>NC_058089.1:94017857-94378033 GCF_014858855.1 Bufo gargarizans | reverse complement strand
ACAGTAGTGCCCCTACGCTGCCCCCCACACAGTAGTGTCCCCCACTGACCCCCACATAGTAGTGTTGCCCACACTGCCCCCCACATTGCCCCCATACAGTAGTGTCCCCCACACTGCCCCCCACACTGTAGTGTCCCCCACACTGCCCCCATACAGTAGTGTCCCCCACACTGCCGTCACACAATAGTGCCCCCCACACAGTAGTGCTCTCTACGCTGCCCCACACACAATAGTGTCCCCCACATTGCCCATATATTAATTTTCCCCCCACATAGTAATCCCTCCCATAATAGTTTGCCCCCCACTGTGCCACACAGTATCCCACCATATCCCCCCCCCACGTCCTCTTGTGTGCACTCCCCTCATGTCCCCCAAAGTTGGCACATAAAATAAAATAAAAAAATTTGCCCCCACACAGTATCCCACCATATTTATCCCCAACACGTCCTCTGTCCTGTGTGCACCCCGGTCCCCTCATGTCCCCCAAAGTTAGCACATAAAATAAAAAAAAAGTAAAAAAATAAATAAATAAAAATAAAAGCTAAATACTTACCTGCGCTTGCTCGCAGAGTCCTGGCTCTGTGCTGCTGAGTCCCGGCAAAGGCGCGCGCGATGATGTAATCACGGGCGCCTTCACCGGGATTTCATTACCACATAGGCTTCAGGCCTACTAGACCTGAAGCCTATGGCGGTGATCGGCGGCGGGGCAGGGAACTATGCGCTCTGCTCCCTGCCCCGCTGCAGTATGTGGGTACTGATGGAAGCGCTCATTGCTTCTGGGCCTGCTGGCACCCCCGTGAGAGCCAGCATCCAAGGCGAGACTGCCCCCCCCCCCCCCATCCCCTCTGGGCACGCCACTGGTCCCTGGTGTTTGTGACGCCCGCACCGTTAGGTGCAAAAGAAGGTGGTAGAAATAGTTAAAAGCAATGGAACTTTTACTTGATCAATTGTCTCAGGGTAGTCAGTACAGTTCATTTATATGGTAAAAGTAATAATCCCAAAATATTAGTTCAGCTGTAATCCTTGTAACAGGCTTGGAAAATATAGCTTGCAGAGCGTCCTTTCTAACGGGTGGGGGAGATTCTTTCTTATGTCTGTCTACACTATGTTCACACTCTAGCAGTCAGGTCACAGCACTAGGCAATCCACAGGGCGGTCTCCCTAACGGCAGGCAAAAACCTCTGCTCCATTATTTGTACAGGATGCTTGAAAATACTCTGATCCACAATTTCCATAGAGGAATGTGGTAATGGACAACTTTGCGCCTAGTCGTCCGGCTGTGTCCAGGTGCTTTTAGGCTTCTCCCGGTCACTGGTACTTGTGGAGCCCATGAGCTAATGCTGCTTCTATCTCCACTAGACTCACTCTATACCCATAAGAAACTGTGGTTCTATGCTAGGTAGCTGTAATACTGCTTTCCATGCTCCCTCAGTTTGTTCAGGGCCAAGGGGCTAAAATGGCAGCTACATCTTGGACTTGTTCTGCTCCAGACCTCCTCCCACATAACTAACTTCCTTCCTTCTACTCTACTGTTCTTCTCTGAATTAGCGCACCCACAGCTATATATACTGTACACAGCTATATATACTGTACACTGCCCGTCCCAAAAAAAAGTCGCCACCAAAAAAAAAAAAGGTTACACACTCTAATATTTCATTGGACCGCCGTTAGCTTTGATTACGGCATGCATTCGCTGTGGCATTGTTTCGATAAGCTTCTGCAATGTCACAAGATTTATTTCCATCCAGTGTTGCATTCATTTTTCACCAAGATCTTGCATTGATGATGGTAGAGTCTGACCGCTGCGCAAAGCCTTCTCCAGCACATCCAGCACAAGATTCTCAATGGGGTTAAGGTCTGGACTTTGTGGTGGCCAATCCATGTGTGAAAATGATGTTTCATGCTCCCTGTACCCCTCTTTCACAAGTTGAGCCCGATGAATCCTGGCATTGTCATCTTGGAATATGCCAGTGCCATCAGGGAAGAAAAAAAGCCATTGATGGAATACCCTGGTCATTCAGTATGTTCAGTTAGTCAGCTGATCTCATTCATGGAGCACATACTGTTGCTGAACCTAGACCTGACCAACTGCAACAACCCCAGATCATAGCACTGCCCCCACAGGCTGGTACAGTAGGCACTAGGCATGATGGGTGCATCACTTCATCTGCCTCTCTTCTTACCCTGATGCGCCCATCACTCTGGAACAGGGTAAATCTGGACTCATCAGACCACATGACCTTCGTCCATTGCAACAGAGCCCAATCTTTATGCTCCCTAGCAAATTAAAGCCTTTTTTCTGATTTGCCTCA
This sequence comes from Bufo gargarizans, assembly GCF_014858855.1. Classification (NCBI taxonomy): domain Eukaryota; kingdom Metazoa; phylum Chordata; class Amphibia; order Anura; family Bufonidae; genus Bufo; species Bufo gargarizans. The sequence goes on along the minus strand of NC_058089.1, from coordinate 94,375,721 downwards.
CTGATTAGTGGTTTTCTTATGGCTACACAGCTGTTCAGTCCCAATCCCTTGAGTTCCCTTCGCATTGTGCATGTGGAAATGCTCTTACTTTCACTATTAAACATAGCCCTGAGTTCTACTGTTGTTTTTCTTCAATTTGATTTCACCAATTGTTTAAGTGATCGCCGATCACGATCATTCAGGATTTTTTCCCCGCCACATTTCTTCCTCGAATACGATGGGTCCCCACTATCCTTCCAGTTTTTAATAATGCGTTGGACAGTTATTAACCCAATTTTAGTCGTTTCTGCAATCTCCTCAGATGTTTTCTCTGCTTGATGCATGCCAATGATTTGACCCTTCTCAAACAGACTAACATCTTTTCCACGACCACGAGATGTGTCTTTCGACAAGGTTGTTTAAGAAATGAGAAGCAACCAGTTGGGGCTAAATAACTTGTTGGCAGCTGAAAGATAATCGCCCATGCAGTAATTATCCAATAGGAGGCTCATAACTGTTTGCTTAGTTAAATCCAGGTGGACAGGCGGTGTATATGTGGTGCCACCACCACCTAGGGGTGAATAGATGTAATGAGAATCTCATCTAAAACAGCCTGTTATAAGGAATTTACAGTTTACACAGCAATAGTATACAGAAGTTTGAAGTGCCCACGACCATCACTGAGCGGGACACTGCACACAGACCGCTCACCTAAAAATAACTAGCGGAAAATATTACTGAGTTTCCCTTATTGTTAGTTTTATGTTTTGGAAAAGAAAGCTTTCTATGACTTATTCCTAATAATATCCTTGGCCCTCTGGAGGGACCCCACAGCATACTGGCGACAGGAAAGCCTAGTCCTAATACCATCCACTTCCCTGTGAAATACTTAGAGGTACAATTATGTCTCGCTCTGATCCTCTCACCAACAGGTAAATTAGGCCCTACATGTGGTGGAAGATGAGAGTGAGCACGAAGGATTGTATTCCAAGCTGTCTCTTTCAGATAAGTAGATGTTATATGATATTAAAATCCAAGTCTTCTTCCAACCGCAAATCAAGAAAGTCTGTACTGATGACTATGAGAGTTATATTCATTATTGTTGTAAAAAAAACTCCAGGTGTGGGACCAAAAAAAATTCAGGTCATCCATGCAGCAAACTAAATAATGTGAGGATAGGCGCTAAAACAAAATAACAATTACTTTATTATATATTCTGTTTAAAATGAAGGATGTCCACCTGTCAGTGCAACAGTCAGCGACTGACTAATACTGAATTTGTGAGAGTGAACCTGCGTCTGCAACCAGGGCAACCACCTGGAGCACACGTCAGTCTCACAAACTAAACCCACCAACACATAAGGGGGCTCAAAACACCACAGGGTACAAGGTGTGTAACCCGGGTGAAAAATACTATCTAGGAGGATACCTGGTGCCGTAAAAACCACCAAGCAGCGCTCCTAACAGTGAGTGTCAGCGCGCATACTCTCACTGCACAGAGATAGTATCGGTGCAGGACTATGGCAGAGCATTAGCCGTCACTCCAATTATTGTATATGGAGCAAGGATTGCCCTGACATACTCCTTTATGGTAAAAGCTCAACGCGTTTCCATGCTTTAACAATGCACTTCATCAGGAGCTATGTGCACCATACTTGAACAAAGCCCACAGCCTCTACAGTGATGTTAGACCGAGGCAGTGGATGACAAACAACAGTAGAATAACCTGCCTAACACCGAATTCCTCTAGTGTGAGGTACGGTGTTGTCACTAACAGACTACTGTCCTGCCAGCAACAACTTGCGGGATATGTTGACACATAGCTTATATGCTAGTTCCCAATCACAATCATGGTTACGGAACCCACTTACAGGGACATTTCCCTGTGGATCTTGCAAATTTTGTGGTTTCATCAATAAGTCAAAAAGTTTTGCCAACAGCACCTCAGATAAAACCTTTTTCACTAGGTCTTTTTACAATTGTAAGTCGGTGGGTGTTGTCTATTTAATGACATGCATGTGCAACATCAAATATGTTGGCAAAACCATTAGAGAGCTAAGAAGACTGATTGGGGAACATATTCTGGACATTACGAATCTCAAAGACACCCCGACGGCACGCCATGTACTTGATCATCACAGAGGGAATACGTCATCGGTCAAATTTCAAGTGATTGACTCTGTGAAATTGTCATCTAGGGGTGGCGACTGTGATCGCATGTTGTTGCAAAAAGAGGCAAGATGGATTTTTTCACTAAATACCATTAAACCAGCAGGCCTCAATGATGCAATCTCATTTGTCCCCTTTATAGGATGAGTACACTGGCTTATTTTGGACTGTATCTATTTCTATAAGTCAGCAATGAGGGGGTTAATATGAGATTCATGTTCATTTCTTAATGCATGTGATGATATGTGGTTGCTCGTTCTCATATCCCTCTATTGTTCTCACCCCACTGTATATGGATGAATAGGTTTTGATGCTGCGGTGACATTATGTTAAGCCGCCTTTTGAATTCTCTTGTTTAATGTGGCGCTTTGCGCTTTCTCTGAGACCTATCGAGTTCCTCCTCTGTTCAGCCATTGGTTTTCCTTGGACCGAGCCTCCTGGCCGGATTGGCTGTGAGACGGGGGCGTGTCTAGCAGGGCGGGGTTTCACCCTGTAAATCTCGACGTTCTGTGGGCCGCTTCGCGACCATTACAGCGCCGATCTGTATGCACACTAGCACGCTACGCCTCAACCTAGAGGTGTGTAGCTTAGGCAGGACAGTAATCTGTTAGTGATAATACCGTACCTCACACTAGAGGAATTCGGTGTTAGGCAGGTTATTCTACTGTTTGTCATCCACTGCCTCGGTCTAACATCACTGTAGAGGCTGTGGGCTTTGTTCAAGTATGGTGCACATAGCTCCTGATGAAGTGCATTGTTAAAGCATGGAAACGCGTTGAGCTTTTACCATAAAGGAGTATGTCAGGGCAATCCTTGCTCCATATACAATAATTGGAGTGACGGCTAATGCTCTGCCATAGTCCTGCACCGATACTATCTTTGTGCAGTGAGAGTATGCGCGCTGACACTCACTGTTAGGAGCGCTGCTTGGTGGTTTTTACGGCACCAGGTATCCTCCTAGATAGTATTTTTCACCCGGGTTACACACCTTGTACCCTGTGGTGTTTTGAGCCCCCTTATGTGTTGGTGGGTTTAGTTTGTGAGACTGACGTGTGCTCCAGGTGGTTGCCCTGGTTGCAGACGCAGGATCACTCTCACAAATTCAGTATTAGTCAGTCGCTGACTGTTGCACTGACAGGTGGACATCCTTCATTTTAAACAGAATATATAATAAAGTAATTGTTATTTTGTTTTAGCGCCTATCCTCACATTATTTGGTTTGATTGTGCAAATAGGCGTATATCCAGTATACCACTTCAAATTTTTTGTTTTCATCCATGCAGCAACCAAAAATTCAGGTCGTCAATACAAAAAAGTTCTGTCCTATCATGTCATATAAATATGGGCTATAAAAGGAATGAACTTTAACTATCATTTTTTTTTTGCAGGTTTAAACATAAAAAAAAGAATTATGCTTAAACAAAAATGTGGAATGACAATGTTTCAGCCACCATGCCTTTTGCTACAGTTCACAAAGGAGATACTGCCACTTGTGTTGAACAAGGCATTGGGAGTGTCACTGCCACTTTAACTTTTAAATCGTGAAACCTTTTGGATTTTTCAATTAAATACTTGAATGCCATGTGGAAGAAACATGATCTTATACTACATTATCAGTTTCTTCTTTGATAGTTCTACTATTTGGAGTTCATTTACATATTTGTAACCTGTTTTAATTATTTGTGAATCCCATATTGTCAGTGCTGGGTGGGCGTAAGCACTTGTTTTGTGGTTCAGTTCATTTTTTGTATTTTACCATCTTGATTCTATGTCTCACTCATCACTGCAACAAGTGGGATAACTATATCTTAGGGCTCTTTCACACTTGCGTTCTTTATTGCCGGCATAGAGTTCCGTCGTCGGGGCTCTATGCCGGAAGAATCCTGATCAGTTTTATCCTAATGCATTCTGAATGGAGAGAAATCCGTTCAGGATGCATCAGGATGTCTTCAGTTCCGGACCGGAACGTTTTTTGGCCGGAGAAAATACCGCAGCATGCTGCGCTTTTTGCTCTGGCCAAAAATCCTGAAGACTTGCCGCAAGGCCGGATCCGGAATGAATGCCCATTGAAAGGCATTAATCCGGATCCGGCCTTAAGCTAAACGTTGTTTCGGCGCATTGCCGGAGCCGACGTTTAGCTTTTTCTGAATGGTTACCATGGCTGCCGGGACACTAAAGTCCTGGCAGCCATGGTAAAGGGGAGCGGGGGAGCAGTATACTTACCGTCCGTGCGGCTCCCGGGGCGCTTCAGAGTGACGTCAGGGCGCCCCACGCGCATAGCTGACGTGATCACATGGCACGTCATCCATGCGCATGGGGCGCTCTGACGTCACTCTGGAGCGCCCCGGGAGCCGCGCGGACTGTAAGTATACCGCTCCCCCGCTCCCCACTACTACTATGGCAACCAGGACTTTAATAGCGTCCTGGCTGCCATAGTAACACTGAACGCATTTTGAAGACGGATCCGTCTTCAAATGCTTTCAGTTCACTTGCGTTTTTCCGGATCCGGCGTGTAATTCCGGCAAGTGGAGTACACGCCGGATCCGGACAACGCAAGTGTGAAAGAGCCCTTAGTTTTTTTGTTTCCATTTTGGTATGCCATGAGTAATGATCATTCTGTTTAGATCTGAAATGCATTGGTTGTATCTATGTACTGCAAATATGTTGAGATTTTATTTTTCCATTGAAAAGCTTTTTTTTTTTCAATGGAAAAAGGTGTATTTTATAACTTGGATTTTTATTTTATTTAATAATACCTTATTTGACTTTTTGTTTTCAACATGAAAGCATGTGTCTGGCTATTTGCGCAAGAGACTCAGAGGGCCTCCCTGCCTCCATTTCCAATGCATACTGCTACAGTCTGTCGAGTATCTGCATCGTCTTTGTAGTCACCCCCCCCCCCCCCCCTTATCTACTCATGCTCCTCTGCTGTTGCTTGGGCAGATAAACCGCCTAGTTGTATATAGAATTCCTAGGAGTTTATAACTTCCTCCTCGTCCTCATCCTCAGGGTTCAGAGGCCGTGAGATGTAGGTACCATGTCTTTTGTCCCCTTTCCAGTCAGATTTGGCAGCATCCCCTCCAGGCCAACTGTAAAATAAAGTGGCCTCCTCAAAGGGCCTGAGTAAACAGCACGTGTCACACATGAGCTGCCACTGGCTAATGTAGAAGTTACACCGGGGAGTAGACCCGTCCGTCTGTTGCATTAAGAAATCATTGACCGCCTTCCTCTGCTCGTACATGCTGTCTAACATATGGACCATGGATTTTCAAAGGGTGGAAATGTTGCATATCAGGTGATGTTGGCGAAGACCCTTTTGCCTTCGCAGTTCAAGAAGAGTGTGTTTTGCATGGTAAGAGTGGCTGAAGTGCATGCACGGTTTCCTGGACATTTTTTAAAGCTCTTGCAGTTCAGTGGAAGATTTGAGGAACCATGTAACAACAAGATTGAAGGCGTGTGCAATGCAGGGCACATGGGTCAGCCCTCCCTGACGCAGTACAGACCAAATGTTCTTCCTGTTATCAGTAACCATGGTTCCTATCTCCAGTTGGTGAGGAGACGGACAGTGTTAAAGTTCTTTATTGATCACACTTAGCAGTTTCTCCCCAATGTGGCTCAGTTCACCTAGGGTGATCAGATGCAGAACCACATGACAATGCCTAGCTTTGCACAGGTGATATGCTGGAAGACCACTGTGAACTGTGCCTACATTAGAGGGTGAGGACAAGGTGGACGATGAGGAGGAAGAGGAGGACATTGGTGCAGAAATCCCAGCATTACAACAAGTAGGGAGCATTGCTATCACCTGGCCAAGTTTATGGTGTGCCTGGTCCAGAACCATATTTACCCAGTGGGTCATATTGTCCTCGACCATAGTTGCAACTCCATATGTCAGCATTGGCATAAACTCTACCAGTCACAGAGGACTGGCCCACATTCTTCTCAACGTCCTGTACGTGTGCAGGGCTTGTACAGCTTTTTTGGAAAAGTAATTTCAGCTTGGGACTCTCCACCTTGGCTGGGCACATGTCATCAATTCTCTGAAATGTGCAGAGTCAACTACATGGAAAGGGAGGAACTGTAGTACCAACTTGGACAGGTGCACGTTCAGCTTCTTTGACATTGGAAGAGTGTATGCATACTGTTGTCTTTTAGCAATTGCCTCGGTAATCGATTGCTAACTAAACAAGTGACGAAGAGTAAGATGAGGAGATGCATCAGGAGCTATAGATGATGTTGAAGTTGATGGGAAGGAATGGCAGCTTATTCTGCTGTTACTGGCAAGCCCTGACTGCCGGAGAGGGAGTGCAGGCCGGTGGGAAATGCAGTGGTTACTGCATCAGGCTGTAACACTATATAAGTGGCACAGTTTTCCCATGCCACTTTATGGTGACGTTCCATGTGTTGATACAGGGCCATTGTACCAACATTAGCACCCTGGCGGCACCTTCTGCCCACATATCCTGCATACCGTGACGCTAACGCGTGACTTGCTGAAAAATTCCCACACTGCTAAGTAGGGCATTTTCACTCCACCACTGTGTGATGCTTGCCTGCCACTGCTTTTATTAACCTGTGCACTGCTAGTGGGTTCCTCACAGTTAGTCTCCTGAGTAGCAGATGCTGTACCCTTCTCACATTTGGATGCAGATCTACCTCCATTCCAGTACAGCTGGACTGTTGGTCAAAACATGACCTCTGGATGACAGTGGCAGCTCTGTCCTTTTGCTGTGGCTGCTGCTACGACCAACCCGTCTTCTGCTGCTACTTGTGCCGGATACAGCTACACTTTTGCCACTGCCCATTCCTTTGGAGATCCCAGGCAACTGTCTGTTGGTCATAGCGTACAGTAATTGAATCAGTAATTAAACAGAATCAGTATGAATGGCGAAGTAGGTGAACAAGATAAACGTGCCAATGTATTAGACCACCTGTTAAGACTGAGTCTGACGCACATAAGTCTATGTATAACAGAACAGATCAAGTATGAATGGTGCCGTAGGTGTACAAGCTAAATGGGGTGATATATTAGGTGCAAGAAGAGAGAAAAAAGAACGCAGCCAGCCAGAAGGCGCCAGATACCAAATTATCGTAATCGTATTTAAAACAGGAGATAGATATTTTGAAGCTGTGGAGCAGTGAATTAATAGACACAATAAGGTTATGACCTGAATGAAAATTAATCAATAAATAGGACATACATAAAAAACTTGTTATAGACAATGTTTGTTACAAACAAAAGATAAATGGTTGAGTCATGTGATGAAACCAACCTCGCCACTGGGTGGTGGAGAGGCCTGGCTACCAGCCTTTTGCCCCAGGATTATGGGCCCTCTTATCAGCCAGGCTTCCTATGTTCACAAAGGACTTTTACTAACATTTGAACCCCTGGTCTAATTCGTGCCATTTTGGGATATGTTAAATGTCTGTGTACTGTAAAGGGTGGGACATTGTATATTGGAGTGGTGATGTCTGTCCTATTGTCTCCACATGTGTATAGGTGATTTCCCTTTGTCCTGAGAGATAATTGAATTGCGCCTCGGTTGTCTCCAGGACAGAAGACATTGTGTGTTCTCCTGCCTGTGATACAATTGCATCAACCCTTATGTGGGGTAATTGTATCACAGGCAGAGGGGAGGATTTTGTGTGGGAGTGTCTAAGTGTATTGTACGTGCTTATTGGTTGTTTTTACAAAACCCTGTGGGTGGTAACCTTGTTGGAAAATGTGTATAAGTCAATGCTTGTGTGTTCAATAAAGAGTTCCTGTTTTACCCTTCATCATGTTGAGGCTGGTGTTTGGGAACTGATCGACACTGGGGATTGCTATACGCTGAAGATTTTCTATACTCCCCTGGCTATAACTACTAGCTCTTGTAAGAGCTGTTCCTGCTGTCTGGATTTAGGAGAGGTTCACCCACTGGAGCCTGGAGCCTTGACGTAGGTCCAGGGTGGGTAGGAGATGGCGAGACCTCAACCAAGCTTCAGCGGTTCGTGGGGTCTACAGCGCTTACGGTGTCAAGTGGAGTCCTCGGGAAGCACCAAGAGCATCTATCGATGGAGGTACCCGGTCGGGGTGCCAGGAGATCCGTTACAAGTCACTTCACTGAGGAGGAGGTCAATGGATAAAGATCAAGGCACCCAAAGATGTTACTTCAGGTGGTTTTCTTTTATTAATATCACAGGTGGGCTCAACGCATTTCGGGGGTTCTCCTATCCCCCTTCTTCAGGAGCAGCCAGAACCAGTAAATAAACAGCATCATAAAACATATATACCTTGGCAGGTTTTATATACACACTTCATGTTTGAAATTCACGAGGTGGAGATGGAGGAAGTGATGTCACTTCCGGTCTTGGAAGTGTGTGTTCCAGGGTGGAGCACACATTAAAATCCCTTTATATTGTAATAATAAAAGCTGATGCAGTCTTATCCCATTAATCTCCCACTCTAGGGAGTATATATTTGTCTAAAAGTAGTAATAAGAGGTCCCCAGACTGAGGGGAAAGAATATTGCCTCTGCAAAACTGACAAGAATAGGACATGCTCTATTTTTTTTTTTTGTGGGGCTATGGAACGGACATACGGATACGGATAGTACACAGTGTGTACCAGTGTGCAAAAAAATTGAATGGACACGGAAACAAAATACATTTGTGTGCATGTAGCCTAAGACTGATGATTTGTATTTTATTTCATAAAATAGAGTAAAATGTTTGATACTAAATCAGGTCATTATTTGTGCATTAATCCACTTGATAATTGATTAGATTAAAAATATATCTCTATAAAATTGATATTATTGGGGAATCCACTCTAAAGGGGTAACTTGGAGAAGAGAGGGGACATTCTCATGGCAGATGGAAAAATGTCTAGAAACACTATGTGTGAGAACTTTCCATTTGATGTTTGTTTGAACGATGCTCGTTCATTCTTTCTCTAAGATATTGAGTGGCTCTACCTACATATTGTAGGTTACATGGACATTGTAGGAGATAAATTACATTACTTGTTCCACAGCTCATATTGTGTTTCAGATAACAAATTTCTTTAGAAGAGGGGATGCTCATTTCTTTTTTGTCATGGGTGATAATATCACAGCATTTGCACCTCTTGACATTACATCTGTGTCCCCCTTTACTGATAGGGTTAACTTTTGTCAAAGGAGGGTGTTGACCTTCTTTCCTTTTCTTAATCTTGGGGCAAGATGGTGCAATTATGTTTTTTAAGGTTTGCGCTCTTTGGTACGTGATGATGGGAAACCGTGGTAATTCTTTTTTAGAATGGAATCTTTTTGTAGTACTCCCTAATGCTTGGTTAATATTTGTCTGATCATCATGTGTTTGGAATTATATCTGGTTATCAAGCTAAATTGGAAATCGATAGGGGTATCTTCTTGTGGTTTTTTGGGTACCGCATGTTTTGGTTTTAGGGCCTCTATTTGATTTTCTTTAAGGATTATTTTAGTGAATGTTTATTTTCCATTTCTGGTGATGTCAATAGCTATCTGGATTATACCAGTTGCTATCAACCTTTTTAAAATGGGTTTTAGTAATAATTTTATCAGATGTTGATGTGAGATGAATATCAAGGAAATATTCAAGGCTACATTTTAATCTCTAATCATTAATATTCAATGTTTCAGCAAATACCACAAGTTTCTCCACACTTTCTTCCCAAATGAAGATGACATCATCAATGTATCTCTGATAGAATTTGATGTTTGGGTGGGAAAGTAGGCCAAATCTGTCGTCGAAGAGCCCCATAAAGAGGTTCGCATAGGACGGGACGAATGTAGTCCCCATAGTGGTCCCCTTTTCTTGAATATAGAAAACCTCATTGAAAGGAAAATAGTTGCGGTGTTCCAACATAGTAACATAACATATATAAGGCTGAAAATAGACATTTGTCCATCCAGTTCAGCCTATTATCCTGCAAGTTGATCCAGAGGAAGGCAAAAAATAAATAAAGGGGGAGGTAGAAGACAATTTTTTTTTGTTCTTTCTATGTTCCTCACTAGGCAAATATAGCAACTTTACAATTAACTCACTTTATATGCAGTGCCTGGTTTATCAGATTTGACTGTGGGTCACATGACCTGTGATGTCAGCTTCTCTCCCTGCTCTGATAAAGTTTGTTTACAAGCCTGTAAACGAGACATCACTGTGCTGGCCACGCCCCCCTTCACTGCTGGGCTGTCTGCTCTCTCCTAGGATTCTTAACCCCTTTAGCTGCACAGACTGGGTAGTCGCAGGCAGTGACAATTCTGGGAACAGGAGCTGACAGACTAGAGAGAGCATTGCACAAGAAGGTAGGGGGAAGATCCTGTGTGTATTAGCAGTGTCATTATACAGGTGGGACTTGTAGTTCTACACTTACAAGTTGCTGTTGATTCTCACAGCACTCAGGGCAGCTCTTGTATCCACTCCCTTAGCAGTGTCATTATACAGCTGGGACTTGTAGTCCTACACACATAACATGCTGCTGAGTCTCCTAGCAGGCAGACATGTCATTCAGGGCAGCTCTTGTATTTACTCCCTTAGCAGTGCAGGGGGAGGGGCAGAGGTTGTTGTTATTGCATGTAAACAAAGGGCCAGAAAATAACCAGGGAAATGAGGAAATATATATTTTTTGGGCATAAAACTTGCTTAGCTTAGTTATATATTGCTGCCCATCAGATTTTCAGTGCTATATATTTTTTTTTCATAACTCGGACAAACCCTTTAAGTCTACAGGGAAATATCATGCTCATTACAAACAATAAATTTTGGCTTCTGGTATTTTGGTGGCATTTCTGAGGTTGATGCTAATTTTTTTCAAAACACAGCATGCTATAAGAATGGTATTTTTTTTCTGGCATTTTTCAGTAGGCTGTAGTATAGGATCAACTTACAAGTGTAACCAAAAAAAGAAGCCATTGTAAAAAACAAAAACAAAAAAAAAACATGAAAAACAAATTAAATGCCTTTTCACAAGTGTTTAAAAATGCTGAAGCTTCATGCACATTTCTGGTCCACAAACAACGGGTCTGCAGAATACAGATACGTTCCGTGTGCAGTCCACCTTTTTCTCACTCCCATCAATAGAATGGACTATTCTCCTCCACAATACAGACAAAAATAGAAAAGGTTCTATTTGCAGAAGGGCCACAAGGATCCACAAAAAATACAGGTGTGCGTGGCATCATAGAGATGTATAGGTCAGTGTGCTATCTGCAAAAAATGTGGATAGCACACGAGTGAAAAATACAGTCATGTGCATGAGGCTTAAAGTTTTTTTTTCGAGACTTTATAAATGATGACCCATCCTCTGAATCGGTCATCAGTATCTGATCGGTGGGGGTCTGACACCTGGGACCCCCACGATCAGCTGTTTAAGAAGACACCAGTGCTCATTCATCGGTCACATGGCCTGGGCACAGCTCAGCCCCATTGAAGTGAATGGTGCTGAGTGCGATACTAAGCACAGCCGCTACACAATGTACGGCACTGTGCTTGGTGAGCATGAAGAAGGCTGCCGCTGCAGTACTCACAAGAGTGCCGCTGCCTTCTCAAACAGCTGATCGGCTGGGATCCCGGGTGTTGGATCCCCAGAGATCAGAGGATAGGTCATCAGTATTTAATCTAGCTTGTGGTTCTCGGAACTGGAAATATGTGAGGTATTGATAATAGGAACATATCATTATTTTGGACTTCCTATGAGTGTTCCCAGTGAGAAACAAAAGAGCATTTGATTCCTAAATGTGGACCCCAACCAAATGGTAATAATATGATTTCACAGATTAAGGCCTCTTTCACACTACTGGTTTTTTTTTTCGTTTTGCGGGCCGTATACGGTCCGTATACGGAACCATTCATTTCAATGGTTCCGCAAAAAAACCTGAATGTACTCCGTATACATTCCGTTTCCGTATTTCCGTTTTTCCGTTCCGTTGAAAGATAGAACATATCCTATTATTGCCCGCAAATCACGTTCCGTGACTCCATTTAAGTCAATGGGTCCGCAAAAAAAATGGAACACATACGGAAATGCATCCGTATGTCTTCTGTATCCGTTCCATTTTTTCTATGTAATTACTGTATACTGTATATGCCATATGGAAAAACGGAAGGGAAACTGAAAAACAACGGAAACCAAAAAACGGAACAACGGATCCGTGAAAAACGGACCGCAAAACACTGAAATAGCCATACGGTATTGTGAAAGAGGCCTAAGTCTACTTTTACACTCTCGTTTTGGCTTTCCGTTTGTGAGATCCGTTCAGGGCTCCCACAAGAGGTCCAAAATGGATCACAGTTTTGCCCCAATGCGTTCTGAATGGAAAAGGATCTGCTCAGAATGCATCAGTTTGCCTCCGTTCCGTCTCCATTCCGATTTGGAGACGGACACCCAAAACTGAGCCTAATAGATCCGTCCTGGCACACAATGTAAGTCAATGGGCACAGTTGTATTATCTTGATAGATCCACACAAAACGAACGTGTGAAAGTATCCTTATTTTTTTTTTTTATGTACTGGGAGCTGAAATGTCACAGTGACAAAGTATTCCAGGGTGTTACCAGTTGGATGTTCCCAAGTCACTATTATTGGTCTCTGTCATTAATCAGTCTTCTTTACCTCTCTATTAAATACCTGCCACCCAAACAAACAACTGTTACACAATGTACCAACCTGGATGCACATGGGAGCTTGTTCTCAACCAACAAAAAGTATTCAGTAAATTTCTGTATGCTGAGATAGAGATCAGAAGATGATTCCGAAAAAAAATCATTTGTGTAAAGCCACACTTGTAAAGAAAAAGGTGAAGTTTGAGGACCAGGTTGGTTATGAATTTTCTAAAAAACGTCCGCCAAACGGTCCTGAAGCTTTTCAGGTTTGCTTTGGACAACTCCAGTACTGCACATGTCGGTGGGAAAAACCACAAGGGAAAAACGGCCTCATCAGCAAATCAGGGGTGGCAGCAGGCAGGGAGATACCTGTTCAGAACGAGCAGAACGTCATTCTGTGCGTGGGTCTATGCAGTGTCTGACAGAAAACGACAGTATAGAAGCACAATCAAACATCTATTCTAGTGTAGGGACAGGGACAGAGTAGGGAAAGAATAGAAAGAAATAATTGTGTAGAATACTAGGGACCTTGATCAGGGAAAGCTTTGAGGGAGTGAGGGGCTGCGGCAATGTGCTTAAGACAGCTGCTGCAGAACCTCATCTAGACTTTTCTCATGGCTTTAATAAAGATTGTTAAATTTTTGTATATTGGATGTGCAATTTTGTTTACATGTGCTTCTTTTTGTTTTACTATATACCAGTGAATTAAGGCAGTAATTACACCATTGAAAGAAATTTTACCGACTTTCCTGCATTGTAGTACATTGGTATAAGATAAGATGCCTTTATTGTCACTGTACAATACAATGTAATACAATGTACAATACAATGAAATGTTGTTTGGAGCATTGGTATTGTTAGAAGGGGGTGGGAATAATCACATTAGTAACATAGTTTAGTAACATAGTTTACTGGTAGTGTTGATCGAGCACCATAGTGCTCAGGTGCTTGGGCCGAACACAACGGGATGCTTGGGTGCTCTACCAAGCACCGAATATAATGGAAATCAATAGGAGAACCCAAGCATTAAACCAGTCACCCCCATCTCTGAAGAGGGGAGGGTGCCTGTTTCTGAGGAAAAGGTCAGAAATGTATGGAAACACCACCAAAATGGTTCAGGAACAACATGGGGAGAATGTCTGGATGCATCTTGGACTCCCAGGTCGCTGCTGGGAACGATGTTGTCCGAGTAGTATGCCACTTTTACAGACTGAAAAAAATACACACCAAACTGAAGATAAAATCAATTTTAGAGGAAAAATTGTTAGGAAACATTCTTTCCTGTATATTTACTTGTGTATAAAATGCAAGTGCTGCCAAAAATTACAAGGAAGAGGAACTCCGTTGCAACCTGTATACCACATAAAGGCGGGCCTCATTCACATTGTGGTACAATTGTTCAGGTAGTGGGACTCCTACACTCATAAAGCCTGTGCACTAAGTAATAGGGCTGCCAAAAATTACAAGGAACCGGCACTACAATAGGACATTGCTTTATATATATTTCAGGCTATGCTACTACTACTGTGGCAGCCACATGCCGCTATTACCTTGCCCTTTCTGCACTGTACTCCTGCTGCTCTCAATTAAAAGTGAGAATTTTTCTAGGCTCTTTCAGAATGAGACACTTTTCCTTCTGACATTCCGCCCCTGGTAAGACATCATTTTTGGAGGCTTGGTCCCAACAAGCCACTCTTTCTTCCTACACTACTTGTGCGTGTCCTATAGGCAAGCATTCTGCCCCATAAAGGCATCATCCTTGAATGCTTGGTCCCCAAACAAGTTACACTTTTTTTTGCAAAACCACCGAAATTTTTGGAAGCTTTGGAATATGAAAAAGCATAACATGTGTCGGTGCAGTGTGTTTTTAAACATGCTATTCATCAATGCCATAAAACGTGCGTTTACCCATAGCTATGTATGTCAGTGTCACTTAGGCATTATTAACTTTGCCCATTCGCGATTCGCCGAACATGCGAACATACGGCGATATTCGTGCCCGCCATATTCTTTTACATTGTAAAGAACTTTGACCCCTGACACATCCATCAGGTGGTACAGGACAGCCAATTGAGATGTTCCAGCACATGGACATACCCCCACCTTATAAATAAACCCGATCTGGCCGCCATTTTACATTCAGTGTTTTTCCAGTGTATGGAGAGGTTGCTGTGTGGATCAGGGACAGGCTGTTAGGGACACCAAACGCTATCAAATATGTCCACAAAAGTCCTTTTAAGGACTGGTATAGATGTGCTATCGATAGGTGTGATATACTGAGGGGTGTAATATAGTTATAGTATACTCTCTAACATAGAAAGTATATTATAGTGCATTTGTATTGTGCAGCAGTTGTGTGCGGTTCTGCTGCGATACTGCAGCTATACAGAGGGACAAACGCTATTGGAGCCAATAATTTCTAGTGGTATACCAGTTGCCCCCCCAAAAAATTTATTGAAGCGGGGGTGTTATATACCAATAATATACATTCTATATAGTGCATTTAGGTAGTGCAACATTTGTGTGCGGTTTTGCTGCGTTACCGCATCTAGACAGAGTGACAAATGCTATTGGAACAAATACTGTAATTTCTACTGGTGTGATTTACCAGTTGCCCCCCCAAAAAACTGATTGAAGCAGGGGTGTGATATACCTTCTTCCACAAATACTGCTCTTCTAAAGGGACTTTTGTCACATGATCATGTTGAAAATGACAGGCAGAGGAAGAGGCCGGCCATTCTGCAGGGGTGGTAGGGGTCGGGCAGGGGCACCAGGCCGGAGCCTAAGTGGGAAGTTGCTGAAGGTGCGTGCGATTACGTCAAAGGACACACCAGACTTGGTTGAGTGGCTCACTCAGCCTTCCGCCTCTGCACCCTCCTCATCCTCTCTATCTGCACGCTCTTCACTCTCTGCTGTGTGCACCCCCATAGACACCACCACCACCATATCCCCTCCGCTAGAGTCACAGGAATTATTTTACCATCCATTCCAAGAACCTATGCGCAGCCATTCTTGGCATCAGATCAGAAAGAGGAGGTATCAACGGCCGCCACCCAGCAGTCTGACAACAGTACCCAGATCAGCCCAAGGAGGGTGGTCCCCACTGTTGCTGCCTACTCCGAGATCTCTAATGTCAGTGGTGGTAAAGGTGACTATGGCCGTCAAGCATGCAACCCGTGGCACCAGTGTAGATTTAATGTTACCGCCACGGATTGCATGCAGGCCTGCCTCTTCTTCTCCTCCTCCTACTCCTTCTCATCCTCGGCTGACTCCTCCTTTTCCACTCCTATCGCCTCTTCCGCTGCGCCCCCCATGCTCCCCAGAACCTATTCGACGTGCCAGGTGAGACGTTGCCATGTTGTGCTGCGTCTGTTGTGCCTGGAAGCCAAGAGCCACACCCGTCCTGCACTCCTTTCAGCTTTGCGGTCACAGGCCGATCAGTGGCTAACCCTGCCCAATTTTACAGTTGGTAAAGTGGTTGTGTGTACCGCGGGGAAAAAAATCGCATCATTAGAGATTTTTTGCAATGGCGCTTTTTTTAAACACTCGATCTGCATATACAGTGATTGTTCTAACATGCATGTGAAATGTAATCAATTACACTCCTTTAATGTCAAATTACCTAGGCCTCTTTCACACGGGCAATTTACTTAGCATTCTGTATTAAGAATGCTATTATTTTCCCTTATAATCATGTTATAAGGGAAAATAATAAAGATCGGGTCCCTATGCTGATCGTCTCCTTAGCGACAATGTGTAAAAATCGCACCGCATCCGCACTTGCTTGCTGATGCTTGCGATTTTCACGCAGCCCCATTCATCTCTATGGGTCCGTGAAAAATGCACAATATAGAGCTTGCTGCGATTTTCACTCAACGCACAAGTGATGCTTGAAAATCACTGCTCATGCGCACAGCCCCATAGAAATGAATGGATCCGGATTCAGTGCGGGTGCAATGCGTTCACCTCGCGCATTGCACCCGCGTGGAAACCAGTTGCTGTAGTAGGCTGCGCCTATTTTGCGCATTAGCATACTCAAAAATTACATTGCCGATATTTCGCATTGACAAAAATAATGAATGGAGATTGCAAATCCGAATAATACATCTGGTATGTCACTGTCCATGTTGTGGGACTATTTGTGCTCTTCTAGTAATTATTTAGTGGCTGCAAATATGATCTGAAGGTTTTTTAGGTTCGCCTGCCATTCAAGTCTATGGGGCCTGCTGCGAACACACGGTTCACAAACATTTGAGTGCGAACGCGCATTCCCGGCCAATGTTCCTCCACCACTATTTACTATTGCTGTCATTGCGTTCAAGAGCTTAGGGACGGAAAGGGGAAGGGAATGAAAAAATTCAGAAAAACTAAAAGAAAAGAGAAAACATATTTTCCATAAAACTCTGAGACCTAGGAGACTAGAGGGTGTTATATACCAATTTTTAGGGCAGTTGGAGCAACTTTGGTTCGGTAGAATCGATTTGGACCTGAACCGAAGTTTTTCAACTAACTAAATCTCAAAAAGTTCGCTTATTGACATGGCTCTCTATTTTGTTGGTACGTGGCTTAGGATTTAATCATCGCTGGCAAGAAAACTCCACCTAGAAGACGTCTAAGGTCTGTTTTTGCAATGTATTGTTCTAAGAAATTGTTCTTTTGGATGACGCTCAACTGAAACTCTTAAGATGGTCTTGTAGTAAGCCTTATATTTTGGCTTGAACACCTTGTCCTTTTTCAGATGGATCCCCTACAACTATCTGTTCACAAAGAGTCCTATGTTCCCGACAACTACAATAGCTGATAGGACCATTCAGCTGTAGTGAAACAAAACATTATAGAAATGAAATAGTATGTTCAGGAAATGCACGGTGCCAGGTGCTCTGCAGTAAGGAACTCAATTAGAGAGATCTATGCATAACCCAACCCATAGCAATGTCAATAAGAATTAAAAAGAGAAAAAGCTTTAAAGAGCAACTAAACTTTTAATCAAGTTTTTGGTAAAATGCCCTAAATGCTCTAATAATACTTTTAGTAATATACTTTATTAATGCATTTTGAATTTTTTATAGCGTTTTCCCTCCCTAAACCACACCTTTCCCTGTGCGCTTTAAATTCGACTCGACTTTGCAACGGAGTGCAGCGTACGGACTGTGCAGGGGCATAGCTATAGGGGGTGCAGAGGTAGCAGTCGCTACCGGGCCCAGGATCCTGAGGGGGCCCAAAGACCCTTGTGCCACACAAGAAGACACCAGTATTATAAAAAGTGCATGCTGGTCAAGTTACATCTCTGGCTGAAGGGAAGGGGTTAGGGCAAGAATTCGGCATGGGGGGGGGGGGGCGTTTAAATTTTTGCTTCAGGTAGCACGAAGGCAATGTGCTTCCCTGCCCCAGCAAACAAATCACTGACGGAAGGGGGGCCCAAGCTGAACTCTTGCACCAGGGCCCATGAGCCTTTAGCTACGCCCCTGGGACTGTGCACTCTATCAATGGGGCCGCAGAGAACCGAGTACAGGCAGGAGCGCATATTGCTGCTCCTGCTTGAGCCCCCCCCCCGAGGTTTACTAAATCCTGGCATACCACATGGGTATCCTGTAACTATGAGCTATGCCAGGATTATCTGAGTGAAGCGGGCTCCTACCTGGGCCTGCTTTGCTAAGCTAATGTGACAATCAGTGTGGGGGAAAAACTCCACACTTATCACAGGAAGGAAGGGGAACAGTAACTGGGCCTGGAAACTAGGGAAGAAACAGGTCCCCTCCTAAACAACCCTAATCCAGGCCCTAACTACCTATCAATATGAACAGACCTTGAAGGTAGGAATATTCATATGCTGTATACCTAGGCCCTTATATCCCTATAAGGCCCTGGAATGAGATGAGGTTAGGACCAGAGACAACTCATTCCTCCCCAGATGGACAAATGGAAGTCTCTCTCAGGCCCAGATACAAACAACAGGGAATATAACAAACACAAAACAATAAGAACAGACGAGACTTATCTGAAAGTAGAAAACTGGCAACTCCAGAAGCACCACAGAGTACAACCGATCAGCTAGTTAGAAGGCAGGAAAAAAAAATCTATAAACCGCATCTCCAAGAGTAAGAAGCTGCTACTTATGGGAAAGGTAGTTTACCAACAAGCAACACCTGGAGCAAGGGGTGTGACATTCCCCAAAACAGACACAATAAGATCCAGTGAACTTGTCAATTTAACCCACGAGTTGCCAGTCTCTCTGATCTCCTAGTACCTGCCACAGAAAGGTCCGTGACAGCTAAGAGTCCTGCATGTAAGCTTTTAGCTTAACAAAGCGGACACAGGCAGGAGCCGTTACTTAATAAAGTATATTACAAAAAGTATTATTAGGGCATTTAGGACATTTTACACTAAGTCATGTCCCTAGCTAAAAGCTATCACCCTGTCTGTTAATTAATTAATTAAAGGGGTTGTCCTAGTTCAGAGCTCAACCTCAACATAAGCTCAGCTTCACTTATTTACCATGTACCGTATGAGTGGAGCATCAGAGCATTTCTTGCTCCGATGCTCCCCCTTGCCTTGTGCTGCATTGGGCAGGGCAGGGGCATTTCCTCTACTACTGGTGACGTACCAGGCTTCACATGGCTATGCTAGATAGAGACTACCGCCTATCAGTGAGCCAGGTGACTTCACCGGCACAAATGGGTGTTTTTTTAGCGCTGCTCTAGGCTATTTTGAAGGCTAGTGCAGTGCTAAAGACCACCCATTAGCGCCGGTGACATCACTGGGCTCACTGCTAGGCTGATGCCTCCATGACATCAACAGGCTCACTGCTAGGCGGAAGCTCATCACATGAGCCTCAGATTCCAGCAGTTGCCAAAGGGTGGATGGTATCAGGCACAGCCACTTCCTGTGGAAGATCATATTGGCGCATCTGTTGTGTTACAGTGCTGTAAATATATGATGCTACGTTCTATGGTGCAGCAACAGAAAAAGTTTTAGCTGGAGGGGACCCATCTTTGATGTCCATATGACCTAACAGGTAATGAAAATAATAAGACCTAGAAGAGATACATTGCAACTTGGAGAACACTGATATGGTAGCACACAGGGGTGTGTTGTTTGGTATAGTCTCCAGACTAGAAGAGGTCACACATTCAAAATAGTTGCAGAACAGTTGTTAGGGCTCACAGATCTTGGCTTTTATAGAAAGGTTTAGAGCTTATAAATGCTAATGTAGAGAAACAAGGAAAGAAAGAAAAGACCCTTCTAACTGTCCTGATGAAGAAGGCTATTCGCCCTTGATATGCTTTGTCCATCAATAAAGTTACATTACTATACTTACCTGGCTACAAGCCCATTGATGACAGCGCCAGAGGAGCGGTTCCTTGCATCTTTCTTCTTTCCTTTCAATGTACAAAAACAGCAATAGGTGTCAACTTGATAGGAAATGCTATATACAAAAAACATAGCTCTGGTTGCCTCCAATTTCTCTTGCTCACCTTTGAGATGTTTCTACACCTCGATTGGAGTCCACCTGTGGTAAACTCAGTTGATTGAACATGATTTGGAAAGATATACCCCTGTCTCTAATAAGGTTTCATGGCTGACAATGCATATCAGCGCAAAAGCCAAGCCATGAGGAGGGAAGAAGTGCCTGTAGAGTGGCGGCACAGATCTGGAGAAGGGTACCAAAAAAATGTCTGTTGCCCTGAAAGTGCCCAAGAGCACAATGGCCTCCATAATTCTTAAATGGCAGAAGTTTAGAACAACCAGCACTCATTCTAGAAATGTCTGCCCCACCAAACTAAGTAATCAGGGGAAATGGACCTTGGTAAGAGAGGTGAGCAAGAACACAATGGTCATTCTGGATGAGCTCCAAACATCCTGTGTGCAGATAGGAGAAACTTTCAGGTCAACTATCACTGCAGCTTTCCACCAATCTGGGCTTTATGGCAGAGTGGCCAGAAAAAAAGCCTCTCCTCAGTGAAAGACACATGAAAGTTTGTCAAAAAGGACCTAAAGGACTCACAGACTGAGAAAAAATATTATCTGGTCTAATGAAACCAAGATTGAACATTTTGGACTCTTCTAAGCATTATTTTTGGAGGAAACCAGACACTGCCCAATACCATCCCTACAGTAAGGCATGATGGTGGGAGCATCAGGCTGTGAGGGTGTTTTTTGTAGCAACCTAATCCTGAGTGCTCTGGACCTCAGACTGAAGTTTCACCTACCAAGAAAACATTGACTCTAAACATACAGCAAAGACAACACAGGAGTGGCTGACGGACAACTCTGTGAATGTTCTTAAGTTTCCCAGCCAGAGCCCTGACTTGAACACAATCGAACATCTCTGGAGAGACTTGAAAAAGGCTGTCCACCGACAGCCCCCATCCAACCTGATAGTGCTTGAGAGGATCTGCAGAGAAGAATGGAAGAAAATAATCAAATCCAGATGTGCAAACCTTGTGGCATCATATCCAAGAAGACTGGAGGCTGTAACTGCTACTAGAGGTGTTCAACTAAGTTGTGAGTAAAGGGTATGAATACTTATGTCAATGAAAGATTAACATTTTTCCTTTTCAATGAATCAACAAAGATTTCTAACATTCTGTTTTCACTTTGTCATTATAGGGGACTGAGTGCAGAATAACGGGGAAAACTTGATTTATTTTTATTTTAGCACAAGGCCGCAACATAACAAAAAGTGATAGGGTCTGAAGACTTTCCGAACACATTATAGTTAGAATAAATAAGCATTCTATAAGCATGCCTCACCAATAGTAATTTAAGTGACATTAATTTCTGACCTCTCAGATAAGTTTCCAAAGGTGCTTCTACTAAGTCCTGAGTAAAGGGTCTGAATACTTATGTCAGTGCAATATTTTATGATTTTGTTTTTGAATAAATTAGCAAAGATTTCTAACATTCTGTTTTTACTTTCTCATTATGGGGTACTGGGTGCTGAATAATGGGGAAAATTTGGAACTTTTTTTTATTTTAGCACAAGGCCGCAACATAACAAAATAAAAAATGTAAAAAAGCAAAAAGGTCTGAAGACTTTCCGAATGCTCTGTATTTTGAATTCTTACTTGGAACATAGAATCCATAGGTATAAATTTGAGCTTCAGTGCAAAATCTGCAACTGGCCACCACCGACCACGTGCCATTTAAAACAATGGTGGCTGCTGTGTGGCAAAGAAATATTTGGTTGCCATCTGGTCTAAGTGTGATTGCTGCCAATATACCACCACTACCAACCTATCACTAATGTACGCCAAGAAAAGAATCTTATAGCCCTAGAAGTTAGAAGTGTCTTGAAACAAGGCTAAACTAAACTGTTGGACTCTGTTGCTTGTATCCTACACTCCTGAATGCCAGTCTATATGCAAAATAATTGTTGAGCCCCAGTTATGGGTCTTCAACACAATGAAAGCCAGATATCCCTCAAAGGAATGAAAACCAAGCAAAGGGGTGTCCCCATTACAGAGATCACCAAATCCACCATATTAAGTGGCCCCTATGTCAAGATCCCACTCTTTTACAAGCTTTAAGGATGTGACGGGGAAGACGTAAGCCGGTTATCCATCCACAGCCAGCTGTTTCATGGTGTTGCCCCTCATCAGTGTGGAGTAGGATTCTGGCTAACCGGGAGCAATGCCTTGGAGACTACTCAAACAAAACAATGGCTGATCTTAGGAAAAGCAGCTACAGAAAAACTGTAGCTGGTCTCCCTAAGATCAGCCATTGTTCAGTTTGAGGATGCCAGTCTAGCCAGTTTTGCCGTGATGATGATTTGACATTCACTGATTCTTTGTGGTAAGCCTTGTAGGGAAATATAATTTTGGATTTTTATTTTTATTTTATTTTAGGTGTATTAAGCACTATTTACTATTTAGTGCAGTGAAATATATTATTACGAATCCAGACATCGGTTGCGCCACTTCAATTGCTAGATTTTGAACCAGTAATTTACATTATGTCAAGTGAAACTTCATAGTGCCTCAAGCAATCCAAGCGCTTTAGAAAAAACAATTATGTAATTACAGTATAGCAGCAATGTTTTCTTACTTAGAATATGTAACAATTTAGGAAATGTCTGTAATAATGTTTCTCTTTTTATCATGTTTAGCTTTTGACAAATTGATTATGCACTATGGGCCATATTTATCACGACAGCTCACTCCACTTTAACATATGGCTAAAGTCAGTTTTAGCCAAGTCAGATTTATGATCGGACCTTTAAGACTGTAATAAATGTGGTTTGACGGTAGCAGTTTATCCGTCAGTAAGCAGCTTTACAAAAGTCGCACATCTTTACGAAAAAGTCGCACGTTTTTATGAAAAAGTCGCATGTTCTATTAAAAAGTCTCATAAGATAAGCATGGTCTTCACTGGAGTGAAATTGAGACTTTTTTGCGACTTTTTAAATAGTCCCAATAGTAAATCTGTCTAGAGATTCATTTACATAAGAAAACACGCCCACTTTCAGAAAACTGGCGAGCATAGTGCAGAGCAGGAAAAAGTCGCAAATTTGTGCGCAGTTTTAGCGTTTGGGACTTTTTTGGGACTTTTTCACTCCATTATTCTGACCTGAGCTAATGATAAATCTGGCCCTATGTGTTTTTATGGAGGTGATTCCTGTTCTGCCTTGCTGCACAAGGGCTGATGAAGGAAAGTATTTCATCCAGGAAGTGCTCTCCTATATACAGAAGCCCCTAAGACGGCGAATAGGCTAATACTAACACTACTAATACTTAAAGGGGAGCACCTCATTCGAAGAGACAACCCAGCTGATGTGTAAAGAGGATGGGCCTTAAAAATTAGGGAGGTCTCCTTTAGGATGAGCGTATTGAGTCTGTGAAATATGCTTCATATGAAAGCAGTATTTGCTGGACGGAAGACTGCTATTGTGAATTTGCGGTCCGCAAAAAACGGATCAGCAAAAAATATGAATGACGTCCGTGTGCATTCATATTTTGTAAAAAGGAACAGCCGGCCCCTAAGAGAACAGTCCTATCCTTGTCCATAATGTGGACAATAATAGGACATGTTCTATTTTTTGGCGGAATGGACATATGGACATACGGAAACAGAATGCACAAGGAGAAGCTTAGTTTTTTTTCTGCATACGGTCCGCAAAAAAAATAAAACAGAATGGACAGAAAATACGTTTGTGTGCTTGAGCCCTAACTCACAGCATGATGATAATTTATAATGCTGTGTGTTCCTGGCCAACCTTGGCTTTACTGCATTGTACTCACATAGTAACGTCAGTGCAGGGACACACATTGTAACGCTGTGAGTTTGTGTCACAGGGGAAGCATTAATTCCAGGAAATACTGTTGTCACATGGAGAATATTTAACGGACTGAATACGCTCATCTTAGGCTACTTTCACATTAGTGTTTTTTGCGGATCAGTCATGGATCTGCAAAAACGCTTCTGTTACCATAATACAACCGCATGCATCCGTCATGAACGGATCGTTGTATTATGTCTTCTATAGCCATGACGGATCCGTCTTGAACACCATTGAAAGTCAATAGGGGACGGATCCGTTTTCTATTGTGTCAGAGAAAACGGATCCGTCCCCATTGACCTACATTGTGTGCCAAAGAAGCGGTGGATGAGATCTGCACACCGTAACAAGGAAGGGTGCTCATAGAGGACATAATTCGAAACAATTGTTTGAGAGATTCTATGGCACACCAAAAAGTTTTTATAATGCTTTTAACCCCTTAAGGACCCAGGACGAGAATGCTCATCCTTAATGGCCGGTACTTTGTGCCCCAGGACGAGCATTATCGTCCTGCAGTCCTCCCCCTCCCCCATGATCAGCGGCAGGGATTCGGCTGTTACTGACAGCCAGATCCCTGCTGCAACCACCAGCATCGGTGAAAACGCTGATGCCGGTGGATTAATCCCTCATATGCCGCGGTCAGCTCTGACCGCGGCTTATGGTAGGTTTGCGCTCCTTCTCTTCATCCATCGGGTCCCCGCGCTGCGTTGGCGGTGACCCGATGGTTGCCATGGCAGCCCCAAGCCAATCAAAGGCCTTGAGGCCCGGCATGTACGGAGGCCCCAGGCTGGGTCTCATAGGCAAACTATCAGTGTATTACAGTGTTAAATGCTGTTAACAAAAGTTCAAAATGGCTGCTCCCATAATCATGGTCAGGAAATAGAATAAATCAATCTACAATCAGAAAATAATCGAGTTACCTTATGATTATCAAGCTGCAAGGTAACCCAAACTGACTCTAAATTGTTCTCGCTAACTTGTATCAAATTAGATTTTATGCTATCTTTCACATACAGGGCCACCCCTCCCCCCCCCCCTTCTTGCCTTTTCTGTCTTTCCTGTATAGAGAGAACCCTGGTATTGATATATCCCAGTCATTACTCCCCTTGAACCACGTCTCAGTAACAGCCACTACATCTATATTCTTAGATGCCATTATAGCCTCAGAAAAGAAGGATGTGTGCTGCTGTCTGGTTTTAACTGGCAAAAAAATAAAATAATGACAGGTGACACATTCCCTTTAAAGGGACTCCAAAACCAAAAATGTAAAACCTAAAGTATAACGCAGTCAGTATATGATGATGGTGAGTCAAATTCTGAATTATATTTAGTTTTTTGGGTCCACTTTTTCCTTTCCCTTAGTCTTTCACTGATTTTCAGGCTTATATAATGATAACAGGACAGGCAGACAGGCATATACAGTTTTAAAAAAAATGGATTCTCCATGTACTACAGTAAGAGAAGGAATATGGAGTATTATTGGATTGGAATCATGTTTTATAGAGACGGAAACATTTCCAAACTATTAATAAGTCGATGATATTTTTGTAGTAAGACACTTTATAATTACGCTGCAATCAGCCATTAAGGATGTAATTAACTATGGCTGTCTGTTGTGTAACTATTGTGTAACTTGTGTAGGTCCAGCCAATTTTGGATCTTCAAGTCAAACTTTTCTTCTTCTTTTTTTTCTTTTTTGGTTTTCTGTCAACTCATTTCAAGAGTCATAATGTATTCCACCACGCAACAAAAAAAATAACTTTTTGTCTGCTACTGGGCAAAAACCATTTGTCCTATACTAAATCGAGTGTGCGGATTACAAATCCGAAGTCAGAATTGTTGTAACACGTCACAAAATGTTGCTATGCATAAGTATGCCTAAATGAATTAAGCACATGGTAGGCATTGAATAATTTTGAAGAGATCAAGTTTTACTCCAACAATTACCTGATCTACATCAAAGTTTGCGTAGTAAACAGTGTATGAAAATGTAATGGAATAACACAATTTCAAAAAGTCTTGTTTTTCAGTTTAAAAGTTTTACTTGAACAAGGCCCAGTACTGTTAGAAGGGCTTCAGGCATCTGCTTTTGCGTTTGTGAACGGTCATATTTTCCCATTGCAAAAAACAGCAGTAGTCCCCTATCATGTTGGGATTCCAGCGGCCTTTATACCTGTTCTCCATTGTAGATACAAAGACTCCAGCCAAGTCGTATTTAGATGCAACTTTTTTTTATTTGCGTACAAAAGATAGTTGCTGCGGCGTTGTGACGTTTCGGCACCTCCGTGCCTTCATCAGACTAGTGCCGCTGGTGGAGGGAGAAGTCACATAGATGTGGACGCAATAGGAGTAACGTGCGGAAGTACCGCTAAGAGGTGTAGGCGCCTACACCTTTTAGCGGTACTTCCGCACGTTACTCCTATTGCGTCCACATCTATGTGACTTCTCCCTCCACCAGCGGCACTAGTCTGATGAAGGCACGGAGGTGCCGAAACGTCACAACGCCGCAGCAACTATCTTTTGTACGCAAATAAAAAAAAGTTGCATCTAAATACGACTTGGCTGGAGTCTTTGTATCTATTGTAAAAGGGGTGGGAACCCTACTCCAGCAGAAATATCCACCGAGTGCTACAAGGGCTCTGCTTGTATATGTTCTCCATTGTAGAAATATCTTTATGGAACCGCTCTCCATGTTTGTCACTTACGTGTCCCAAATTGGGTGGGAAAAAGTCAAGATGGGAATGTAAGAAATGCACTTTCAATGACATTCGGCAGCCAAGTTGTTCATATGCTGTAAGCAAGTTGTCTACTTATTCAGTATAGTTTGCAGCTCGTCTGTTCCCACGGAAGTTCTGCACTACTAGCCCAAATGCATCCCAAGCTGCAAGACGCACTCGCTCTGTCAGATTCTTGCGCTGATCATAAGTAGTGTATTTGCCACATATGTAGCAGAAATTGTCTGGATCGTTAACACATTTGCGTTTATCCATCTTAAGTTTCAAAACTGATAGCACTATAACAGATCACTTTATCAAAATCTGTCCAGCTTGCCTTATATACTTACTGCTGACATCAGCCTGAGTGCATCCGAACAGGTCTGGACATATCCATTGGAATATCTCCAATATAATGCATTAATATTATAACTGAATAGGCTTTGCATGTACTCAAAATCTAGACGTGTCAGGCAAATTCCGAGTTCATATTTGGAATCAGCGAGCTCATTTTAGTATAAATCACGTTTTTCTCTCAGTAGCAAAATCATTGTTGTGCAGTGTTATTTTTTACGTTGGTGTAGCTATAGTAATACTTTTTTTGCGGGTATGAGTTTTCAATGACACCATTTAGAAGTCTATATAACTTAAAAGTCATGTATACCTTTGGCGCCAATTTCTTTTTATTATTGCATTGTGCTTATTTTCAGCTAAAAATAATATTTTAAATCGGTCTTTATTAAAAATATAGTGATCTTTATTCTGTACAGAGCTGGGATGCTCTAGTAGCACCCTTTAGAATTTCCTTTCTTTTCTGTCAGACCAGGAGCAGACGGGCTCCTTATCTCTGCTCTCTGACGTTATAAACACTTATTATAGCTCAGTTCTTATCTTACTGATAAGAATGTGGCTTAAATAAGTGTTTATGACCTCTTAGTAGTTTAGAGATAAGGATTATTAGATGACCAGCACAAAGTGAAAGTACCAGTCACACAGCTAGATAAACAGTTAACACTTTGTGACAGAACAACTCGATATTTTTAATGAAGGCTAACTGAAAAAAAGATTTTTAGCCAAAAATGTGTAAGATGCAATAAAAAAAAAATTGCCTCTGAAAGTGAAAGCCTTTAAATCCTTTTGGGGGATGATGTAGTTTCAGATAAGTTTAGACTATATTTGGGGACATGACAAGGGTGTCCTTTGTCACCTTTATTATTTCATTTGGTTATAGACCAACTGGCAATGACCCCCATTGGTTGTAGAAGAAGAAACACATTGTGCCTCTGTCTTTAAATTACAGAAAACACATTTGCAATTTGTGTGACTGTGTACCTAACCCATAACCTTTTATTTTGGAAAATTGTGAGTTTTCATTTCATATTTGTATTTTGCAGATCTGTGATTTGTGGACCACAAAATACATACAGTTGTGTGCATGAGGCTTTATGTTGACCTATCTGAGAGTTAGTAAAGTATAGATAGATTTAAGAGCTGAGTCTTGATATTCATGAGTGGCGGGCTTCCCTTGCCCTCTTGACAGTGATTGACAGCTTTCCCCCTATACTCTGCATAGGAAGAAAGCTCTCAATCAGTAGCGGGTGGACAGGGGAGCCAGAGATCATGAATGTTAAGGGCTCCGGAGAATTTCAGCCTCGGCTTGTCCTGAGCTGATAAACGGTGATTTAAAAAAAACATATACAGCAATGGAATCAGGATCTCTGCTCTCAGTATTAACCGGGGACAGATTACGGTAAGTATCCAGGATGCATCCCTCACTAGCACAACTCTAGGCCAGTCCCTCACCTCCTAGGCTTAGTGACCCTTTCTGTACCAACCGCTTGTCCGCATTGCGAACCTCCAGTTAAATGAGCCTTCGTAAGTGTGAATCTGAGATTAAAAAAAGCTAAATAAATGAAATATATAACATTCCTATCTTATAGATTTGTTTGTTGATTTTAAAGATATAGGATTTTTTACAGGCGTTCCGAGTGACGAGGAAGTCAGAGTTTATTGTAGCATGAGCGCAAAAAATCATTTTTACATTATCCATTTTCTTTGTTTTACAGGCTTTATCCAAATCAAACATGCCATAAACTGAACTTTATAATCTCAGAAACTATCATTATTTCATCATGAATCGCTGTATAAGCGGCTAAACACTGAGACTTTTCTAGTGTCTTCTCTTACAGTTAGAGATTAGCAAAGTGGCCCAAATTTTTTAAAACTATTTTGCAAAAATTCGAGTTGCATCTGAATCTGTATTTTTGGTGATTCAATTCTAGCAAATTTTGGGGAGGGAAATTATAAAACAAAAAATTGTGTGAGAGAAGAGGGAAAAAATATATCTTCTAGGACACCTCACAGTGCCATACAAACATTTTTAGGCCCATCAGAGCACTTTTCATGAAATCAATCCAGACCAGAATTGAATTGGTCAATCGATTTGTCTGAATGGAACCCAAATTGAATTTTAAGCAATTTGCTCATCTAATTGAGTTATTGGTGGCCATTCAACCTTTTAGAAATGTCTATTTTCAGCATTCAGGACCAAAAAATGTTTTCATCACCAAATGCCAAAACTGTATTATAGTCCTATCAATGCAGCTGTATGAGGACTTGTTTTTGTAGAACGAGTTGCCATTTTATAATTTATTGATTAACTATTTTTTATGATGTATCACGTATTAACTTTATTTTACAGGTTGGTACTACTGTGGTAATACCAATTATTTACAGGTAAAACTCGAAAAATTAGAATATCGTGCAAAAGTCCATTTATTTCAGTAATGCAAACTAAAAGGAATTGCATTAATGCAGCTTAAAATTAGAATTTTGTGAAAAGGTTCAATATTCTAGGCTCAAAGTGTCACACTCTAGTCAGCTAATTAATCCATATCCCCTGAGCAAAGGGTACCTCAAAATTGTGACTTTGGGGCTTCATGAGCTGTAAGCCATAATCATCCAAATTATAACAAATAAAGGCTTGAAATATCTCGCTTTGCATGTACCGTATTTTTCGCCCCATAAGACGCACTTTCCCCCCCCAAAAGTGGGGGGAAAATGCTCATGCGTCTTATAGGGCGGCACGTGCCTGTGCCGCCTACTTCATTCATAAAGTAGGCGGCGCAGGCACGTGACGTCAGTGAGTTACGGCCGGCCGCCCGTCCTGCTCTGCCTGCTACAGGACATTTAGTAAGTAGTACATATGGGGCTGGGGATCGGAACGTCAATTAAAGTTATTATTATAAAAGGTTTAAGCAATAAAGCAGTGAGTGAGCGGCGGGGCCAGAGTACAGAGACCGCACCGGCCCCGCCGCATTTGCATGACACCGACCCCTCCTCCCTCCCCCTCCCACAGGTTTAGCTATGATATATTAGGGAATGCCACTATTATGGGGTGGGGGATATGTGGATCGCACTTTTATGGGGTGGGGGATCTGTGGGTGACACATATATAGCAGTGCCATCCACAGATCCACCCCCCATAACAGTGCCATCCACATATCACCCCCCCATAACAGTGCCATCCACAGATCCCCTCCATAACAGTGCATCATCCACAGATCCTCTCCATAACAGTGCGTCATCCACAGATCCCCCATAATAGTGTCATGCACAGACCACCAATAGTTCAAAACCCACCAAAAGCACACCTTTTGGTTAAAAATATTTTTTTTCTTATTTTCCTCCTCAAAAACCTAGGTGCGTCTTATGGGCCGGTGCGTCTTATAGGGCGAAAAATACGGTAATGAGTCTATCTCATATGTTAGTTTCACCTTTTAAGTTGCATTGCTGAAATAAATGAACTTTGTACAATATTCAAGTTTTTAGAGTTTCACCTGTATATATTTTATATATGTTAGTACATTTCCAAAATGTTTTATTGAAAAAAAAAAATACATATATGATAACTTTATTCTACATTATTATAATTATGATAATATTATATAATATATTTTTATGGTCTACTATTTTTAAGCAGTAATCACATATATATTTTTTTATTGTGCGGGAACTTAAAGCTGTTCTTATGTTGTTTTTTGCAATCCATACTATGACAAACAATTAGGCCAAATAGACAAATACCTATGGCTGATTGGGGGTCCTTGTTATCCTCCATAATAACACATCAGTACTCAGTTAGTCATGGGAGTGTCAATGGACTGACACAGGGAGTATACTTTTTTTATATGGGAGCCTAGGGGTGACCTGTGATCTGTTGGAGATATATGTCATGAAATCATGCAAAAATGTATACCCCTGACACACAATGCAAAACATGGTGTTGAAGCACCCTTAATTGCACATGCACAGCTGCTGTCCTTGTGCTATATCCTGATGTTACTGTATATCATGGAGCCGCCAGTTAACCCATGACATGTATGTACATACTTCCCAACATTGCAGTTGGTAAATGTAAATTTTAGACAAAGAGGCCCCACCCCAAAAATGGCCAACCTGCACAGGATCTCCCATTTATGGTCTGGTTTTACATAAGCCATAATTATTTTCAGCTCGAAATTGCAGGGACTAGATCTGAAAATTAGGGACAGTCCCCGCAAATTCAGGACCTTTGGCAACTATATTCAATATGTATATAACGTTGCATCAAGAGATTGAAGGAGTTTTCCAGGCTCCTGGTATTGATGACAAAAACAAACAAGCCTCAAACAATAAGGGCATCTCTATATATGAAAAACACCTACAAAATTATTCCCCAAGGAAAAAACAATGATGCCCACAAGCAATAAAATCAAAATATGAAGTTTATTAAAAATAAAACAGACATAATTAGAAAAACAAGGCAAAAAAACATCAGACAATGGTTAAAATGACCATAATTGTGATACCGCGTACTAGGTCCTAAGAAATCACATACCATCCAATAAGATGTACCACATGTCATATAACCACTGGTGGGAAAGAAGAAGAGTTCAAGCAAAATTATATTGCTAAACAGGAGCTCCCATATGGTCCTCACTATAAATTACCCAAGGAGGGATGTCCCAATAGTACCTACCATACAGGGGCGGACACAGACAGCAGAGGGCCCATGTTCAAAGAATGTGCCTGGGCCCCTCCACCCCCCCATGCCAAATTCTCAACCTAACGTATTCCCTCCTATCATTGCATACAGCAATACAAAACGTACAGGGTAAGGCTACTTTCACACCTGCGGCACTACGATCCGTCTGGATACAAACCACAGCATGCAGCGGTTTGTGTCCCACTGATTCTCTGCATTTTTGCCAGATTGTGGGCTGATCTCTGCCATACCCCATTATAGTTAAAGGGGTTCTTCACTTTCATTTAAACTGATGATCTATCCTCTGGATAGATCATCAGCTTCTGATCGGCCGGGGTCCGACACCCAGGACCCCCGCCGATCAGCTGTTTGAAAAGGCAGCGGCGCTCCAGCAGCGCCGCGGCCTTCTCACTGTTTACCGCCGGGCCGCCCGCCCACTGACGTCACGACTTGTATCAACTAGAGTGGGCGCGGCTAAGCTCCATTCAAGTGAACAGAGCTTAGCCGCGCCCACTCTAGTTGATACTAGTCGTGTCGTCAGTGGGCGGGCGGCCCGGCGGTAAACAGTGAGAAGGCCGTGGCGCTGCTGGAGCGCCGCTGCCTTCTCAAACAGCTGATCGGCGGGGGTCCCGGGTGTCGGACCCTGGCCGATCAGAAGCTGATGATCTATCCAGAGGATAGATCATCAGTTAAATGAAAGTGAAGAACCCCTTTAATGGGGCCGGCGGGCATTTTGTCTGCATCCAACAGTGTCAAATCCAGTGAATTCCGGCAGGCTGTTCTCTGATGTGAAACTCTGATGTGAAAGTAGCCTAATACAGCGCCACATACCTTGTACATCCAGTGACGTCTCCTTAGATGTAGAACTTCTCTTTCCTCGTCTTCTCCTTTCAGGCCAGACCACCATGATTATTTCTTTCAGCCATCTCTTCTTTCTGCAGAGTTTGACAGACAGACATCTTAGTTTCCCACTTTTCCAACATCCTCCAACCTTCTGAAGATGCCATCCTGCTACCTCTAATACTGTGCCCGCTGTGCTCCCCAATACTATACTTCAGAAACAGATAAACCCCCTGAAAATACTAGTACCAGATAGTGCCCCTTCAATAATTATTGGTACACAGTGCCCTAAAAAATAACTGCACCCAGGAAACAGCATCCCCAACAATAATAGTGTAAACATAATGTCCCCCCAAAATAATGATTAAAAAAATGCCCTGTTGTGTGGCAGAAAAAAAAACCTCCTCTTAGTGCCCCCAGTAGATTCAATAGCCCTATAGTGCCCTCATAATGTGTGCCAATGCCCCCTATTGTGTGTCCAAAAAAACCTCTTAGTGCCCCCTAGTTGAGCTAAGGTCCCCATAGTGCCCCATAATTTGCACCAGTATAAAATTCTCCTATATAGTGCCCCAGTAGGTGCCCCATAGTGCTCCCCCCTCCAATGGTGCCTGACATAATATGCCAGTATAAAATGCCCCTATAGAGTGCCCCAAGTAGATGCCCCGATAATGCTCCTCTCCCCTTTCCCCATAGTGCCCCCATAATGTATGCCAGTATAAAATGCCACTATAGTACTCATCCCCATCTCCATATTGCACATATAGTTTGTGCCAGTATAAAATGCCCCTATATAATGCCCCCCAGCAGTAGCCCCCATAGTGCTCCTCTCCCCCACTTTTCCATAGTGCCCCCCATGTGTGACAGCATATAATGCCAATATATAGGGCCCCCAGTAGATGCCCTTATATGGCTCCCCCCCATAGTGCCAGTATAATTCTAATATGTAGGGCTCTAAATAAATGCCCCCATAGTGCTCCTCTCCCCCAATGTGTGCCAGTATAATGCCTAGTAGATGCCCCCATAGTGCTCTTCTCCCCCCATGTGTGCCAGTATAATGCCCCCTAGTAGAAGGCTCCATAGTGCTCCTCTCCCCCTTTCCCCATTCTGGGCAACAGCATAGTGTTAATAAAAATAAAAAAAATCACATGCTTACCTCCATGACACTCTCAGTGAAGTGGTACAGGCCTCTTCCAGCCTGTGTCCCACGTTGTATGGCTCAGGCAGTGTGATGACGTCATCACACCGCCTGCACTGGCCTCTGATAGGCTGCAGGCACTAGGCCTGCAGTCTATCAGAGGAACGGGTAAGCAAAACGCCTCTCGCCTGCCCCGTCGCAGTATCCATCTGTATCGCTGTCCTGAGGATGGCGATACAAATGAATATAGAGATGAACGCTTCCACAATGGAAGCGCTTATCTCTCCCTGCCGCCAAACCTCTTACGGGCCCCCTCCCGCACTGGGCCCCTGTGCAGCCAAAGCAGCTACACAGGCGGTATGTCGGCCCCTGCTACCATAGATATCTGATCAGGCTCCACAATAAATAATAATATACATATATCCTATAAGTGTAACTCACCTAAAGACATGATCAGAGGTTCTGTGTCCAAGGGACCAGCAGATACCTCGCGCTCGTTTCGCTCATACCAGCTCCTGACAATTATGGTCATTTTAAGCTGATGTCTGATGTTTTTTTGCCTTTATCATGTTTTTCTAATCATGTCTGTTTGATCTTATTTTTTATAAATATTTTGATTATATTGCTTGGGGGCATCATTGTTTGTTACTTGGAGAATAATGTTCTAGGTGTTATCCTGATATTGATGACCTATCTTCAGGATATGTGATTGATATCCGATTAGTGTAGGTCTGCCACCCTGCACCCTCACCAATCAGCTGTTCTCTGCAGCCTCCAGTCCTAACACATTGAATGGAACACGAAGCACAGCTCCGTTCAAAGTGTAGTGGTCGTGAAGGGTTACTGCAACTCATATCCTATTCACTTTAATGGGAGCTTAGCTGTAGTAACCCAGCACGGCCACTAAACTTTGAACGGAGCTGTTCTTCCCATTCTATTCAAGGCGCTAGTTCCAGTAATGGAGGCTGCAGCGAACAGCTCATCTGTGGGACTGCAAGGTGTCGGACCCTCATCGATCGGATATTAATGACCTGTCCTGGAGATAGGTCATCAATATCAGGAGCCTAGAAAACACCTTTAAGACAAGAATGACAATTTTTGTTTGCAGAGTGCTGCTGCATTGTTCTTTTTTCCTGTTTGATTCTAGCCATGGCAGCGTGGCTAGGAGTCAGCCACACCTCCAGTGCAAACTGCAAAAAAAAGGGGATAGTCAGCACATCCCAATGCTGACTGACCCTTTTTTTTGCAGTTTGCACTGGAGGTGTGGCTGACTCCTGTTGGTCGTGCACTCCTGACTAGCCTGTCTGCCCCATAGGCTGATTTTAATTAGAGTAAGTATAAAGCTGGAGCCTGCTCTCATTTTATATATTGGAAGCCATTTGGCACCAGAAGAGGTATAGAGTAGGCTCGGCATGCATATTGGTACCTGCATCCCTGGACTTAATGGAGGCCGTTATGGCGCCAAAAATTTTAAAAAGCAGAGTAGACCCAGCATGCATGTGGAACCCTGTACTCCCTGAATTTTATGGTGGCCATTATGGCACACAACAGGTAGAATTTAGTGTTAGGTTCCCGTCTGATAAGAGATCACCTTGACGTTTGGCAGACGGGCTCAAATAATTTTGTACACAATGTTTTTGCCAAGAGTCTCTAATTTGCTAAATAAGCGTAGCATCTATAATCTATAATTATGGCATTGCTGTACTTTATTTTTCTTTGCAGTGTGCTGCTGCATTGTTCTTTTTTCCTGTCCTGGAGATATGTAGGTCATCAATATCAGGAGCCTAGAAAACACCTTTAAGACAAGAACGACAATTTCTAGGTTTATGTTCCTACAAGGAGCCTATTATTAGGTCAGACCACAATAACTATGGTACCTTACATATAGGGCAGAATTTTTTTGTATGCAGCTCCAACCTGTTTTGTTTAGGACAACTTAGATGGATCTGTCTCGTGACATTTTCTCTATTTCACCTACATTTTAAAGCTATAAAAGCTGCTTACTGACATAACTTTACTCACTACTACCAGAGAAATAGATGGCCTCCAGTTAAGATAATATATGTTGCAAGATTCCTCAATGTTAGTCTGTAGCCGAGGTGACCTACTTTCTATCATGTAATTACCTCAACTATAAGCAGTTGCCAATGCCAAGTACTCTCTGTTCCTCAGAGGACACGTTTATTGCATAGTACAAATCATTCATACCTTGCAAGGCAGGTTGAGCATGCAAACATACTGTATGGTACACTATGTAATACAAAAAGCAGGTAGATCATCATTAGAGATGAGCGAATTTCTGCTTATGAAATTCGTTCACACTTCGTTTGTTGGTAAATGATGAATTGCGTTATGGATTCCGTTACCAGGGACCATAACGCAATTCTATGATGGAATGCCTTTAGAGGCAGGGATGTCCGTTATGCAGGGGAGTCCTCAAGAGGTAGCGACCTGGTGTTCCCCTCGGGAAAGTCTATACCCACCATCAGGGGTACTGTGAAGATCCAGGGGACAACGCCCTTAGAAGAGGTAGGACACGTGGCACACCCACACCCGCTGGTTCGTGACAGTACACTGAGGCCATGGACCCCGCTGGTCATCCCAAGCCTGTCATTCAGGAATTGTTACATGAAGTGAGGCGAACGTCAGTATGTCGTGATGCAGTTCATGCAAAATGTTGCTGCTGGTCTGGATGCCATCTTTTCTCCAGCTACTGCAGGGTCGCCAGTCGCTGCTACTCCTGCAATTCCCACACCGGTGAATCCAGATTTATGTGCTGCTGGTGTGCAACTCCCTCTGCCATTACACTATGGTGGAGATCCAAAAACCTGTTGTGGATTCCTGAAACAGTGTCTGATCCACTTTCAGTTCCATGGGCAGAAGTTTCCCACTGAGCGGTCCAAGGCTTCCTTCCTTGTGTCCCTGCTGTCTGATGAGGTCCTTGCTTGGGGAAATCCTATTTGGGAACATGGAGGTCCAGGGACCACTAATCTGCAGTCTTTCCTGGCTATCTTCCGGCTGGTCTTTGAAGAGCCCGGCTGCACGTCCCCTGCTGCATCAGCTCTGCTGCATCTACGACAGGGTTCCTCGTCTGTGGGTCAGTACGCCATCCAGTTTCTTACCCTGGCTGCCGAACTTGCATGGAACAATGAGGCAATTGTCCACAGAACTCGGTAAACGCTAATGTCTAGGGTCAGTTGGAGAGGTTCTCCTAGACAAGGAGAAGTCCTCTCCAAAACTTTCAGTTCTGGTGACTCTCTCTCACAAGGGTCACACTGTCTGTGCCTGCATTCTTGGACTCTGGGTCAGCCGGTAACTTCATTCAGCAAGCTCTGGTCCATCAGTACCGGCTTCCTACCATCCGTCTAGAAAGGCCTCTGTCAGTGGCTTCGGTAAATGGACTGCCACGTCCCGAACCTGTACTTTGTTACTATGCCCCTTAAGTTGCAAATCGGGGTTCTGGATTCAGAGATGATCTGCTTCTATGTGCTGCCAGCGTCCATGAATCAGGTTATCCTTGGTCTTCGCTGGCTGCGTCAGCACACTTCAGTTCTGGACTGGCACTCCGGTCAGATTCTGCATTGGGGATCATCCTGCCTGTCCACCTGCTTATCAGAGGTCCGACATGCTTCCTCGCCTACTGTACCTGTAGACCTGCCTGGACTTCTGCAGCAGTATGCCAGTTTTGCGGATGTCTTCAGTAAGAAAGAGGCTGAGACCCTGCCTCCTTATTGTCCTTATGATTGTCCGATTGACCTTCTGCCTGGTGCCACTCCTCCTTATGGTCGAGTCTACCCACTCTCACTTCCTGAGTCCCAAGCGATGTCTGATTGCATTAAGGAGAATCTCGAGAGGGGGTTTATCTGGAAATCTACTTCAGCAGCCGGTGCCGAGTTCTTCTTTGTGCAGAAAAAAGATGGATCCTTACAGCTCTGTATCGACTATCGAGGTCTGAATATGGTTACAGTCAAGAATCGATACCCTCTTCTGCTAATCTCTGAACTCTTCGACAGGATCTGGGGGCGCTAAGGTCTTCACAAAATTTGACCTGCGTGGCACATACAATCTTATCCACATTCGAAAGGGCGAGACTGGATTTCTATTGGTAAAATGATTCCAGTGTTAAAGACATTTTCCTGGCTTTTGATATTGCTGACTTATCCTCAGGATAGGTAATTAATGTGTGATCGGTAAGGGTCTGACACCCTGCACCCTCACCGATCAGCTGTTCCTTGCAGCCTCCGGTGCTAGTACTGGCTTCTGAATGGAACAGGAAGCACAGCTCCGTTCAAAGTGAAGTGGCCGTGCTGGGTTACTGCAGCTCATTTCCCACTGAAGTGAATGGGAGCTAAGCTGCTGTAACCAGGCACAGCCACTACACTTTGAACGGCACTGTGCTTAGTGTTCCATTCACAATGCTAATTCCATTGCAGAATAGGTCATCAATATGGGAAAACTGGACAACCCCTATAATGCAATTGAGCTGAGGTTGACAATGTATAAACTTCTAGGGGTGCTCAGTAAATGATGAAACAATCAAGATGGTGCCCCCTTTATTTTGGGTTCTGCAGAAGGGTATATGTTGAGGCAGAGTCATTAGTACTGGGTGGCATCTCCCCTTACTGTGATACAAGCTGCCAGGCTGGAATAGTAACAGTCTATAGATCCTCCTGTGTTAAGTCATTCCAAGCACTCTCAGCTTGGACCCATAGTTCAACCAAGGTGAATGTTGGCTGCTGTGCTTGGGTGATCAATCTCCCCATCCAGTCCCAAACATTGTCAAAGGGGAGAAATCTGGCGATCAAGCTGGCCAGGGGAGCCGCTGGATACCCTGAAGGAAAACTAGCTTAGCTGCAACCAATTAGAGTCTACCTTTCATTTTTAAGAGCTCCTTTGGAAAATGAAAAGATCAATCTGATTGGCTGCTATGAGCAACTAAGCCAGTTTTCCTTTGCACCAGATTTGATAAATCTCCAACGTGTAGCATGGGCAGTATGTGGTCGGACATTATAGTGTCTCCTGACCGAGTCAAAAAAGCAGTAGGACTGGTTCCACAATGTCCTGGACATACCGAATTCTCACCACAAATACCAGATGGGAACAGCCATGGAAGCTAATGGCTCCCCACACCATGACACCTGATAGTGGTCCTGTGTGTGTCCACACTACGTATGACGGCAGTAGATGCTCTCCAGATCTCCAGATCTCCTGGGAACTCTGATCCGGTCATCATTAGTACCAAGGCAGAACCTGCTTTCATCACTGATCATTATTGTTTGCCATTGATGGACAAATCAGAGCTTTCAGGAGGGCTGGAGACCACCTACTACCATCATGCATAGTGCCTAGACACACAGGACCAAACCCTAGGTGTCTCTCTTTATTTTCTGATAGTGTATTTCCCTAAGGCCCCTTTCACACGGGCAAGAATTCCATGTGGGTGCAATGCGTGAGGTGAAAGCATTGCACCCGCACTGAATCCGGACCCATTCACTTCAATAGGGCTGTTCAGATGAGCGGTGATTTTCACGCATCACTTGTGCGTTGCGTGAAAATCGCAGCATGTTCTATATTCTGCATTTTTCACGCACCGCAGGCCCGATAGAAATGACTGGGGATGCGCGAAAATCGCATAGCATCCGCAAGCAAGTGCATGCATGGTTGCTAAGGAGACGAGGGAGGAGTTACCCGGGACCCCATTTACTTTATTATTTTCCATTATAGCATGGTTATAATAGAAAATAATTATAGCATGGTTATAAATAGTGAGCGCGGTGACGTCAGCGCAGGTCCTGCTGAATGAAGATAGAAGATTGATAGATGACGTCACCGAAGGTCCTTTTCCAGCCAGGTCCTGAAAGAAGAAGAGGAAAGAAGACCAGCCCGGCTGTGCGATCAAGTGGATGAGGTGAGTTACTTTTTTTTAATTTTTAACCCCACAATGGACCTTTTACATAGAATTCTGTATTAAAGAATGCAATTATTTTCCATTATAACCAAGTTATAATGGAAAATAATAAAATATACAGAACACCGATCCCAAACCTGAACTTCAGTGAAGAAGTCCGGGTTTGGGTCTGGGTACCACAGTCAGTTTTTTATCATGCGCGTTCAAAACGCATTGCACCCGCGCCATAAAAACTGAACATCGGAATGCAATCGCAGTCAAAACTGACTGCAATTGCGTGCCTACTCGCACGATTCTCCCTGATCGCAGACGCAAAGCATCCGGACGCAATTCGGACACGCTCGTCTGCAAGGGGCCTAAATCTCCCGAAAAACTCAGATGCAATAACTAAATCTAAATATTAGTCTATAAATTCACGGTTGGTAATGTCCCTTCTATTTTAAAGATACCTTTTCCTCACGTTTATTAATTTTGTTCTCTTCACATTCTCTATATCTCGTCCGAACCCTTTGAACCTTGAGATCCCTCTCTACCTTCCCTCCCTTTCTTTTGATTCTCCATTTGATAAGTGCTAGGAAATTGGTCTCTGGAATAGGTGCCTTATCCTCTAGGCCTGTGATGGCTAACCTCCGGCACTCCAGCTGTGGTAAAACTACAACTCCCAAGATGTTCAGTTGCTTAGCTGTTCTCAGAACTCCATAGAAATGAGTGGAGCATGCTGGGAGTCGTAGTTTCACCACAGCTGGAGTGCCGGAGGTTAGCCATCACGGATCTAGGCCCATGGTAAAGTGTCATGCCTTCTTCTTTTTCCTCCCTTGTTGAATCAGCCAACTAAGCGCATGGAGGCCCTAAGGGGAAGACTGCGTGTACACAAGACTATACATCATCATCATCAACTGAGTAGAAGGACTTACATCTGCATGTATTTACTGGAGCCTATGATTAGTCACCAAGCATGCCAGAAAGAGGAAGAGGTGAGGACCGTGTGTCACTGAAAGTACCAGGAATGCAGTTCTCAGGACACAAGCTGACTTTAAAGAACATTATGACCTTGGCCTGATGGGTTTGCATCATACCATGTGTCAATTTGGTGTAACTGGGGTGTAATTGTGAAGCATTGTTCCCGATAGTCTCCCTGTGTAAACATGCCATCAGTCCCCCGACATTCCACCTGTTTGGTGATTGCACCTCCTTCTTGGCGCAATCAAGGGTTGTGCGGATGAGAATGGGGGACAAACAATTATAGTTACCAACTTACGATCATTTATCCCTCATTCCGCTTGCATCGGGCCGTGTGAAAGGCCTTTTATACGACTGCCAATCAAACTGGTATACCGTCGATTGGTGCCGGTTGGGGGCAGTAATTGTCCTGTGTAAAAGAGGTCCTTTTTTATCCTTTATTGATGGAGCTCCTGGATACTGTAGCAGCCAATTGAAATGAATATCTAGTTAATACATGTAGCTTGATGTCTGCCAAGCAATTTATAAAGAAATGATAGGTGGCCGGGGGCGTAGCTAAAGGCTCATGGGCCCTGGTGCAAGAGTTCAGCTTGGGCCCCCCTTCCATCAGTGCTTTGTGGCCCGGGGCAGGCAAGCACATAGCCTTTCTGCTGCCTGAGGCAGAAATTGAAATGGCAGCCCCCCCCCCCCCCATGCCAAATTCTTGACCTAACCCCTTCCCTCCAGTCAGAGGTCTAACTTGAACAACATGCACTTTCTATAATACCGGGGTCTTCATATGCGGCACAAGGGTCCTGGGCCCGGCAGCTACTGCTACCACTGCACCCCCTATAGCTACGCCCCTGATAGGTGGCATAATGAGGCCAGGCACGTGGGCAAAAATGGATACGGGAATGGCTGGTTTTGCAGAGTGGGTACAGAGCAGCACAGACAGAGGTACTGACGGCAGCAGTGGGACACGGAGCTCCACAAAGGTATTTTAATGAGCTGCCGTCATGTTACCGCAGTCAGAATAGTGATGAGGTTCTATGGAATTAACCCGGAGATTTAGTTTCATTGGATTGAACATCAATCAGGTCCCTACATGGAACTAAGGCTACTTTCACACTGGCGTTTTGGTTTCCGTTTGCGAGATCCGTTCAGGGCTCTCAGAAGCGGCCCAAAACCGGATCAGTTTTGCCCTAATGCATTCTGAATGGAAAAGGATCCGCTCAGAACGCATCAGTTTTCCTCCGATCAGTCACCATTCCGCTCTGGAGGCGGACACCAAACACTGCCTGCAGCGTTTTTCTGTCCGCCTGATGAAGCGCAGCCAAACTGATCCATCCTGACACACAATGTAAGTCAATAGGGACGGATCCGTTTTCTCTGACACAATCTGGCACAATAGAAAACGGATCCGTCCCCCATTGACTTTCAATGGTGTCCAAGACGGATCCGTCATGGCTATAGAAGACATAATACAACCGGATCCGTTCATGACGGATGCATGCGGTTGTATTATTGTAACGGAAGCGTTTTTGCAGATCCATGACGGATCCGTGAAAGTAGCCTAAGGCCTCATGCACACGACCGTTGTGTGCATCCGTGGCCGTTGTGCCGTTTTCCGTTTTTTTTCACGGACCCATTGACTTTCAATGGGTCCGTGGAAAAATCGGAAAATGCACCGTTTGGCAGCCGCATCCGTGATCCGTGTTTCCTGGCCGTGAAAAAAATAGGACCTGTCCTATTTTTTTCACGGCCAACGGTTCACGGAACCATTCAAGTCAATGGGTCCGTGAAAAATCACGGATGCACACAAGATTGTCATCCGTGTCCGTGATCCGTGTCCGTGATCCGTGTCCGTTTTTGCCTATCATTTCAATGGCAAACCTGACTTAGATTTTGTTTTCATTTTTCATGTCCGTGGATCCTCCAAAAAACAAGGAAGACCCACGGACGAAAAAAACGGTCACGGATCACGGACCTACGGACCCCGTTTTTGCGGACCTTAAAATAAAACGGTCGTGTGCATGAGGCCTAAGGCTGTGAATATGCCGGCCACAGATGTGAGAGATGGATGGCGGATCTGGAGTGAAATACACAACAAATACAACTCACTGCAGGAAAAAAACGGATTCACGGCGCAGATTTACTATTGAAGATGCCCCAGAATTCTTATGCAATTTGCCCCAAGTGACTTACTGCACATGGACCATATTTATTAGGTGTTTTAGACACTTTTTACGCCTAGTTCAACAAGGAGGTGTAGCGTTACATTACCCTACTTCGCGAGATTTCCCTACCTCCTAACTTCCGGTTGCACTGCTAATGACGTGAGGAGGCGTTCCTGAGTTTTGACGATCTGCGCATGCGCAAATGGACAGTTTATGGAAAATCTCAGCAGAGTTCATCTGCACACCGGGTCACTGCGCATGTGCCGGAGAGCCTCAGTAGGGAAATATTACGGCCCAGAAACAGGGAAAATATTACGGCCCAGTGCGCAAGCGCGGCTAACTCCAGAAGATCCATCCGATCTCCGCGCCTGCGCAGTGTGGGGGTAGGGAGATCTCATGGCAATAT
The DNA here is from genome assembly GCF_014858855.1 of Bufo gargarizans. Taxonomy (NCBI): domain Eukaryota; kingdom Metazoa; phylum Chordata; class Amphibia; order Anura; family Bufonidae; genus Bufo; species Bufo gargarizans. The sequence continues at coordinate 94,332,549 of NC_058089.1, read as the reverse complement.
TTTCTGTTAAATATATATATATATTTACAAATCCATAATTATTTATCTATAAATTTATCCACACTTTGCCTAGGGAGATCTCATGGCCATATTTTCTGTTAAATATATATTTATTTAACAGAAAATATGGCCATGAGATCTCCCTACCCCCACACTGTGCAGGCGCGGAGATCGGATGGATCTTCTGGAGTTAGCCGCGCTTGCGCACTGGGCCGTAATATTTTCCCTATTTCTGGCCCGTAATATTTCCCTACTGAGGCTCTCCGGCGCATGCGCAGTGTCCCGGTGTGCAGATGAACTCCACTCCACTCCATTTGGCATTTTTCAAACCAGCACCTGGATCCGAATACTTTTGTAATTGCATGTCATTAAAAGTGTTGTATAGCCGATGAGTTATTGAGTAAAATCTACCTATACAGCGCCACCTGCTGTTTGTGCATTCCCTTTCTTCTCTGTCCACCTCAGTACCATTGCTGAGGTGGACAGACGTGTTCAGTTCCATCGGTCATCTGTCACCAGCCATATCTACTGTTCGAAACTTCATTTTTTACATCAATAATGCGGTAATCCCTTTAAAGGGATGTCTCACTTCAGCAAATAGCATTTATTATGTAGACAAAGCACTTACTATTGTATTGTGTGTTGTGGTTGCATTCCTTTTTCCATCACATTATACACTGCTCGTTTCCAGGGGCTATGACCAACGCTGCAACGCCGATACGAGGTGTCCTGGATGGGAGTTGCTGCCCATGCGTTCTTATGCACGCGTCCACGGTCAGGGCCGACAGAGGTCAGTGCTTTTTTTTGAGAGTATACAAGCACGACCACCGCTGCTGGATTGCAGGTGGTCATAACCCCTGGGTACAAGTAGTATATAATGTGATGGCAAAATGAATCCAGCCAGCAAAGGAGACAATATGGACAATCACAATACATTAGTAAGTGGCTTGTGTTAACTTTCTCTACATCGAAAATGCCATTTGCTGAAGTGAGACATCGCTTTACGACTGAGGGGGGATTATTATGCCCTGCATTCCAGAATTCTGGTTTTAAAACGTGCCCCCCGGTGTTCTGCCAAATCTCAATACCTTGTGAAAAGTCTATACCGGAAGTGACGCGGCTGCACAGGAATCAGCTGGAGGAGGGTGTGCACGGCGCTGCGCAAGCGCACATCCACCGGCTTAGCAAAGAATTATTGCAGCGCCGCGATAGAAGTACTTCATACACTGCGCGTGCACACTTAGGGGTATAGAGATTTTGCTGCACAAAATGTTTCATCAGATCTCCTTACCCCTGAGTGCGCAGGCGCCCACAAATCATCAGTTGCAGTTCAGCGCTACTATGTGGTGAGCTCAGTAGCCAGCACTCAGCTCTGCGGTAAGGATGAACTGCAACTGATGATTTGTGGGCGCCTGCGCACTCAGGGGTAGGGAGATCTGATGAAACATTTTGCGCTGCAAAATCTCTATACCCCTAAGTGTGCACGCGCGGTGTACAAAGTACTTCTATCGCGGCGCTGCAATAATTCTTTGCTAAGCCGGTGGATGTGCGCTTGCGCAGTGCCGCGCACACCCTCCTCCAGCTGATTCCTGTGCGGCCGCGTCACTTCCGGTATAGACTTTTCGCAAGGTATAGAGATTTGGCAGAACACCGGCAGATTATCGGGAAGGAGCGTTTCTACAAGTGTTCATTCCCGATAATTCGTCTGATATTCGATCCTTGTAAAAGGACCCTAAGGCCCCTTCCACATGAGCGTGATGGATCGAGATCCAGATGCGTTCAGTGTAACTCGGGCCATTTGGCAAGCAAGTTCAGTCGGTTTTGTCTGCGATTGCGTTCAGTTGTTTTTTTCCGCGCGAATGCAATGCGTTTTGATGCGTTTTTTACGCACGTGATAAAAAAACTGAAGGTTTTCAAACAACATCTAGCAACCATCATTGAAAAACGCACTCGCTTCCGGATGCAATGCGTTTTTTTACTGAAGCCCCATTCACTTCTATGGGGCCAGGGCTGCGTGAAAAACGCGGAATATAGAACATGCTGCGTTTTTCACGCAATGCAAAACTATGTGCACAGCCCCATAGAAATGAATAGGTCAGGATTCAGTGCGGGTGCAATGCGTTCACGTCAGGCATCGCACCCGCGCGGAAAACTCGCTTGTGTGAAAGAAATGGGCCCTAAGTGTCCATGTGGTAATACAATAATCATTGGCTTTTATTGAGATTAACATGAAATAGGGAGGATCAAATAAAACAAACGTATCTTGTGTAAGATTCACTGTCCCACTGCACGATATATCCTTATTGTAACCGACACGTATAATATAACATCGGCAGAAGATAGGTATGCATATCCGCAGCAATATCTGCACTCTTCTCAAAGTTTGCTGATTGTGAGTGTTTATTATGTGCGGATTCTCGTGTGGAAAAAACGCAGGGTACGCACTCATGTACACTTATCTCATGTACACTTTTTTCTTTTTTATCGCTGTAGCAATCGACCTGCCGCGCAGATTTAGAAACCCACCCAATGTGAATTGTTTGTGCGATTTTTGCTGCTGATTACACCCTTTGCAATGCAAGGGTGAGATCTGCATCAAGTCCACACCAAAAAACTGCATGTAACGCGTGTGGTTTTTGGTGCACAAATGCCTAGAAATCTGCACGGAAATTCTGTCACACGACCCGCACCTGTGTGCACTTCAGGTACTTATACACAGCGCAGATCTGTATGCAGGAAAACTGCATGAAATTCGTACAAAAAATGTATTGTGTGGTTTAGGCCTCATGCACACAACAGTATTTTTTTGCGGTCCGCAAAAAGGGGTTCCGTTGTTCCGTGTCCGTTTTTGTTTCCGTGTGTCTTCCTTTATTTTTGGAGGATCACCAGACATGAAGGAAAGTAAAAAAAAATCTAAGTCAACTTTGCCATGCAAATGATAGGAATAAAACGGACGCGGATGACAATCTTGTGTGCCTCCGTGTTTTTTCACTGACCCATTGACTTGAATGGGTCCGCGAACCATTGTCCGTGAAAAAAATAGGACAGGTCATATATTTTTACAGACTGGAAACACGGATCACGGACACGGATGACAAACGGTGCATTAGCCGAGTTTACAACGGACCAATTGAAAGTCAATGGGTCTTCAGAAAATCACGGAACAACGGACACGGGACACAACAACGGTCGTGTGCATGAGGCCTTTTGTTGTGGATTTTCTGTTAATAACAACCTTATTGAAGTCTATGGAGAAGATCGGCAGAATTACACAAACACTGACATGCCTAATCTCATACACTTTGCTGGTACTGTGGTTTTTCCACCCGGGAGAAAAAAAAAACACTCGGAATGTGCAGGTAGCCTTAGGATCTTGCAACCCGGTCAGGTTTCTGCATGCAGTCTTGGAAGCCAAAACCAGGAGCGAATACAAACCAAAGGAGAAGTCTTATCTGTCCATTAGGGTCCATTCACACGTCCGCAATTTTGTTCCGCATTTTGCGGAACCGAATTGCGGACCCGATCATTTCTATGGGGCAGCACTTCCACGGCCGCAATTCAGTTCCCGAAAAAAAATAGAACATGTCCTATTCTTGTCCGCAATTGTACTGGCAATGTGTGGTCCGCAAAATGCAGAACGCACATTGCCGCTGTCCGTGTTTTGCGGACGTGTGAATGGACCCTTATACTTTCTCACCTTTTATGATCCACTCCTGATTTTGGCTTCCAAAAATGCAAACCTGGCTGTAGCCTGATGTGTTTGGATTGTGCCGTATGACCTGCGCCAGGACAATGTAGCTGCCTATCCAGCAATGGATCCAGCCCCAGTAACTGTGGCAGAATGTGGTCCCATCTCCAAAGCGTACCTGGACCTATTACTATTTAACAGGTGATTTAATAGTAAATATTGAATCTATTTCTAAATCCTAATAAAATAAACATTGATATAGCAGCGAAAAAAAGTGGGGTCAACCTCCACCCCTGCTGTATACTTAAAGCATGGAATTGGACCAGTTTCATATCTCAACCCACCTGCTTTCCAGCTTCTTACAACAGCCATAAACCCTATCAATGCAAAAACGGAAAAAAATTCTATACATTTATATATAGAAAAACATACATCAACATAAATACCAACAAAGAAAAATAGAAACTAAAGTTCCTCATCCCGTGCACCGCGTTTCCAGTCTCTTACTAGAAAGCAGCAGCTCTCCAAACTAACTGGAATTAAAACTTGTAAGTGGCCCCAGCTCCTGGGAATGTCGCTGGCCAGACCACAGCAGCGTTTCCCCATCACCTACACAAAGCGAAGGGAGCTGCGTCGTGTTCCAGCCCGTCCTTTCAGTAGAGTTCACGTAGTGCAAGCTATTCGCCGCTTGTGGGAGAACTCCCCGTGAACCCTTCCCTACTAGACGAGGTCTGAATTCTACTCAGAAGTGCAGAAGACACGAGTAACTCAGCCAGGATCGCACACCAGGAGATCAGGTCTTGCAAGAAGCAGAAGTGCGCTCTCCGGTCTGGCTCGGATTTAAAGCGTGCGTCTGGAGACTTGGAAAGGCACCACGAGAAGTTTGTATCTGCAAGTGAGTGGTAAAGGGAGAGAGTCCAGCGAATTCCTCTGTTCACATGAACTCATTGGAGTAGAGATTAGAGAGGACCACTCCCTCCCTATTATAAATAGACAGCCGGTAGTGCCTGAGTGTGTACAGTGCTTCTCAGTACTCTGTGGACTAGGTGCAGAGGTTCTGTCCTCAACTCAACACTTGCTACAACCTCTATACAGTCTACTGTCTGTCCACTATGGATCTGTCTACCTCTTCCTCCTTGTGGGCCTATGGTTCTGTCTGGTTCTTCTTCTCCGTTTTGGTCTTTTTTAAATTTTCCCATTCTGACATGGTCCTAACACCTGCTCTGCTGGTGTATTTCTTCCTCCTGGTGATCTTTGAATGGTTCTGTCACCTGTATCTCCCAATCGTGCTGGGAATGGTCCTTCTCAGTTCTGCGTGTTGGTATGTCCTGAGCATCGCCTCTCCAAGGAGGATGATGCCGGTAGCAGGCAAGGCTGTATTCATTACAGGTAAGTGACCTGTGCAAAGGTGCTCAGTTCTTGGAACTTGAAGGGGGTGTCCAGAATTAGAAAAAAAAAGAAATGCATCTCTGCTTTCTTCCAGAAACACACCTGTCCATGGGTTGTATGTGGAGGTACAGCTGAGCTCCACAGAAGGGAGTTGGGCTGAGCTGCAGTACTACACACAACCTGTGGACAGGTGTGGTGCTGTTTTTGGAAGAAAGCAGCCATGTTTATTATTATTATTATTTTTTATCATGGGGAAACCCCTTTAAATGTAAGTTGCCACATTGAACATAATGTCTGATAATGTTATAGAGCAGGAGGAGCTGAGCAGATTGATGTATAGTTTTGTGGGGAATGATTCAGTATAACTTGTATTGTCTAAATAAATAAGGGAGTCTTCCAATCACTATAGAGGACCGCCCACTGGACTCCTAAGCATAGAAAGAGCTTTAAATGAATAGGGGAGACTTCCAATCACTATGTAGGACCGCCCTCTGGACTCCTAAGCATAAAAAGTGTAGAGGTTTAAATGAATAGCAGAGTCTGACAGTCACTATATAGGACCTCCCACTGGACTCCTAAATATAGACAGAGCAGAGGTCTAAATGAATAGGGGAGACTGACAGTCACTATATAGGACCTCCCACTGGACTCCTAAGCATAGAAAGAGCTTTAAATGTATAGGGGAGACTTCCAATTACTATGTAGGACTGCCCACTGGACTCCTAAGCATAAAAAGCGTAGAGGTTTAAATGAATAGCAGAGTCTGCCAAAGACTATGTTGTACCACCTACTGGACTCCTAAGCATAAAAAGAGCAGAGTTCTAAATGAATAGGGGAGTCTATCTATCACTATGTAGGACCTCCCATTGGACTCCTAAACATAGACAGAGCAGAGGTCTAAATGCAAGGGGAGTCTGACAGTCACTATATAGGACCTCCCACTGGACTCCTAAGCATAGAAAGAGCTTTAAATGTATAGGGGAGACTTCCAATCACTATGTAGACCGCCCACTGGACTCCTAAACATAGAAATAGCTTTAAATGAATAGGGGAGTCTACCTATCACTATGTAGGACCTCCCACTGGACTCCTAAACATAGAAAGAGCAGAGGTCTAAATCATTAGGGGAGTCTGCCAATCATTATGTAGGACCGCCCACTGGACTCCTAAACATAGAAAGAGCTTTTAATGTATAGGGGAGACTTCCAATCACTATGTAGGACCGCCCACTGGACTCCTAAGAGCAGAGGTGTAAATTAATCAAATCCAAGTTAGGCTACATGCACACGACTGTTGTGTGTTTTGCGGTCCGCAAATTGCAAATCTGAAAAACACGGATGACGTCCGTGTGCGTTCCGCAATTTGCGGAACGGCACGGACAGCCATTAATATAACTGCCTATTCTTGTCTGCAAAACGGTGAAGAATAGGACAGGTTATATTTTTTTTTGCGGACCACGGAATGGAGCAGCGGATGCGGACAGCACACGGAGTGCTGTCCGCATCTTTTGCGGCCCCGTTGTAGTGAATGGGTCCGCATCCAAGCGACAAATACTGCGGCTCGGATGCGGACCAAAACAACAGTCGTGTGCATGAGCCCATAGGCCTCTTTCACACAAACGTGTGCGCTCCGTGGCCGTATTGCGTCTTCACTGACCCTTCAAGTCAGAATCCTCCAAACAAGTCTTATCTTACTGTAGGTTGCTGAACCATATTGTCAAAATGTACAATATAGGAATTCTGTACAAAAGACGGACAGATGTAGTGATACAGTTATCGCATTTCGTATGAACTGCGTTTCATCTGAAAAATGTATGCTTTCCGGATACTACGGAGGACATGGCAGCAGCTGGAACACGTTGGTGACTATTGACTTAGCTTGAATGTTTTTGTGTAAGCTCGCTGAGCACATGGCTTTGTAAATACCCATCGACCAATTAAACGTATGCTGTATGGGGGGCGTGACGTTCAAGTGAGAGTTCGGATCCGTTTCTTTCGATTCTAGTTCTGCTACCTTGTATTGTGGACCTGTGTCGATTCAGTGAGACTTTACCTTGATGGTTACGGATACTTGCAGGACACCATGCTATTTGGGGACTAACAATAAGTGACTTTTATCTTGATATATTTATACGACAGATTTTCATATCAGTTTATATGTATATTACAAGCTGTAATATGACAGTAAGGCCCCTTTCACACGAGTGTGACGGATTAGGTCCGGATGCGTTCAGGGTGCGTTCAGTGAAACTCGCACCATTTTGCAAGCAAGCTCAGTCCGTTTTGTCTGCGATTGGGTTCAGTTGCTCAGTTTTTTCCGCGCGCGTGCGATGCGATTGATGCGTCTAGTGTGTCCTCAAAGCCCTTTAGTGCTGGTTGGAGAGCTGCTCATGGTGCACATGTCCAAAATAGTTTGAAGGAGGACCAGAGAAAGTGCTTCATTCACACAGTCAGTGTTTAGTCAGTGTTTGTGAGCCAAAACCAGGAGCGGAGCCTAGACTGAGATAAGGGAAAGATCTGCACTTGTTCTGTGTCCAGACTGGTTAGAGCTCACAATTAGTGTTGAGCGAACTTGTGTTTTCAAGTTCGGATTATCGGAATTTCTAAGAATCCCGTTATGGATTCCACTGCCACGGACCATGATGGAATTCTATGACGGCATGCGCCACAGAAGCCTGTAAGAGGCATTCTGTATTGCATTCCATCATAATAGAAGTCTATGCTCCGTGGTAGCGGAATCCATAACGGGATTCTTAGATACCCCGAACCTGTATCCTGAACTTGAAAACACAAGTTTGTTCAACACTACTCACAATCACTGATGGAAATCACTGACCGAACACTGACTGTCTGAATAAGTCCTTACGCAGTAGAATAATCCTTTAATATATTCCATAGTTTATCCTCTGAGAACGGAAGGATAAAATAGATCTCCTCGCCAGCCTTCTCCAGAGAACTTAATAAGTTATAATGCCCAACGTGTCATAATAATTAAGGCGACTTTCACACACGCGTTGTTGCCTGATCCGGCAAGGATCAGCAAAAACGCTTCTGATAATCGGATAATACACTTTGAGCGGATCCAGTTGTATTATCTCTAAAATGGCCGAAATGTAAGTCAATGGGCGACAGATCCGTTTTTCTTTGTGTTCGAGAAAACGGATCGGACACCATTGACTTACATTGTGTTTCATGCCGGATGCGTCTTGTTCCACATCCCATCGCAAATACTGCGGCTCGGATGCGGACCAAAACAACGGTCGTGTGCATGAGGCCTTACTATGGACTTCAGTTATGAATCATGCTATGCCTAGAGGTCAGTGGCTCCGTTCCATTGGTCACGTAGCTTTACTGCAGCTCATTCAAGTTAATAGGATTGAGCTGCAATACCAAGCACAGCCACTATACAATGTATAGCGCTGTGACGCTGCTCATCCAAGTGATGTGTCCCCTTCAAACAGGTGATCGTCAGAGGTGCTGGGAATCGGACTCCCACCCTTCTGATATTGATGGACTATCCTGAGGAAAGGTCATCATTATTAAACTCCTCGAAAGCTCCTTTAAATGGCTTGGGCCAAAGTTAAGAAATAGCTTAGGTGTTATTTGATCTGCAGGGTGGAGGTGTTGGTCGCAACGTCATGTAATGTATGTGAATGCCTGAGCTGATGAATGCTTATTTTTCACATGAATAACCCATATACGGCTGTACTAAAGCCATTGTTGTGTATCCAGGAAATATTGCATTTATGAAAAGGTAACACATTCAGTATGCGGTATTACATGTAAGACGATCGCGCTCACATATGCTTCAGTTTAGAGATTTCCACTTCACTAAATTAATGACCATGAACATGTAATACTATTCTAGCAGCGGGTCTGAAATAACCAGAACTATTTACCATTAATAATACAAACCATCTTGGCACTAAAAGCAACCATTGATTGTATACAAAAACTTATAATGAATTCCCACTTCTAAGAGGGCTGTGTGCAGGACGCTATACTATGCCCATACAACAGAGCCACAGGGATCCCATATACTTCCGCATAATGTTCTCATGGGGGCTGTAGTTGGGAAATAATTTCTCCTAGAAGCAATGCTAAAGGAGACCATGCACTTTATGTCTGTGAAGGTTCTCCTTTATCCAGGTCATGGTATATCTGTAAGGAATAAATCAAGGCAACTGGACCTACTGTAGATTTCTTGAAAACGTTTCACCATGCACTTTAGATAAAAGTAGGGCCCTGAGAATAATTTCCTATGGTGGGCCTAAGGAACCTCAGTCTGACTGTGGTCATGAGCCTATGAGAGGACAGCTCAATGTCGCAAGACTGTCCGTGTCCCCAGTGCTGAAAAAAATGCAATTTTATTAATATGCAAATGATCTTACTGGAGCACCAAGGGGACAACCAGAGCCCTCAGAGCACCACTTTGTACACACCCCTTCAGCTTCAGGTCCTCCGCCCTTCCCCTGGATCGATAGGCTAGGTATCTCGTCTAGTCCTGTCTTCTTGTACTTGGAGAGCAGCAAGCACCGAGACTTTTCATTTCACGCCTGCGCTGTATCTTCTGGTCTTGGCACTTGCTCAGGATATCTCCTGCTGTGCTCTAAGCTATGCAGATTCCAACTGTGCAAGCACTGAGACCGGGAGACTCAGAACAGGCCTGAAAATAATAGGAATTGGCACTTGGAGAGCAGCAGGCACAAGAAATATTGCCCTGTCTATCCAGGGGAAGGAACTGAAGCTGAAGGGGTGTGTATAAACTGGTGCTCCAAGGGCTCTAGCTGGTCCCTCGGTGCTCCAGTAAGGTTATTTTCTTATGAATAAAAATTCATTTTTCTCACCAAAGGGGACACAGGGAGTGTCCCCTTTTCCAATATAGAGCTGTCCTTTCATAAGCTTGTGACCAGGGTCAGACTCGGGTTCCCTGAGCCCACTTTAGGAAATTATTCTTAGGGCCCAACCCCACACTTCATCAATAAACGCTAATAGGTTTAGATAAAAACAAATCAAATCAATTTATTGCCTCCAAAGGCAGCTCGAAATGTTTTTTTTTCTCCCTGACCTTTGGGCCCACCAGAGGATCCTCTGGTACTCTAGTCCGCCAGTCCAGCCCTGCTTGTGGCCTTTGAGGGTGAACAGCGGGCAGGGAGCCATCAGCCCCCACACCACAGTATTCATCTGAATCTCCATCCAGAGGGTGACGATACAGTTGAATATGGAATGGCCCCATGTCAGTGCCCTACCAAACAGCAATGAAATATTTTGTACTAAGTGTTGAAAGGATAGACAGAGTCAGACTAGCCCACCAATGCACCAGAGGATTCGCCAGAGGGTCCAAGCTCAGACAATGATGGACCCCTATTAAAACAGGACCATTAAAGGGGTTGTCTGGGTTCAGAGCTGAACCCGAACATATTCTCATTATCACCCAGGCAGCACCCCTGATATGAGCATTTCAGGCTCCGATGCTCTTCTTTGCCCTGTGCTGAATCGCGCAGGGTGAGGGCTTTTTTTGGAGATCCGGTGACGTATCATGTTCTTCATGGGGTCATCTAGTCTCAGCGTTGGATTGAAGTCTCTTGGGCCCTCCAGAGGAAATTATTCTGAGGGCCTATCCTCTGTGTATATAGGGCCTTAAAGGGGTTGTCTGGGTTCAGAGCTGAACCCGTATATATATCCCCATTTTCACCCAGGCAGCCCACTTGATATGAGCATTGGAGGATTTCATTAATTGCGCAGGGCAACGTTTTTTTGGGGGGATATCTGGTGGTGTTTCCGGGCTCTCCATGGGGAAAGCTAGGTGGGGGCTTCCGCCTAGCAGTGAGCCCGGTGAAGTCACTGGCACTAATGGGCGGACTTTAGCGATGCCTTAGCCTGTAAAATGGCTAGGACAGCTTTAAAGCCTGCTCATCAGAGCTGGTGACCTCACCGGGAACACTGCTAGGCAGAAGCCTCCACCTAGCAGTGTAAAAATATTTTTCAAAAAAGGCCTTGTACTGTGCGATTCAGCACAGGGCAAGAAAGAGCATCAGAGCATGAAATGTTCAGATGCTCATGTCAGGGGTCCTCCTGGGTGAAAAAAGGGGGGTGAAAATGGGTTCAGCTCTGAACCCGGACAACCCCTTTAAGGTCCAATATACACAGAGGATGGGCCCTCAGAATCATTTCCGCCCAAGAGACTTCAATTTGACTCTGAGACTAGATGACCCTTTTGCACCAATGTTTGGGGTAAGATCCATGCAATTGCAGGAGAGTGTCCCAACACCTATAAGAAAAAGTACCACAAGCACTGGCTTTGATATGCTCCGCTTTCATTGCTTTATCTGCCCCCTTGTGGGCTACATGTATCATATACCAGATGAAATCTGAAAAGCGTCTGGTTTTTCATAGTTGAAGGCAACGTTCCAACATGATCACAGTAACTCTTACATAACTTTTATCCCCCTCTGGAATATAAAACCGGCACTAAGCAGAAATTCACTGTATCAAAAAATGAGCAACAGTTCACTAGATGCAATATGGACTACGTTTGGTGAGCCAAGATCATTTATGATCCCTAATGGAATTGTATGGAGATGGAGAGGCCTGGCTGTGAAGTCAAACTCATAAAATCTGTACAGATGGGGCCAAAGTTACCACCTGCCTTCCATGATCCCTGCTCTGTGCAATGTTTTATTTGCAGGGACCTGACACTGAACAGGCGGTTTCCTAAAAAAGAAAAAAAGGCATTTTTTAAGTTGTATTAATCATTTTATATCACTTTTATGATTATTATAATTATTTCAATATGCATGAAACAGTAAACTCCCAAGAGGTTTACTGTTGGAAATGTCTCAAGTAATCACAGTCACTGTCAACAAAAATGGAATATAACAATCTGCAGCACGAGCTCTTCATACAAGTGGATTCAGCATCCACGTTCCTCCTACTTCAGCTGTACAAGCAGTGGCATACTGTCCATGGAGGCAGGACGACCCAGACAAATAGCCCTGCCCAACTTTCAGAGGCTGTAAGGAGTCTTTGCTCTTCTCTATAGGGTCACCACTTGGCCCCTCCCCTTTTGGAGGCTGCTGTCAGCTCTAAGGAGTCCCTACTCTTTTTAAGGAACTCCACACTCTGACATGAAGGAGGATGGGCTTTCAGCACTACTGATCTTTTTCTCCAGGACTTGCTGTAGGAGAGGCAGAAACCTTACCAGTTGACTATGGACACCTTCAGGGGAATTATTTTTATGATTGCATTTTGGTCATTTTGGGCTAAAAATCATTTTTTTTAATTGGTCTCTATTAAAAATGTTCAGCCACATGGCACCCTACTCCGCCTGACCATGGTTTCGCCAATCGCGACTTCTTCCGGGGCTGTGCCTAGTGTACAATGTTACAGTTTATACTCTGGCATCATAAAAAGCTTTGATACAAATTAAAATAAAACTAAACAAACTAAAAAATAAATATTGATTTATATTCGACTGAGATCAAGTGCACAGTCGCCGAGTCACTGAGCTACTGCGCAGGAGCGAGTGTACAGGACTAGACGGGATTAGTGTTGAACGAATCGAACTCCACGAAGTGGAATTCGATCCGAATTTGAGGGAAAATTCGATTCCCAAAAAGCAAACAAAAAAAAATCCTACTTACCTCAACCGTTTGAGTGCTAAGAGCCGGGCGCTGCCATCTTGATTGAAGATCTCGCACGAAATCCGGTGCACGGTGACATGACGTCATCACTGGCCACACGAGATTTCACGCTAGATTTTCAATCAAGATGGCGGCGGCCGGATCTTCATGATCAGATGGAGGGTAACTATGATTTTATTAACTTTTTTTTTTATACTGTATTATTGCTATCAGGTGCCGCAATCACGTATGAACGCAGCATCTGAGGGTTGCAATGACGGGGGGGGGGGGCGGAGCAATCAAAGCTCCCTGTCACCCACTCGTTACAAGAAATGCTCTTCGTGACAAAGTAATTCGTCACAAAGCAAATTTTCTTGTAAAATTTGGCGAAGCAGCCGAATTGAATTTTCCAATACTTCGCGATGGTTAACCCTGTCAGTCACAGGGGAGCGGAGGTGCACAGAGGAGATAGGCGTTACACTTGCAGTGCTCCAAGGCTTTTGGCCAGCCCCTTGGTGCTCAAAAGAGTTCATTTGGATAGTAGGAAAAAAGCAACTACCTTGGGAACATTTCTACATACAAAGATACCAAAGGTGTCATTGTAATCAGCAGGACCAACCCTACCAGGCAATGGTTTAATAGGACTGATCATGCTGACAGATGTTCTTTAATCAAAATTAGCAATGAGTAATATAGAGATTTGAGTTTCTTCAGATCCTTGTACCTAATGATTTTATTTTAGAGCATTTCTCTGTAAGGCCTCGTTCACATTTCCGTTTTTCAACTGACGTGTTCTGTCCGCATTTTCTGCGGACAGCCGATGTACCCATTGATTTAAATGTGTCTGTTCACATTTCAGAATTTTTTTTTTACTGTAAAAAAATCACGGGGACATGCACTACTTTGATCCGTGATAAGGGCCAAGCACGCCCGTTGGTCCATGAAAATCACTGACACGCGTCCGTATTGCGTCCCTTTTTCACTGAAGACTAATAGCAGATTCTTTGGAAATGAATTTTCAGCTGAGCAGCGTCAGTGAATTAGGGATGACACATGGATGGTAAAAAACGGACACACGGACCAACCACGGATCCTTCACGGTCAGCTTCACGGATGAAACACATACCCTTTTTTCACAGACACTGAGACGGAAGTGTGAACGAGGCCTAAGGCTGTAATGCTTGACACACCCAATAGTAACAGCAGTATTTATAGCCTAGGTGTTGCATATTAAATTCCAGGCAGAGGTTATTGATCTAGTTGGCACACGGCCAGTATGGTCTACTTCCCACTGAGTCCTGAACTACACTGCTGCTGCAGGAACACAAGCTTGTAGATCTGAGATCTATAGTAATTGCATGTGAGCAGTAAAAAAGTAGATCCGGACCAGCTGTTAAACCCTTCCATACCCAGGTCTACTCACATCATAAGGTGTCACCTAATATTTCCCTAAATCCTAACAGTACATTTCTGCATTAATGGGATTGAAGGCTTTCTAACGACCCATTTTATATGTCCGTTCTGTTGTTATAGGACGCTAGAACAGACTGCGCAGGTAGTGCTTCTTGTTTGAGGACAGGAACAGGTTGTCAATGTCATGTACCATTAGTCATTGGCCCTGAGTCCTAGATTCAGTTTCCTCCTTATCTGATGTAAAAGTACATTTGTCGGGAGGATGTACCAAAACTACTTGGTTTTATAAGGTCTCCGTACGTTCTGACAACATAATATAATCTTATCAGAGAAGAGTGCCTTGTTCTAGAGTTAGGCTCCATTCACACGTCCGCAATTCTGTTCCGCATTTTGCGGAACGGAATTGCGGACCCATTCATTTTTATGGGGCCACACGATGTGCTGTGCGGATCCGCACTTCCGGGTCCGCAATTCCGTTCCCGAAAAAAATAGAACATGTCCTATTAGGCATTTTCAATTAAGTGCCGGCGATGTGCGGTCTGCAAAATGCGGAACGCATATTGCCGGTGTCCGTGTTTTGCGAATCCGTAAAACAAATACGGATGTGTGAATGGACCCTTATCAGCTGCCCCCCTCTTTTATAAACTAACTTTCTCTCTAAAATGTGTGATAAATACGTCTTGTGAGATCAGCATGGGCTGCCTGCTCACTGAAGGATCAGATAATATCATCCCATAGAACGCTGGGGAGAGTGCAGAGAGACCAAACAGCACAGATACTAAGGCCTCTTGCACACAAACATATTTTAATTCCGTTCCATTTTTTTTTGCGGACCATATATGGAACGATTCATTTTAATGGTTCCACACAAAAAACGGAAGGTACTCCGTGTGCATTCTGTTTTCCGTATTTCCGTTCTGCAAAAAAATAGAACATGTCCTATTATTGTCTGCATTAAGGACGAGGATAGTACTGTTCTATTAGGGGCCAGCTGTTCCGTTCTGCAAAATACGGAATGCAAACGGATGTCATCCGTATTTTTTGAGGACCCGTTTTTTGCGTACTGCAACATACGGTCGTGTGCAAGATGCCTAAGTGTCATATCTCATCAAATGCTTTATTCACATCACTACTGCTCAGTACTTCTCTATAGCGTGTCCTATATAGTGCTTCTGAGTGAGAGAGCGTTAGTGAGCAGAGTTAGAGAGATTACACTCTACGGGCAGCTCAGCCCAGAGACAACTGAGAATAATAAATATAACCTGCAAAGGAGAAAACTGCTGAAACTGCCAGATACAAATCAAATAATGGTTAGATACATACAGTGCTACACATATGGCAGATTGTTCTGAAAAGTGATTTGAAACGATAGGTAGGCTATAACATAAATAGGACTCAGTTGAAGCTGATATGGTGGCCATAGAAGATGCCTTTCCACCCATTGGATCTCTGATCAGCCATATTTACTGTTAGAAGTAGTGAAAGTTACAGGTAGAGAGATGCAGCACAAAGGACACGCCCTGAGAAAGGACACACCCCTGAGCTGTTCTAGGGAAAAATTCGAACCAGAAAAGACACACCCACTGGTCTGCTGCTCAGAAATATGATTTTGGTATACAAATCAATGATTCTTTCACCTGATGAACAAGCAGTTGCGCATTCATCAGGTGATGGGTAGCATCTTTACACAGGGCAATTATCAGGAACCAGCGTACGTATGAATGTTCGTTCCCAATAATCTGTCCGTGTAAAGGGCCCTTTTTTTGTTCTGCAATTTTGTGCATCGGATGCGTACCCATTAATTTCAATAGGGCCATAGAAGATGCGGACAGCACACTGTGCGCTGTCTGCATCCGCACGTCCGTTCTGCGCCCCTGCAAAAAAACATGTCCTGTTCTTGTCCGTTTTGTGGACAAAAATAGGCATTTCTACCATAGGGAAGGAAGTTCCAATCTGCAAAATGTGGAACGCACACGGCCGATGCCTGTGTATTGCGGACCCCCTGTATGCGGCCCGAAATATGGCCACGGCCGGGCAACGGCCATGTGCATGAGCCCTATGAGAGCTCATTACTGTCCACGCTATTCCAGTAATTGCTCTCTGTAAACACCATTTTAATTGTTGCATTTCTGTTGGTTGTATAAATGAAAGAGTTATGCCATGACTGAGGGAAAAAATGAAAATCGGACATCCCTTAGTACATGACAGTCTCTGTCTAACAAAGCTAGAACCCGCCCTGTACCTCACATGGGTCCAGAGATCTCCACATTCATTGCTCCAATTGCTCTTCTAGATTCTTTCCTTGTAACTTGCACAGCGTCTAACGGAAGATATGGCTGGTGGCAGTTGTGGATTTAAACTGAGCATGAGCGACCACCTTGGTGAGGTGGACAAGAAAAAAGAGAACAGCAGGTGGCGCTATACAGATACATTTGATTGAATAGCTCAGTGGCTATAGTAAATATTACATGCAATTAGAGATGAGTGAACTTTTGGAAAATTCGATTTGGCTACTTCGCCTAATTTTACAAAAAAGATGTTCTTCATGGCAAATTACTTCGTCACAAAGTGCATTTTTTCTTTGTTAGTAGCGGGTGCAATGACGGGGAGCTGCGATAGCAACATTCCCCATCATTGCAGATGCCGCATCTGATAGTAATAATACAGTTTAATATTAGATTTTTTTTTTTAATCATACTTACCTCCTCCATTTGGTTGCAATGGACCGGCCGCCTTCATCTTGCTTGAAGATCATGCGCGAAATCTCGCAAGGCCGGGATGGTGTCGCCACGCCGGCTGGCATGGTGACCTCATACGTCACCACGCACGGGATTTTGGCCGAGATCTTGCATCGAGATGGCTTGAATACTCATCAGAGTATTGATTATATAACTTTATTATTATTATTATATAGTTATTTATCTTTGTAAGGTCTGATCACTGTCAGTACTAACAGCCCTGCCTACGCTGTAGTCCATCGTCTTCTGTCTTACCGGACAGAGACCTCCCGATGTCAGTGCAATGTGACAGCATGGGATAATTTTAGATAATGTGCCGATACAAGTTTGAAGAAATGTCTGAAAGCGCAGAGTGTATACGCTGATTCAGTCGGGGACGGTATAATGGCTCGCCGCCAACCTGCTGTGTTTGCTGATCGTTTTTGGCTCCTTTCCAAAGGGTATTCTGTCTAGGAACTTGCTGTGAGAATATAATTGCTGCTGCGTACAGATTCCAAGAATTCACTTCTGTTATAGCAGTGCCAAAGGACCTCGCCATTCATTTCTTACCGGAGGCAGCAGACCCTGCAGGTAGCGTAAGAAGGCCTGTCACATCTCCTGACGTGTCTGTTGTAGTAACCACTTGCATTCTCTATGTAATGCCAAGCTATTCTTATACCTCCATGTTGTGCCAATCCTCTGTTCTTCCTTCTAGACGTTTATGAATGGATTGCCAGCACAGCCGGGGGTTTGCTCCTGCACAGTCGGATACTGACTGCAATGGTTGGATGATGTCATGACACACCTTTGCTGGCAATTTCATTCATAACTTCCAGCAGAGGTGTGGCAATAGTCACAGCAGCCACTATGAAAAGTATGGCGTTATGATTGCTAAGGCCTTCTTCAAACAGCTATTCGGCGGGAGTACCAAGAGTTAGGACCCCACCGATCTAACATTGATAGTCTGCCCAAGGAAAAGGTCATCAATTTTACAAACCCCTTTAAGAAAGGCAGGCCGTGGGATTAAGATACTCAGCGAAAGGTTACATGGCCATATCCCTGATGGCTTGGGGCAGTGAAGGGGTTAAAACTTATGTTTCACTTTACGAAAATAATAATTCTTATCATTATTATTTAAAAATGGAGAAGCCAAGCTTGAATAGAGGTGGAGGGGGTTAGACATCTATTGTCTGCCACATACAATGCTGTCTTGACACCTTTTTCTGGGAGGTCATTATCACCTACTGACTCCAATTAGGATAATGGAATCAACACCTTTGACCCAAGGCTGGGTATAATTACCAGATGTGGATTCAGTTACATATTTATTCCCAGAAAATTATTGTACAGTCACTCAGAATTGAGAAAGCTCGTTGGAAGAACGAGTGAAACGTTTTCAAGAAATCTACAGTAAGTCCAGTTGCCTTGATTTATTCTTCACAGATATACCATGACCTGGATAAAGGAGAACCTTCACAGACATTATTATTTAAAGAAAATGATGTATTTTTTTTTTTAAACATGTACGGTTTAATTCATACTTATTAACCCTTTCAGGACCCTGCGATTTTTCCATTTCGAATTCCATTTCTTTTTTTCACTCTACCTTACGAGAGCCATAACTTTTTTTTTTTTTCCATTCACATAGCCATATGAGGGTTTATTTAAAATTTTTTGTAGGACAAGTTACTTTTCAAGGCATCATTTACAATTGTTTAAACTAATTACAGCGGCTCGCCTCCTTGAAGCTATGGCTATGGTGCTCTGCCAAATGGACTCACCCCGTCAATAATCAAGAATTATATTTAGCTAAGACAGGCACGCCTCCGTTGAAACCATCCAAAAGTAAATGTATCCGTCACACAAATATTGATTGCACAGTAAGGTAGACAGTTTACATAAGGCTTCTTTCAAACTTTAAAAATGAAAAGAAATTAAAACGAATTTCCCCAAACAATAAGATGCAATATTTCTGGCAAGTATGTCAATTTGATGTCGATATTGTATGTGTATTAGATCCGCTGTGGGTCTATTGGACTTACTGCACATATTTAAAAGCATATCGTATAGAAATCCCCACAGTAGTATACCGCATGCAATCGCAGTATCTCACTTTGGGCTGTCCGTGCACTAGAACCACTTACTGCTATCGCACTGGAAGTAATTGGTCACAAACCAATTTTTTTTGTAAAATTCTGCAAATCAGCCGAATCGAACTTATAATATATAAGATAATACAATGTCAAGAATGTATTTGGGTGCAGCTCCAGAACCTAACAATATATATTATATACGGTATATACACTCAGTACCTTGTGTAGGCGTGCACCTTTTATGATATTGCCTTAGATCTTGAGGTGGAGCCCATACTACTTCTGATTTCATCAGGAAGGGAGGGATGCTCCACTTATAATTATCATGTCAAGAGAACGCTCTGTACTGCAATTGTTTAGGCATTATCATCTGTGGTACAGAGCGTTCTGCCAACCTCCACCTCCTATGGAGGCTTCAGCCCATGAGCAGGCAGTTGCTGATCTGAGGCTTCAGCTTATCAGATGAAATCAGAGCTATGTTCTTATTTCATAAAACAAGATCACTCAGTATATAAAATGTCAGCGAGAGGAAACAATTACAGAATTCTATTCAAACGTATGCGTTTATTTATAGCGTATTTATAGCGTATTATTATTGATATTACAAATATGGAACTACAACCCCAATTCCCCCAAAAAGTTGGGATGCTTTATAAAATGTGAATAAAAATAGAATGCAATGATCAAGTTGTAATTTAGTTAATAAAATTTTTTATGAAATGGTAAAGTATCTCACTTTCAACATCTGATATGTGTTCTATGATCTATTGGTCTATAACAGGCATGTCCAAACTGCGGCCCTCCAGCTGCTTACAGCTATTAGAGCATGCTGGGAGTTGTAGTTTTGCAACAGCTGGAGGGCCGCAGTTTGGACATGCCTGGTCTATAAGATTTGCAAATCACTGCATTGTTTTTATTTAAATTGTACACAGTGTCCCAACTTTTTTTGGAATTGGGGATGTACTGTACGTTCTGATTGCTCAGAAGACTTGACTTGTCGTAGAGGCCAAAGTCATGGTCTTTACTAAGCAACTGTTGGTGACCCCAAAAAGGTGTTACACAAAAAGCGCTTAGGGTACTTTCACACTTGCGGCAGGACGGATCCGACAGGCTGTTCACCATGTCGGATCCGTCCTGCGGCTATTTCGCCGTGCCGCCGGACCGCTGCTCCGTCCCCATTGACTATAATGGGGACGGGGGCGGAGCTCCGGCGCAGCACGGCGGTGCACGGAGAAAGGCCGCCGGACTAAAATTACTGCATGTCAGGCTTTTTAGTCCGGCGGCTTTCTCCGTGCACCGCCGTGCTGCGCCGGAGCTCCGCCCCCGTCCCCATTATAGTCAATGGGGACAGAGCGGCGGTCCGCGGGCACGGCGAAATAGCCGCAGGACAGATCCGACATGGTGAACAGCCTGTCGGATCCGTCCTGCCGCAAGTGTGAAACTAGCCTTACTTAGCAACATTGTAACTGAACATTGCTACGGAAATTCTATCTTCAGCATCTACTGAAAGCTGGCTATCTGTAAGATGCAGAAGCAGGTTTCTCAGCCTGCCCCCCCTCTCCCTATCCCAGCCCTGCTTCCCTAAGTATGTATTATGATACTAAAAACCTAAGATTATTCAAGTGTTCATACTAGTGCCGATCTGCTAACACTAATCACTAGCAGCATTGCTCCCCTATGTCTTCCAAGCATGTACCTGGTTAGCACTGGGAAGATAGAGAAGTGCTGCTGCCAGTGGTCAGTACTGACAGTTAGTGTACTGCCTTCAGGTATACCTACCTACTATCAGTGTTGATCTCTGCAGCCCGGCTGCTCTCTATCTTCCCAGACCTAACCAGAGCTTGGACGATAAAGGGAAGCACTGCCGACTAAGAGTATACAGTGCTGAAAAGTGGACCGAGTTCTGTATACTTACTGTCAGTGCTGGTAAAGCAGTGCTCCTCTCTATCTTTCCAGTGCCAACCAGTACACATTTGGAAGATTGGAGAGTGCTGCTGCCAGTGATCAGGGATGGCAACAGATCGAATGTCCAGGGACACTTGGAAAATCATAGGAGGACATTTTAATCTCCCCTGGTTGCTTCAGATGCACTGCAATTATTAAGAGGGACATGTCTCCTAATATTTGTGGCACATCTTTGTAGTTTCATGCGACAAAGCAGATATCTAGACCAACACGGAAGCTCTGCTATAATCTAGGCCTGTTTCCTGGTATAGCTTATAATATATGTAACAGGCTATGTGACTTTTTGGTGCCACTTTTCTGGCACAGAGGGGTTGATAACTTTCCCCCATAGTTTTTTACTAACATATTTCACATGTAGGGAAGGAGGTAGCAGTTGGAACAGGGAGAGAAGAGGCAGGCTGAGACGCCTGCCTCTGCATCTTACAAATAGTCATCTTCAGTATTCAATAGACACTGAAGATGGAATTTTAGCAATTTTCTAATAAACTATATTACAAAAAACACATTATACTAACCTTTGCTACACATTAAAATTTGAAATGTCAGTCACACCTTAAAGTTGAAGAGGGGCTTGAATGCCTTGACAAATATGTAAGTACTAGGTTTCTGGAGAAGGAATAATGATCCAGGGATCCATATTTGGAGTCGGGCTCCCCATTTCATTTCCCTATCATATGCTGACACACACACACACACACATAGAAAGTCAATTAACAGGTTCTTTTATTGCTACCTTCTTCAAAACAGACAGACGGGTGTGTGAAAGATATATTAGGGAAAGTATTTTCTCTATACAGTCATGCATTATTGTAGCATAGTAAAAAGGAACATAGTTTTGTAGACAGCAGATGTCAACAGCAAAGTGACAGTTACCATGATTCACTGATAAAACTTTAGGTGACATACAACGAGATTAAGGTAAGGTAAGGACGTCATGGGTGGGTTCAGCACGTACATGACTAGGGGTGAGGCCAGGTTCACACTTCTTAAATAGCATTAATATAAGAAATTAGCTCTATTTATCTTGTATCAACATTTTTCATGTCATTTTGCAGTAGCTTAATCTAATGTGATCGCAGGTAACACTTAGGAACATCGCTTCACTAAACTGCACAAGGATGCTACACTTTCCATATTCACTATTCTTGACCTAGTCGATGTAAAACAGCCTGCATGTTTTATGACATCTGTTTTCTGCCAGCATCCACATGTGCCGTCTATATACTGTATGGCCTGAGGAAGGGCTTCAAATAGCCTGAAACATTGCTAAAACTGTACTGATGTGCACGACCATGTTTTTACATACTTTATCTATAATGCAACTATATTGAATTGAATATAACATACAAGAACATTATTGTATGCCTGGCTCTGTGCATTTGAACAGAACATGACTATTTTATTTCAAGTTGCTATAAAATTAATTCTTGTAAAACCCAATAAAACACAAATTTACAAGAAATCTACATATTTGCAGCTCGTTGACATGGAGGATTGCTGAAATTTCTGATTATTATTATTATTATGCTCCTGTCAGATCACAGTTAATAAATATAAGCTATAAAGCTTATTAAACAGAAGAGTCTGGAGGACTCTACCAGGAAAACATGTGTGTCATCTTGAAGGCTAGAATACACTGTACTTTCCATTCCATACAAGGACACTGCTTTGCTCAACGATCCTGCATGCTTTGGCGCTTTTCATCAAAATATTACTGCATTTATAGTTGTTTATGCAAGTACTTGTAGGTATGAGCTGTCCTCTTCAGATACTTTCTCCCCTCTCCATATTCTGATCTGTCATGTACAACCTCCTCCTCCCTGTTGCTCTCTCTAACACTGAGAGAAGGGAGGGGGAGAGCAGAGAGAGCTGTCAGAAACGTTGTGCTCTGACGGATTTATGTTATATTCAGCCAGTGTTGGACTGAAATCCCTTGGGTCCACCAGAGGAAATGATTCTGAGGGACCATCCTCTGTTTATATAGGACCTTACAGGTCTGGTTTTATAAGAGGGCCATTATGGTCAGAGCTTGGGCGTATCGGAGGCTCCTCTGGTACTCTGGTGGGCCACAAGAAAATTTAGACTAGCTCCTCAGAAGTCACAGGTGCACATCCATAAAGCTAGCATGCAGACAGCAAACAAAAAACTATGGCAGCACACCATTACACAAGCAAACAACAGAATAATGGATTAGGGATTATCACCACTACCGAACTCTCACAGCAGAAGCCACCTTGACGCCGGTAGATGGGTTCAACACACGTTTGATCAAAAATGTGTGCAAAGCTTAAATTTTTTATGTATAGTACCACTTTAATCCAAAATAATAACTAAACCTTAGTTCTGTTGTTTACTCTGGTGGGCCAGTTCGACCCTGTATTCAGAAGTAACACCAGCTACAGTAAGTGGATTCCTAATGGAGAACCTTGTTTTTTGCTAATCAAGAAGGAACCTTTTCTCAATGAGAGGTGTCCTATAAAGACCAATTGGTTTCAGCAGCATGGTGACGTGATTCAATATATATTGGTGTTTTGCTTTCGGAGCTCTAACAGACAACCAAATATTGATTCCCAATTTTAAATCAAGCCATGCAAGCCTTGCTTACTGCAGCAGATTTATTATCTATATTACTGGACAAGGTTGTTCATCAACTGGTGAAATTACAGTCAGGTGATGCGCTAGAGGAAATTACCATGATACAACAAGTTCATTCCCCTTTTTTTCCGTAAAGTTGGAGTTATAAAGTCTAGTTTTATTAGTGCTAAATGTGTTAATGGAAGACACCACCTTGTGTTAAAGTTAAAGGGAAATCTTGGCCGAAGTGTCATCTGTTAGAATGAACCCAATTTCCTTGAAGTTTAATGAAAAAATGCCAGTCAGTAGAAACCTGGGTGTTAACCAGTGGCTGACATTCGCGATGTGCTAATGTCAGTTGAACATAATTCTCTGAGCCCCATCTCACTGTCTGCTGCCATTATTGAGGGGAAAAAAAACTTTTACTATATGAAAATGAGTCTCTAGGAGCGGAGGGTGGGGGGGGGATGTTGCTCCTGCTCCCAGAGACTCCATTCTCCCACCTCTGGCCACGACCCTGTTAGACTTGATTGACATGGCCATGTAGTGTTCACGTGATCCTGTCTGCCCTGAGTTTGGGTGAAATCTTTAGCCGCTTAGTATGCAGCGCAGGCGTAGTAAAGAAAGGATGCTCGCCGGTTGCGGACTTTCTTACTGCGCCTGCGCCGCATACATCACTGTACACCCTCTCCTCTTCAGTGATGCCGGCATCTCTCTTCTTCTGAGTGTAACAGGGGCGGATTAGCCATAGACCTTACAGGAAAATTTCCAGGTGGGCCGATGCCGGCCAGTGGAAGTTTTTGGAGATGTGTTTTGTGCTGCTGGCAGCATTTTGTGATGGACTGTGGTATTTGGCTCTGTTGGGGTGGTATCATGTGCCACAATATGGTATTGCTCGCCCTGCCTTCCATCAGTTACTACGATACAAGAAGTTCATTCCCCTTTTTTCCGTGAAGTTGGAGTTATAAATTCTATTTTTCTTTTGTGCTAAATGTGTTAACGAAAGACACCACCTTGTGTTAAAGTTAAGGGAAACTCTTGGCCGAAGTGTCATCTGTTAGAGTGAACCCAATTTCCTTGAAGTATAATGAAAAAATGGCAGTGTTAAATACCGTGAATTCTCTCCATATGAATGAAGCTGTACTTTTTTAGATACCTCAGGCATACGCAGCAAAACTTTGTAATAAAAAGGTATGCAATAATCTGATGTTCCTTTTCATTGATAGCAGTCTTAGGGTACTTTCACACTAGCGTTATTCTTTTCCGGCATTGAGTTCCGTCCTAGGGGCTCAATACCGGAAAATAACTGATCAGTTTTATCCCCATGCATTCTGAATGGAGAGCAATGTGTTCAGGATGTCTTCAGTTCAGTCTTTTTGTCTTTTCAGGATGGAGATAATACCGCTTCATGCTGCGGTTTTATCTCCGTCCAAAATTCCTGAACACTTGCCGGAATGCCGGATCCGGCATTTTTTCCCATTGAAATGCATTAATGACGGATCCGGCCCTGAGTGTTCTGGAAAAACAGATCATTTTTTTGCGGTCTGCAAAAAATGTGAAAAAAATAAACGCCGGATACGTTTTTCTGGATGACACCGGAGAGACCGATCCGGCATTTCAATGCATTTGTCAGACTGATCAGCATCCTGATCCGTCTGACAAATGCCATCAGTTTGCATACGTTTTGACGGATCCGGCAGGCAGTTCCGGCGACGGATTCCTCTGCCGCAAGTGTGAAAGTACCCTTAAAAAACAGGTAAGAATTGATGCAAATCTTTTAGAGTAGATGCTGAAACCCCATCCTGTCTTACTCACACACAAAGCTATCACCTGGCTTGATAATTTGCTACATTGTATCAGTGCAGGTAAAGCCTGGAGTGCAGAACTTTTACTTCACAGAAAATTGCCTAGACTGGAGACATTGTTGCAAACTCTCATCAGCTAGAGTTTTTTACCCTTAGAAACCCTTTTTCGATAATATAGCCCCTTTCAATACGCAGTAAAGTTATAGTAAATAGTAATCCATCAAAGGGACAAAATAATAGGTGTGAGCAGAAGAACAAGAATGCAGGTGCATTGCACAATAAGGTGAATTCATTTAATTATCATCAAGCCACATTTTTAAAGACACAACCTATCTTGGGATGCAGTCCTCTTTTTCATATTTGGAATGCTTTTACTTATCCAAGTGATCTTAAGACTGTGGTAAATATTAGTATACCTGTGTATGTGTATATAAAAAAAAAATATTTTTTTTGGTTTTCATTTATAAAAGGATCCAAAATGTAAAGAAAAATAAGCAATTTTCACAATTTTAATTTCTCTGTTTTGAGAGACAGAAAGTCATGCCTCACAAAATAGTTAAATGAGTTGTGCAGGCAATAGGACATCAATATCTCATTCCAAAACTCGGCACCCTCACCGACCAGCTGTTTCAGGCTCTGTAGTGTACAGAGGTGGAGGCAGGCACCTTGGTACACTGTGTAGTGGCTGTGCCGGGTACTACAGCTCAGCTACCATTTTTCAGGGACCAATTCATTGTAAAATGGCTTTGAAGCTTATATATATATATATATATATATATATATATTAAAGACGCACCATAAATCTTTCCATTTAAAAGAAGCTGCACCACTTAAAGTATTCAAAACAACATTTAGAAAGTTTGTTTACCCTTTAGATGTTTTGAAAGAATTAACACCAAATGAAAGTGAAATAAATTTTTGCAGATGTTTCAATTTTGATCCAACTTTTTCAAAAGAGAAGTAAAACCCTACAGTAATCACCCTGATTCTGCAGTTTATGCAAATGCCTCATATGTGACCCTCATAAATGAAGAAGAACCTGGTGGATCTATGGGCCTCCAGTTTTTAAGATTTTTTTCAGGCACCATTTCTGGTCTGTAGAGGCCAAAAAGATCCAATTTTGGAAACTGAACCCATCAAGGAATTCATTAGGGGATTAGTGGGCAGCATTTTTACCCCTGTAGGTGTTTCTTAGAATTTATTAGAATTTCATCCAGCAAAGTTAATAAATGAACATTTTCCAGTAATATGTCGTTTTAGCTCAAGTTGTTTCATTTTCATATGGGTTAATAGTAGAGAAAGCAAATTGTTACACTATTTTTATGAGTGTGACAATATCCCATTACGTCCACTACGGGACTTGAACTTAAATTGTTCGGTCACTGGTAAAATACATTACACTACTTCTGTATTGTAGTGTATTATACCTTTTGGCAGGGTCTAATCAGTTTCCATACATGGCAAGCCCAGAGGCCATTGGTGCCCATGGCCATCAACGGGACTGGTGGGGTACACAGGGGGTCCCCTCCCTCTGTAAACCACTTAGATGCTATGGTGGCTATTGATATATGTTACAACTGACATCCACTGCTAATGCACTAAATAGGCTAAAGCTCCTGAATAGGCACCATCGCTGTGCTGTAATGTACGGCACGGTACGCGAAAGTATTAGCTGCCATAATGTACATTTATGGCATGGTGCAAGAAGCTGTTACATAGGATTAGTACTGGTAACTGGTCTTATTCGCAGTCTTGTTCAAATGTTATGTCAAATTAATTCTATTAGAAACCATTAGTCCTCTGGCTATTTGGTGAACAATGTGAAAATGAAAACAATCTGGAATGAATTTGGAAGCGATAAACTGGAAAAACTAAAAATACAATAATCCAGTTAAGAGACATTTTGTAAAATTATCCTCATTCGGAATGATGGGTAAAACTGACATGAAAAAGAATTTAAAGGGATTGTCCCAAGAAAAATATTCTACAGTTCTCAAACTAGCACCGGGATCTGAATTCTTTTGCATAGACACTGAATTATTCAATACAATGTATCTGTATAGCGCCACCTGCTGATTTTTTATTTTTTTTCCTTATTTGTTTGTCCTACTCACTGAGAAGGCCGCACATGCTCAGTTTCATCCTTCAACTGCCTCCTGAGCTGTGATAGAGAGAGCATGGACACGCCTCCTGAGCTGTGATGGGGAGAGCATGGACACGCCTCCTGAGCTGTGATAGGGAGAGCATAGACACGCCTCCTGAGCTGTGATAGGGAGAGCATGGACACGCCTCCTGAGCTGTGATAGGGAGAGCTGAGACACGCCCCCTTAGCTGCAGCAAAAAAGACACTCCCCTTGAGCAGTCAGCTTGATATAAATCTAGCAGAACAATGAATAAGGAGATCTCTGGGTCCATGTGAGGTACAGGGCTGGTTCTAGCTTTGTTAGAGAGAGATTGTCATGTACTATATCAGGAATCAGCAACCTGCGACACCTCAGCCTTTCAGAAACTACAACTCCCAGAATGCTTCATTCACTTCTATGGGAGTTAAAAGAACAACCACACATGTTTGCATCCTGGGAGCTGTAGTTTCACAGCAGCTGGAGTGCTGAAGGTTGCTGATCCCTGTACTATATGATGTATGAGTTTAATTTTTTTACATTGGTCATGGGATAACCCATTTAACAGTAGAAACTAGTGTCAGGCTAGCTGCTAAAGCTAATAAAAGCATTTGATGCATCAAACCCGGCAAAGGTGCACATACAAAGAACAGAGCTTGAGCGGCTCACATTGCCACTGAATAACTGGAATAGGCGGACTACACTCATTAAAGCCATATGACAGGTTGATAAGAATTTAGCTATAATGAGTGTTTATGAGCTGTCAGGAGTTCAGAGATAAGAGCTGCAGATCCATCTGACAGAGCAGTTCTCTGATTGATTCAGTGTAAAACACAGAGAGCCTGCCAGTCTGCAAATACACACAGGGCCAGATTTATCATGACTCTGACAGCTCACTCCACTTTAACATATGGCTAAAGTCAGATTTAGCCAAGTCAGATTTATGATCGTCCCTTTAAGACTGTAATAAATGTGGTTTGACGGTAGAAGTTTATCCGTCAGTAAGCAGCTTTACAAAAGTCGCACGTTTTTATGAAAAAGTCGCACGTTTTTATGAAAAAGTCGCATGTTCTATTAAAAAGTCTCATAAGATAAGCATGGTCCTCACTGGAGTGAAATTGAGACTTTTTTGCGACTTTTTAAATAGTCCCAATAGTAAATCTGTCTAGAGATTAATTTACATAAGAAAACACGCCCACTTTCAGAAAACTGGCGAGCATAGTGCAGAGCAGAAAAAAGTCGCAAATTTGTGCGCAGTTTTAGCGTTTGGGACTTTTTCACTACATTATTCTGAACTCATGATAAATCTGGCCCATAATGTGAAAGCTGTGGAAGACTGTCGAAAATGTTTAATAAAGACCAAGTGAAGAAATGATTTTTAGCCCAAAATAAGTAAAACGCAAGGTGTTGATAGCTTTTGAATTACTTTTCTTACTTAAAGGGGTATTCTGGTTACAATAAGTTATGTCCCTTCCACAGTATAGGGGATAACTATTAGATTGATGAGGGTCCAACTGCAGGGACCTCCACCAATTATGAGAATTGGGTTCCCTGTACCCCGAAATGAGCATGCACACTGCCAATCTATTCATTCTCCATGGGACTGCCGGAAAATTTTTGCACTGTACTCCAATATCTTTGGCAGTCCCATAGATAACGAATGCAGCGGTGGTATGGCGCATGATCGACCAGCGGCTCTATTTATTTCAAAGTATGGGGCCCCCATTCTTATAATCGTTGTGGGTCCCAGCAGTCAGATTCCTACCGATCTAATAGTTCTAACTAGTTATAGAAAACTTGTTGTAGCCAGAATACTTTTGAGGAAAGTTACAATCATTAAACCAAGTATAGCTGCTCGACTAAGAAAACAATGAGCAAACATTAAGTCACAGCTATTCGCCCCAGGGTGTAGTTGCAATTTCTTCTCTGAGAAAGTAAATAAAATGTGTTTTTAAGGGGTTACTTGATTTCATCAGGATTTGCCATGTGAATGTATTATAAGACCTTGAAGTCTACACATTGAAAGTATTTGTTCAAGTAAAATGTGTTTCTGTATGTTCATATTTGACATTGGGTTTTAACAGGCTAAATGTGACGTGCAGGTATTCTGCTAATCTTCAAGTACGCATGTTATTTAGTCTTCTATTTGCATGGTTTGTAGGTTGGATTAAGACTGGCATAGCATAACTTCCAAATGGGAGAACTGGCACATGGCTAAACTCCATCCATGTGAACCATCCTCTGACAAGCTTAGATTTCAGACCACACCTTTTGCTTTGTCATGTTATTGTCTCAGAAGAACATCAGAAGCCCCACGATGATGCCTTCTGACTCAATAGATGTTCTCTGATATCTCAGAATTTAAAGATTAGAAGTAAAAATGATATTAATAGAGATGGAAAATCTCTAAGAACGTCTTCTCTGGGCTAATCGATATCATTAATGCGGATGTCAAATGGGTGAAATGTTGCGTATTAAGGCTCTATTCACACGTCTTTATTTGTGGTCCGCAATTGTTCAGAACGGGTGCGGACCCATTCATTCTCTATGGGGACACAGTGTGCTGTCTGCATCCGCATTTCCGGAGCACGCTGCCGATCTTCGGTATAAAAAAATAGAACATGTCCTATTCTTGTCCGCAATTGCGGACAAGAATAGGCATTTCTATGGGGGTGCCGGCCGGGTGTATTGCGGATCCCCCACTCACTACGGACGTGTGAATGGACCCTAAGAGTGTCTGCATTATGACTAGAGATGATCGAATTCCAGAATAAATTTGATTCGCTTAAAATTCGAATTTCCTCGTGCTTCGTGTCAGCGAATCGATTTAACCTGAAATTGTCTAAAAAACAAAAAAATTCAAACTTACCGCCTCCATTTGCTCGAGACAGCCCGTCAGCCTCCATCTTGCTTGAAGATCTCGGCCAAAATCCTGTGCGGCGCGAGATTACATCCCGAGCAAATGGAGGCGGTAAGTTTGATGCAATTGTTTTTTTATTGTTAAAAACAGTGTTAAATTACACTCGGATGCCGCGATCATGTATGAACGCAGCATCTGAGGGGTACAATGACGGGGGGCGGCGCTATCGCAGCTCCCTGTCATTGCACTCCCTACTTACAAAAAAAATGTGCTTCATGACAAAGTAATTCGTCAAAAAGCGAATTTTTTTGTGAAATTCGGCGAATCAGCTAAATCAAATTTCTAAGAAATTTGCTCATCTCTAATTATGACTACCTGACCTTGGACCACCCTCACTTCCAAAGAAGCAAACATTTCACCATAGGGTTCAATATTATGAATACTACTGCTATCTACCAGCAGCCCACTACTGTATGTCACAAACAAGAAACAGAGATAGAAAATAAGGCTGAGTTCTTCTGGCCAAGTCACACTTCTTAATCTCCAGCTTGGTTCCAACTTATCCTTGAGATGAAGACTAGATTTGTGATAAAGGCTATTACTAGGCTCCAGGATAACATGAGAATTCTGAAGACCGTTTTCCATTAATTATTATCTCTTCTTTCCAGGGTGTGATTCAGGTTTTGGAAAAGCTGCTGCCCATAAAATGGATCAAATGGGCTTCAGAGTAATCGCAAGTGTTTTGGACCTTCAAAGCCCAGGTGCCCAGGATCTCCAAAAGAGATGCTCAGATAGGTTAACCCTTATTCAAATGGACCTGACCAAATCTGAAGACATAAAGAGAGCACATCAAATCATAAGGGATAAAACAGCTGACGTTGGTATGTATCTATGAATAAGCACCTACAGGACTATACATGGGACAATTTTGGCCATGTAGAGTACTTTCAAAATGGTTGTTGTGCTAAGTAAGCCCAGAACTGTATTGCATTTTTCAATTCTTCAATGCTGTTTTTGAAAAAGATAGGCCTCAACTGGCCAACTTTCTCTCTTGTTCTTCCATTACAAAGTATGTATGTTTAGTTCAAAGCTTGAGGTACATGAGCCGCAATAGAAATCTCTGACAACAGTTGTTTCCAAGTAGATTTTTTTTAAAAATGTCCAAAATGCTCAATCCTCATTTTCTCTGACAATCTGAAGGTCTCCATACAAATTCGATTGTCGTTATATCCCTGAAAATTGATTGAGAGGAGACTTCTGAGTGAGACCGTTTCACTTTGGCATGTGCTCCTGAAGGTTACACACCTCATTCTTGAGGTCCATTCAAACAGCAGATTTTGACAAGATGTTTTTTGTAGGCATGTTTTTTGTGCAGTTTTTAGACTCCTCTTTTTTAACCAATGGATGTTTGCTTCATTTCAAAACTGCATTCTCCGCTAATGTTTTTTGCCGGGGATCTGTGCAAAAGATGCATGTGAATGAGTATGCTGCAGTTTTTGGGCCCTTCCCATTCATTTCAAAGGGAGATTCAGCGCAGATTCCACACCAAGATAGGTATGTCGATGGAAAAAAAGTCAATGCTGCTTCCAGTTGAAATGAACGAGAGGCTGTTTGGAGTCATTTTTTGGCACTGATTCTAATTTGTACTAACACATCAAAATCAGGAAAAATATTTAATGTGAACAGGCCTTTAATCATTCATAGACCCCCAGAAATAGCCAAACACCGTACTCCGCTATTTCCAAATACCCAAGCACTGCACCCTGCTATCTCCAGCACTCCCATAGAGAATGAACGGAGCGCAGGGCACATGTGCAGCCTGTCGCTCCATCAGGACGGGGGAACAGGACCCCTGTTTTCGGGACTGATCCCCACCAATTAGTTAGTTATCCCCTGTTGATTGGGGATAACTTGAAAACTTGGCACAACGTCTTTAGTTTTTAATAGCAAAAAATGAAAAAGTTAAATGGTAAAAAGTAATAAAATTAGTTTTCTATGAATTTACCCTTTGTGTCATCCCCATTTCCTCATAAGTTGTAAGCTCTTGAGAGCAGGGCCCTCACTCATGGTGTTTCATTTGTATATTAGCCTGTAATCCTGTGATATCTACTTTGATTTGTACATTTTTACATCTGAATTGTAAAGATCTTCGGAATATGGAGCACTATAGAAATTTAGATTATTATTATAGTATTCTTGTGACCTTTATTTGCCTATTGTATATGCATAACGGAAAAAACGCTTGTAACATGGTCAAAAATATTATCATATAAACATTGCAGTGCCCGGCTCTGGATAAGAAGAATGTTTTTGGAGGAGGTAGACTGAGGACAGGACCGCTAACTTGTTTTTCAACATTTCTTCCTTGGGAGAATGATTCATTAATCACTCCTTTTACTATACTTAATATAGTTTTTCTTTTAATGACTTCATATGGCACGATGTCAGAAGGTTTTCAAATTCTAGTTCTATCCAGCAGGTGCAAAAGGAAAAACACTACGGCCTGTTAGCTCTTAATCCTTCTAACCTTTGTGGTTTCTGCCATTTTAAGGTTTGTTTTCTTTCTTCTTCTTGCTGTTTAGGGCTGTGGGCGCTGGTGAATAATGCCGGGTTCTGTGCTCACTTTGGAGATGCCGAGCTGTCACTCATGTCCACCTACAGAGGCTGCATGGAAGTCAATTTTTTCGGAACACTTGAAATTACCAAAACATTATTACCAATGATACGTTCCTCCAAAGGACGGATTGTGACTCTTAGCAGCCCTGCCGGTAACTATGTTCTCCTACCCCTTTCTTGGCCTACAGTATTGACCAGCTAGTTGTAATATAAGACCTGATCCACACTGGTCATATGGAATAATTTGTCATGGATTCTACTCAAAGAAGAAGTACCCATTTTTTTTTTTTTAAAAGCAAAAAAAAAATCTTCATTACACCGCTTACAGAACTAGATCTTATAGATTGAGTAAATTTGCACAGACTGTTGAGACCTGCACTAGATTTATCACAGGGGCTGAATGATAAAGTTGGTGCATGGCTACAAACTGTTGACTACCTCAATACCAAATACTGATTGGCTTGCAGAATTTTAGGCTAGAGTTGCAAAGCAATTTAGGCACTAAACAATGCATCTTAGGCCCCTTTTCTTGGGAAGCCCCCTTCCCGCTAAGATTCACCCAATTTTTTTTTTTCAAGCAGGTCAGAAAAAATTGGGTTTCAATCATACTGGGCAAGTGGAATTGGAAACTATAACTTGCCTATATGCGTCCTATAGTTTTCTAGAGATCCTTGTGAACAGGTCAGAGGTACTTGCCAGTGATAGTCACCATGCTTTATAATCCATGCCATACACATTAAGTCATTGCTAGCACCTACACATAGTCACTTTGTTTTCAGTTCTTCTAATGTGAGCTACGTAGACTTTGATAAGAGCCTTGGGAGGAATATGAAGCCCCACACTCCAGAATTCTGGCTTCAAAAAGTTGCAGCCAAGGGTTTTGCCACATTTTGGGGTTACTTGTGCAAAAAATGTTGCTAAATTTAGCATTTTTACACCGCACTTTCCAATTTTAAAAAGAATTATTACATGGGGAATGCTAGTAGTTACTACAACAGATCTGTTAGTAGAGGTGACAGGTCCTCTTTAAGGTGCTGTCGAAGTTTCCACAGTAACTGAAATCACTGTTAGGTTGAGCTTGTTCATTCCACTAATGTAACCTTCATTATTTATGTCAAAAGTTTTGGTTGGATTTGCCCATAACACTAGGCCTCTGATTCTATCAAACTGTTTGCTCCAACATATAACATTAATATACTAACCATTCCCTTGGTTTAATAGGTGAACACTCATTTCCATTTTTGGCTGCGTATGGCTCCTCCAAAGCTGCCCTGAGCCGAGTTATGGACACATTTCGTCATGAGCTAATGCCCTGGGGGGTGAAAGTCAGTGTGATACAGCCAGGATCCTACAGAACAGGTATGAAACAACTCAGATCTTAATTCTTTAAAGGTATTTTCCTGAAGTACAATATTGATGGCCTATCCTCAGGATAGGGGGTTCCTTGGGCCCACAAGAAAAATATATTCTCAGAATCCAAACCCCATATCATCAATAAAGTCTAATAGGTTTTGATGCAAATAAATTGACCCTAGTGGCAATTTATTGTCACCAAGGCAGTGTCATATGACTTTGTTTCCTTTGGACCTTTGGGGCCTACTATAGTAACACAGCCAGGGGCGTAGCTAAAGGCTCATGGGCCCTGGTGCAAGAGTTCAGCTTGGGCCCCCCTTCCCTTAGTGCTTGTTGTCAAGGGGCAGGGGAGCACATAGCCTTCCTTCTGCTGGAAGAAAACATTGAAAGGGCACCCCCGCAATCTAAATTCTTGACCTAACCCCTTCCCTCCAGCCAGAGGTGTAAATTGACCAGCATGTACTTACTATAATGCCAGTGTCTTATGTGGCACAAGGGTTTTTGGGCCCCCTAAGGCTCCTGGGCCCGGTAGCGACTGCTACCTCTGCACCCCCTATAGCTACGCCCCTGAACACAGCCTAAACCCACCAGAGGATCCTCTGGTACTCTTGTCTGCCATTTTCACAATGCTCAGCCCTCTTTCTGATTTACTATCTTTCCTTATATATGAACCCCAAGATACCCAGATGTCTGCAACTGCATCTGTCCTAGGAGGATTGGCTAGTGTACCATGGACCATGTGAAAGTGAACAACCCCATTATGATGGGCCCTTAAAGAAGTCCTGTAACTTTTGATTTCTTCTATATTTTTAAATATCTGTTTTTCCAAAAATATTAAAAGGCGTAAACTGCAGTAAATCCTTAATAAACAACTCATAAATGGTCCAGACATCTTAATTGGGCCGCTAGACCACAAAATATGAAAGTAGCTGAGATCCACCATCCAAGGTGAAATGCCCTGTCTGTGGAGCTCTCACTCATTAATCCTGATTAATATAAGATATAAATCATTTTAACTCAAGAGATATTTTCCTATCGGCAACACGATTACAGCGGCAGTAGACTGGAATAGAAGATTTTCTCTCCTACTTTTTTTTTTTCTTCCAATAAAAAACATTTGATGTACCGTCTGACCACTTTGCGCTCATGTTGCTTTGGACGTTACAAGGCTGGTCAATCTAATAGCAATGAAATTGGCTAACCATTTACGATTTGAAATGACAACATTTTGGCCGCCTTGTATTTTCACTTTATTCTATAATAACATGATTTCTACTTGGCTGCCAAAGGCTACTGATATAATGAACAACACGACTAATGTGATCATTTCAAAAAGGTCAGCTCAATAAGACATAGGGGCAGATTTATCAAACCGGTGTATAGTAGAACTGGCTTAGTTACCCATAGCAACCAATTCCACCTTTCATTTTTCAGAGCTCCTTTGGAAAATAAACGGTGGAATCTGATTGGTTGCTATGGGCAACTAAGCCAGTTTTCCTATATACTAGTTTTGATAAAGCTCCCCCATAATGTTTAAGCATAATTCAGCCGAAGTATGGGTAAGCAATCAAGGGTAAGGGCAGGGATAATAAGAGACAAAAGTTGTGTAGCCTTTAAGGGCGTGTCCAGGATCTTTTGTTTTTAAAGTCCTACTCCTACCTGTGAAGAGATCTTTACTTAAAGGGGTTATCTGGGAAATAATATTGATGGCCTATCCACAGGATAGGTCATTAATATCACATCGGCGAGGGTCCAAGTCCTGGCTCCCCTGCCAATCGGCTCTTTCAGAAAGCTGTAGCGCTCACTCAGACGCTTACTAAGCACAATCGTATAGTGGCGGTGCTTGGTATTGCAGATCAGCCCTATTGACTTGAATGGGGCTGAGCTGTAACTAGACCATGTGACTAATGTACAGTGACATCACATGGCTTGGGAAAAGGCTGCTGCGCTCACGGAGGCCCCGGCCTCTTCTAACAGCTGAGCAGCGGGGGCCCCAGGTGTCGAACCCCCACCAATCTGATATTGATGATCTAAGATAGGTCATCAATAGTAATTCCTGGATAACCCCTTTAACTGCTCCATTCCAGCTCCAATCCTGTGTTCACCGGATATCCAGTCCAGAGCTGTGTACTTCCACATTGGATGGGATTACAAGCACTGCTGCAGCCAATAACTGGCCTCAGTAGTGGTATGTCATGCTTAGAGACATATCATCACTGAGGCCAGTTATTGGCTGCAGTGGCACATATCACCCTGTCTGTGCAGAAGTTGACAGGTAGAGACTTAAAGTCTGGTGCACACAGTCATGGTGCTTGCACGAAACTGCGGGGAGCAGGTGAGTATATAACTCTTCACAGGTCAGTCTGGGTGAGAGGGGGAATTAAGGTGACTTATTATTGCAAATGTCCATAATATTTAAAGAGGAAAGCTTGACACCCCTTGGGATCTGCCTGCAATAAAGAACTGGTAAGTACTTACCTGGCAGATCCTGCTCTGCCACTCTGTGTTTACTTGGCTGTAGCGGTGAAAACACATCACCACTGCAGCCAATCCCTGGTCTGTTCAGTGCACCGCTAGTCTAGTGACTGGCTGTAGCAGTCATGTGTGGTTGACATGATGACACAGCTGCAGCCGGGTAAATAGAGCCCAGCCGAAAGACCTGGAGCGGCAGTGCAGGATCTGCCAGGTAAGTACTTAGATCTTTTTTGCAGGCTGATCCTGAGGGCTGTCCAGTTTTCTCCTTTAAATACAGTCCACTTAGATTACCATATATTGCTGTTTTTTAGATGTGACCCATGGTCATTTTACTTGTGTGCTGTTTTCCACTTTATAATTTTTCTTTGTGATTTTGCTTTTAGGTGCTCACGACAACAAAACGCACTGGGAGAAACAGCACAAAAAGCTGCTGACAAGTCTACCAAGTGAATTGCTCCAAGAATATGGAGAAGAATATATCGGCGAAACCCAGAACTTGTTTCTCACTTATGGAAATACAGCAAGCACCGACTTCAGCCCAGTGTTAGACAGTATCACAGATGCCATACTGTCCGAGGAACCAAAAGTGAAATATTATGCTGGCAAAAAGCTATGGCTATTGTATTTCATTGGCATTTACTTACCACACAGTATCAGTGACAGCTTCTTCAAAAGTATCTTTGTAAAGAATAAGGCTATGCCGAGAGCACTTCAAAAGCAGAAGAACAACGAATGAGAGAAACCACGTATTGCAGTCCTTGAACAAAGTCTCTGGGAACCAACCTGGTGATTTGCATTCAAGAACGTTGTATAAAAGTCTAGTTCCTCCTCATCTCTATTGAGGAACGTCTTCATAATTTTGTACAATACTGCAGAAAAAGCATCACTGAACATTGCTAATATGATAAGGACATTTCTTTGTCCTGTCTGCATAATTAAAAGTGCCTGTCTAGAAGTTCTGGAAAGAGGTTAAAACATTTCTGATGTTTCTTTGGTCTTTGCCGCCTCCATTGTGTCTTTCATTCCAGTGATACTTTCTGCTCTTGATTGGAATGGCCAAATGAAGAATATTTTGTAAATGTGGGCTATGTCATAAGTTATGGTCTGTCTAAAACACAGCAATGAATGGAACACTAAGCAATGAATGGAACACTAAGTGCTCATGTCATTCATTTGAGATGATCGCCTCATTATGATTTTGGTCATTTTAGTGTTATGTCACAGATCTGGCTTGTCTATCTTTTCAGTTTTCATGATTGTTTTATAATTGTTATTTTACTTTTATTTTTAAATATAGTTATGCCATGATTGATGGAAAAAAAAATTAATTAGACATCATATAGTACCTGACATCCTCTTTCTAACAAAGCTAGAACCAGCCCTGTATCTCACTTGGATCCAGAGATCTCCATGTTCATTGCTCCAATTGTTCTGCTACATTTATTTCAAGGGCATATCCTTTCACAGGAGGCATGTCCTTTCTGCTGCATCTCTGTCCCTATCACAGCTCACAGTGTGTGTTCTTTGTGCTCCAGCTCTCTCTCTATCAGAGCTCTGGGGAGGTGTCCTTATGATGTAGCTCTCTACCTATCACAGATCAGAGGAGTGTTCTTTGTGCTCCAGCTCTCTCTCTATCAGAGCTCTGGGGAGGTGTCCTTATGATGTAGCTCTCTACCTATCACAGATCAGAGGAGTGTTCTTTCACAGGAGGTGTGTCTTTTCTGCAGCAGCTCTCTCCCTGTAACTGTTACAGCTTCTAACAGTAGATATGGCTGGTAGCAGTTCAGCAATGGAAGTGAGAATGTGCGACTACCTCGATAGGTGGACAGCAGGAGACACCATTATAATAAAGTGAATATCTCATAACTGGGGCATTTTAGTACAAAGTAAATGAGCATGGTGGCTAAGTGGTTAGCACTGTTGCCTTGCAGCGCTGGGGTCCTAGGTTCGAATCTGACAAAGGGCAACATCTGCATGGAGTTTGTATGTTCTCCCCGTGTTTGCGTGGGTTTCCTCCGGTTTCCTCCCACACTCCAAAGACATACTGATAGGGACCTTAGATTGTGAGCCCCATTGGGGACAGTTGGATGATAATGTCTGTAAAGCGCTGCGGAATATAGTAGCGCTATATAAAATAAAAATAACTTGTTTTTAATGCTGGAGTATATTAAAATAACAGTTAATGGTGGCGCAACCCCTTTAAATGCCTTTTTATATTTTGTAAGTATAATGAGTTGGGCTTTCATTGTAAGTGTAGACCATTTAAAGTGCCTTCTCAGAACTGTAAGTCATATTCTGGAGAAGCAACGTAACAACTGCAAAAACAACTGAATTATCTTCAGGTCACAGAATGACTACATTTTAAGGGGTCACTTACTATTCTTAAATACGCCTAAATTAGGCGTGTTTCAGGCGCCTCTACATAACTCCGGCGGATCCACCACCAGTTTAGGGCTTTATTAAGACCGGCGTCTAAAACACCGGTCCTAATAAATGTGCCCCTTAATTCCTATGCACAGTTCTATTGGGGGAGCCGTGTCACATTTCAGAGATTTCCATGTATACCACAGTGGACCAGGGATGATGAAATGTTACAAAAAAAATCCATCCAGAAGATCTGTTATCTGGAGTACAAATAAATAGTGAGGGCCATAGAAGAAGGGTTTCTAGAAGTGTGGTAAGTTCTGTGATGAAACCTTGGTCCTTCCGGTGGGACCTTTTACTAATGTATCAATGCTGTTTTCTTCTAGTCAATGTCTGGCCAATTCTAGGCAACATCCAACTGAAGGATTCTTCAGCCATGAAATTAATTCCTCTGAGCTCCCTCTAAGAGGCTTCTCCAATATGGACGAATGTGCCTAATGCTCTCTATGATGGATATGTACCACCAGCGTCATTCATCTTGGAGATACCATCAAATTGGAAAACCCAACCTGTCCGACTATATTTAGTCGATGCTAGATTGTATCTAACTGTAGCCATAACTGTGTAAAGATA
Source organism: Bufo gargarizans (assembly GCF_014858855.1). Classification (NCBI taxonomy): domain Eukaryota; kingdom Metazoa; phylum Chordata; class Amphibia; order Anura; family Bufonidae; genus Bufo; species Bufo gargarizans. The sequence goes on along the minus strand of NC_058089.1, from coordinate 94,292,863 downwards.
GCTTGAACTTGAAGAATGGACAGTAGAGGAAAGTATTCTTCGTCAAAATTATTATTATTTTTTTTAGATCAGCCAAATATTGTAAGTCTTACTTCTGCTCTGAGACGTTCAGTTTGATAATCAGAAGGGTTCATGTTATTATACTATATTATGCATATTAAGTAAATCATTTTATTTCTGTCTATGATTGTATTACGGGATTATCCGGATATATTTGTTGCACTGCTTTTATGTAAAATAGAGAGAATAGGGCTGACAGCCGACAGAAAGAGCTGATTTGTGGGGGGTGCCGGGGGTCAGCCACCGAACATTGAAAGAGACTATAAACCATGCTGGAAATGTAATGTAGCCTATCATTCTGTCTGCATAAAACCACTCGCTACAAAAATGATGATTTACAGATCATGTTAGAAATCCTACTTCTGTGATGTGTATGTTGTGTTGTGGCAGTTATTATGCTTTACAAATATGGAGATTATTTTTCTAAATCATTGTTCTGCCTCTCCTTGTAAATTGTCTCTAGTTTCTAAAACAAAATAAAGGTTTTTATTTTTTCATAAAATTGGTCTGTTGCGTATCCATTGTGTATCAAAGAAAGTGTTTGATATGGTTCCAGGATTTAGATATTGATGCTTAGGATTGATCCTTAGGATAGGTATCAAATCCATATAATTTATTTTTAGGTTTTGAAAGGTATCATGCAATCAGTGGTGTACCTAATTATGTCCATGGGGGGGGGGGGGGGGGGGGGGCTAAACTCTTTCCAGTGTTAAAAACACTGCATTTTCAGGCAGTCACCACTAGGGGGAGCTGAGGACAAACAAGTGATTAGTTTCTACTGCATACATTATTATGCACTGAGCTCCCTCTAGTGGTGGCTACAGGCAGGCAGCTTTGAAATAGATGAGAAGTATTGATGCCAGTTGTCTGGTGTACATACATTGAGAAATTTGGTGATCAGAAGGAGCGCCATATATAGAAAGCACCTGTTCCATTTAACGGACATAGAAGTCAGATGAAGTGGCAAGGGTGACTTTTTTTATATTCATTTTTATTTTTTTTAATTAAAATTTCGTCCACTAAATAAATCACTTTGGTCACTTTATCAGAAATCTGGGGCATTGCGATTTGCATTTTGTATTGCCTGGGAGTGATTGACGCACACGTACTGGGAAACTAAGTGGGGCACTGGGGCCCTAGGGATGTCACACTGGCCCTACTCCCGGGATTATGGTGTGGGGTGGTATAATGTACAGTAGCTGGACTACTCTATTCTTTATTTCAGGTACACTAACCGCTCGGCCTAACATTGATTTGGTTGTGGAACCAGTGGTACAGCCAGTTCTTCAAACTCTCACAGGAGCCATTTGTCAACAGGCCAACACCAGGCTGCATGTTACTTTTTCTACTGAGAGAATCCCGCGTGGTCTAAACACGCTACTTATGGCCTGATGCGTCTCTGGACTTGGCTCCCATCAAGCAAATCTGAGGCATCATTGCTTGGCAATTATAAAGGGAGCTACCACCAACAGATCTTGATGATTTGTGTGCCTAAATGCATTCAGCGTGGCAGAACATTCCTAAGACAACCATTAATAACCTCAGGCGTGTAGGTGTGTGTATTTATGCATGTGTTTTCTTTCTCCTCTAAGACTCCTGAACTTTTGCATAAAAGAAGTCTTTCAATAAATAACCACATATCTAATGCGGTCCTTCTTGTAGTAGACTGAGCAAACATATCCGAATAGTATCGATGGTATAATATGAACTCGTCACTAAGCAATAACGCACACATGACCTGACTAAACTCTCAGGATTAGAGTTTAAAGGTCAAAAGCTTCCCACAGTGAATGGGGGGAAAAAGTAAGCAGATTTGTTGACGTCCCATACAGCAGTAATGAGAATTTTCATAGAAAGAGATCAGAGGAACTCAACATACAGACCCCTTTGAGTTGTAAGTAGTGTTGAGTGAACTTGTGTTTTAAGTTCGGCGTCTAAAGTTCGGGTTATCGAAGAATCACGTTATGGATTCCGCTACCACGGACCATAACGGAATTTATAATCCATAACGCGATTCTTCGATAACCCAAACTTTAGACGCCGAACTTAAAACACAAGTTCGCTCAACACTGGTCGTAAGCAGATTTCAAGTAAAGTAAAACCTTGTTCACATGTGAACCCCATGGTCTAGAATTCCTGCAAATTCTGGGTACAACCAGAGTAGCGCTACCACCAGATTAGATATTGTTAAAGGGTCTAGCGTTTTTATGGGTCTGAAACAGAGTTAGAAGCATCAGACTATGGAAAGGAATTTTTAAAGAAATGAATTGGACAGCCAATATTCAAGAGAAAAATATCCAGCCGACTCTTGCTTCTCAGTGTGGATTTTCCCTCAGTGCCAAACTGATGAACTAAAGAGTTAGATGGAAGAAGGAGGTGCACCTACCCTTTCTGCTGCCTGAGGAGAAAAATGTAATCTCCCCATCCCACAACCGATCCTTCCCAAGTATGGCAGCTTTTCAATGGCCACGTCAGAAAACCCAGATAGAAATGCCCTATATGTCTCAAAAGTTTACTGCAGGTGTGACCTTTAGCTTTTACAAATGGTAAAAACTGTGGACAAATCTGGGGTAAATTCCACAGCAAAATCCAAGGCATAACATTTGGATTGTGTAGCAAAATTTTTAAACTTGTCCTTAGCAAAAAAAAAAAAAAAAAACCCTCCTACCATGTGTAATACTATGTTTTGTGGATATTGTTAGTGGAGGGGTTAAGAGGGCTTGGAAGAGAATGCGTCCTGGAAGCATCTAGTGTCCAGTGGTTGGTGTCTACCTTCTCTGGCTCCAGTGCTGCCTGGTGCGCCAATCACTGGTCTGTGCCTAGGCTTGCAGGAAGGGATCCTGCTGTACAACCAGGAATAGGTGTGTCGCACTCGTAACAGGGATACAAGCTCGGACAATTAGGAAGAGGTGATGAAGGTTGAAGATGCAGAATGTTCACAGCAGCTTTCTGCTCCTTTGTGAATCTGGCAGCACCGTGTGAGAATAAAAAAAACCTCCTGAACAGTCCCTTTAATTCAGAACCTTTCCTCCGACCCTTGGCGACAGAAAAAGCTGAGCAAGCTGTTTGTACTACACATGTCATGTATTGGCACGTGCACAGTGCAAATGAAAAATAAACCAAACACACTACAGATGGCAGAAAAAAGTGTTTTGTGAACTGTCCATAAATTTACAGACTGTGGCCAAAAACAATGTGTAGAGTCCACAAAGAATAATAATAGATACAAAGATTACTTCCAGCATAGAGGACTAGAGGAGTGGTACTGTGCAGTGTCCATACATAGAGACTAAGATACTGAGGATTACATCCAGTATACAGGACTACAGCAGTGTCCATATATACAGAATAAGAGCAGATACTGAGGATTACACCCAGTATACAGGACAGGGGAAGTGGTACTGTGCAGTGTCCATACACACAGAATAAGATACTGAGAATTTCATCCAGTATACAGGACAGGAGAGAAGTGGTACTGTGCAGTGTCCATATATACAGAATAAGAGCAGATACTGAGGATTACACACAGTATACAGGACAAGAGAAGTTGTACTGTGCAGTGTCCATATACAGTCAGGTCCATAAATATTGGGACATCGGCACAATTCTAACATTTTTGGCTCTATACACCATCACAATGGATTTGAAATGAAACGAACAATATGTGCTTTAACATCGGTCAGCTTTAATTTGAGGGTATTTACATCCAAATCAGGTGAACGGTGCAGGAATTACAACATTTTGCATATGTGCCTCCCACTTGTTGAGGGACCAAAAGAAATGGGACAATTGGCTTCTCAGCTGTTCCATGGCCAGGTGTGTGTTATTCCCTCATTATCCCAATTACAATGAGCAGATAAAAGGTCCAGAGTTTATTTCAAGTGCGCTATTTGCATTTGGAATCTGTTGCTGTCGACTCTCAAGATGAGATCCAAAGAGCTGTCACTATCAGTGAAGCAAGCCACCATTAGGCTGAAAAAACAAAACAAACCCATCAGAGAGATAGCAAAAACATTAGGCGTGGCCAAAACAACTGTTTGGAACAGTCTTAAAAAGAAGGAACGCATCGGTGAGCTCAGCAACACCAAAAGACCCGGAAGACCACAGAAAACAACTGTGGTGGATGAGCAAAGAATTCTTTCCCTGGTAAAGAAAACATCCTTCACAACAGTTGGCCAGATCAAGAACACTCTCCGGGAGGTAGGTGTATGTGTGTCAAAGTCAACAATCAAGAGAAGACTTCACCAGAGTAAATACAGATGGTTCACCACAAGATGTAAACCATTGGTGAGCCTCAAAAACAGGAAGGCCAGATTAGAGTTTGCCAAACGACATCTAAAAAAGCCTTCACAGTTCTGGAACAACATCCTATGGACAGATGAGACCAAGATCCACTTGTACCAGAGTGATGGGAAGAGAAGAGTATGAAGAAGGAAAGGAACTGCTCATGATCCTAAGCATACCACCTCATCAGTGAAGCATGGTGGTGGTAGTGTCATGGCGTGGGCATGTATGGCTGCCAATGGAACTGGTTCTCTTATATTTATTGATGACAAAAGCAGCAGGATGAATTCTGAAGTGTTTCGGGCAATATTATCTGCTCATATTCAGCCAAATGCTTCAGAACTCATTGGACGGCGCTTCACAGTGCAGATGGACAATGACCCAAAGCATACTGCAAAAGCAACCAAAGAGTTTTTTAAGGGAAAGAAGTGGAATGTTATGGAATGGCCAAGTCAATCACCTGACCTGAATCCGATTGAGCATGCACTTCACTTGCTGAAGACAAAACTGAAGGGAAAATGCCCCAAGAACAAGCAAGAACTGGAGACAGTTGCAGTAGAGGCCTGGCAGAGCATCACCAGGGATGAAACCCAGCGTCTGGTGATGTCTATGCGTTCCAGACTTCAGGCTGTAATTGACTGCAAAGGATTTGCAACCAAGTATTAAAAAGTGAAAGTTTGATTTATGATTATTATTCTGTCCCATTACTTTTGGTTCCTTAACAAGTGGAGAGGCACATATGCAAACTGTTGTAATTCCTGCACCGTTCACTTGATTTGGATGTAAATACCCTCAAATTAAAGCTGACAGTCTTCAGTTATAGCACATCTTGTTTGTTTTATTTGAAATCCTTTGTGGTGGTGTATACAGGGAGTGCAGAATTATTGAGCAAGTTGTATTTTTGAGGATTAATTTTATTATTGAACAACAACCATGTTCTCAATGAACCCAAAAAACTCATTAATATCAAAGCTGAATATTTTTGGAAGTAGTTTTTAGTTTTAGCTATTTTAGGGGGATATCTGTGTGCGCAGGTGACTATTACTGTGCATAATTATTAGGCAACTTAACAAAAAACAAATATATACCCATTTCAATTATTTATTTTCCCCAGTGAAACCAATATAACATCTCAACATTCACAAATATACATTTCTGACATTCAAAAACAAAACAAAAACAAATCAGTGACCAATATAGCCACCTTTCTTTGCAAGGACACTCAAAAGCCTGCCATCCATGGATTCTGTCAGTGTTTTGATCTGTTCACCATCAACATTGCATGCAGCAGCAACCACAGCCTCCCAGACACTGTTCAGAGAGGTGTACTGTTTTCCCTCCTTGTAAATCTCACATTTAATGATGGACCACAGGTTCTCAATGGGGTTCAGATCAGGTGAACAAGGAGGCCATGTCATTAGATTTTCTTCTTTTATACCCTTTCTTGCCAGCCACGCTGTGGAGTACTTGGACGCGTGTGATGGAGCATTGTCCTGCATGAAAATCATGTTTTTCTTGAAGGATGCAGACTTCTTCCTGTACCACTGCTTGAAGAAGGTGTCTTCCAGAAACTGGCAGTAGGACTGGGAGTTGAGCTTGACTCCATCCTCAACCCGAAAAGGCCCCACAAGCTCATCTTTGATGATACCAGCCCAAACCAGTACTCCACCTCCACCTTGCTGGCGTCTAAGTCGGACTGGAGCTCTCTGCCCTTTACCAATCCATCAAGACTCACTTTCATTTCATCAGTCCATAAAACCTTAGAAAAATCAGTCTTGAGATATTTCTTGGCCCAGTCTTGACGTTTCAGCTTGTGTGTCTTGTTCAGTGGTGGTCGTCTTTCAGCCTTTCTTACCTTGGCCATGTCTCTGAGTATTGCACACCTTGTGCTTTTGGGCACTCCAGTGATGTTGCAGCTCTGAAATATGGCCAAACTGGTGGCAAGTGGCATCTTGGCAGCTGCACGCTTGACTTTTCTCAGTTCATGGGCAGTTATTTTGCGCCTTGGTTTTTCCACACGCTTCTTGCGACCCTGTTGACTATTTTGAATGAAACGCTTGATTGTTCGATGATCACGCTTCAGAAGCTTTGCAATTTTAAGAGTGCTGCATCCCTCTGCAAGATATCTCACTATTTTTGACTTTTCTGAGCCTGTCAAGTCCTTCTTTTGACCCATTTTGCCAAAGGAAAGGAAGTTGCCTAATAATTATGCACACCTGATATAGGGTGTTGATGTCATTAGACCACACCCCTTCTCATTACAGAGATGCACATCACCTAATATGCTTAATTGGTAGTAGGCTTTCGAGCCTATACAGCTTGGAGTAAGACAACATGCATAAAGAGGATGATGTGGTCAAAATACTCATTTGCCTAATAATTCTGCACTCCCTGTAGAGCCAAAAATGTTAGAACTGTGTCGATGTCCCAATATTTATGGACCTGACTGTATACAGAGTAAGAGAAGATACTGACAAACAGACAGTCACTGCCTTACTAACTTACAGGCTGCTTCTACTCCTCTAAGTCTTGAGGACCTTAGGTATTGTCATGTGATATACTTGTGTGTCCACATCTACTGCGCTCATGTATGTATAGGGACTATAGTGCTGTGAACTGAAGCAAAAACTGAAACAAAAGCACAATGTACAATAATTCCCAAATACATACAGACGTGGACAAAATTGTTGGTACCCTTTGGTCAATGAAAGAAAAAGTCACAATGGTCACAGAAATAACTTTAATCTGACAAAAGTAATAATAAATTAAAATTCTATAAATGTTAACCAATGAAAGTCAGACATTGTTTTTCAACCATGCTTCAACAGAATTATGTAAAAAAATAAACTCATGAAACAGGCATGGACAAAAATGATGGTACCCCTAGAAAACACAGAACATAATGTGACCAAAGGGACATGTTAATTCAAGGTGTGTCCACTAATTAGCATCACAGGTGTCTACAACCTTGTAATCAGCCATTGGGCCTATATATATGGCTCCAGGTAATCACTGTGTTGTTTGGTGATATGGTGTGTACCACACTCGACATGGACCAGAGGAAGCAAAGGAAAGAGCTGTCTCAAGAGATCAGAAAGAAAATTATAGACAAGCATGTTAAAGGTAAAGGCTATAAGACCATCTCCAAGCAACTAGATGTTCCTGTGAGTACAGTTGCACATATTATTCATAAGTTTAAGATCCATGGGACTGTAGCCAACCTCCCTGGACGTGGCCGCAGGAGGAAAATTGATGACAAATCTAAGAGACGGATAATCCGAATGGTAACAAAAGAGCCTAGAAAGACTTCTAAAGAGATTCAAGGTGAACTTCATGCTCAAGGAACATCAGTGTCAGATCGCACCATCCGTCGTTGTTTGAGCCAAAGTGGACTACATGGGAGACGACCAAGGAGGACACCATTGTTGAAAACGAATCATAAAAAAGCAAGACTGGAATATGCCAAACTACATGTTGACAAGCCACAAAGCTTCTGGGAGAATGTCCTGTGGACAGATGAGACAAAAATCGAAGTTTTTGCCAAGGCACATCAGCTGTATGTTCACAGACGAAAAAATGAAGCATATCAAGAAAAGAACACTGTCCCTACTGTGAAACATGGAGGAGGCTCTGTTATGTTCTGGGGCTGCTTTGCTGCGTCTGGCACAGGGTGTCTTGAATCTGTGCAGGGTACAATGAAATCTCAAGACTATCAAGGAATTCTAGAGAGAAATGTACTAGCCAGTGTCAGAAAGCTTGGTCTCAGTCGCAGGTCATGGGTCTTGCAACAGGACAATGACCCAAAACACACCGCTAAAAACACCCAAGAATGGCTAAGAGGAAAAAATTGGACTATTCTAAAGTGGCCTTCTATGAGCCCTGACCTCAATCCTATTGAGCATCTTTGGAAGGAGCTGAAACATGCAGTCTGGAAAAGGCACCCTTCAAACCGGACACAACTGGAGCAGTTTGCTCATGAGGAGTGGGCCAAAATACCTGCTGAGAGGTGCAGATGTCTCATTGACAGTTACAGGAAGCGTTTGATTGCAGTGATTGCCTCAAAAGGTTGCGCAACAAAATATTAAGTTAGGGGTACCATCATTTTTGTCCATGCCTGTTTCATGAGTTTATTTTTTTACATAATTCTGTTGAAGCATGGTTGAAAAACAATGTCTGACTTTCATTGGTTAACATTTATAGAATTTTAATTTATTATTACTTTTGTCAGATTAAAGTTATTTCTGTGACCATTGTGACTTTTTCTTTCATTGACCAAAGGGTACCAACAATTTTGTCCACGTCTGTATATGGGGCTGTGCTACAGTGCAGGACTGGAGGCTAAACTGCTTCCCCTCTGCAATATTAAAGCTGTGAACCACCTGAGGCTCAACTCGCCTCATGGATGGTGCGCCCTTGAATGGAAAAGTGCGCAATCTTACAGTCACAGTGTCACTCCATGTAATATTGCACTGGCTCAATAATTATAATATTAAACATAATAATACACCATTTACAATAGATTTCTGCACAAAACCTTTTATCTGGAGTGATGTTTTAAGCATCATCTATGCTAGATTTGAAATGAAGCTTTCCACAAGAAGCAAAGGCTATGTATATGTTAGACTTCAGATACTGTTGTGTAAAGCATGATGTAAATGCTGCAGACCTGTGACAGATTTTACCCTCTGCATCTGCAGCATACATTTAGTTCAGATTATGTGAAGATTCTGTTGTGGAAAATTTCTGCAGAAAGTGGGTGAGTTAAAAAAATAAAATAAAATCTCATCCATTTTGCTGCTACTGTAAATGCTGTGGATTTCAGGTCTGTAATTCTGCTGAAGATATTCTGCCCTGTATCTCTCTTAGTGCATGTTCACATGGTGGATTGCTGCTATTTTTGTACTTTGAATGCTGTGGACCTGCTCGTGGTTTAGACATTCAATGTAGCGAAACCACTAAACCACGAGCGGGCACCCACAGCGCCTTCCAGTGTCGTCTGTCCGGACACTGTGTCAAGAAGGAACATGTTCCTTCTTGGCGCGGTTGTGGCTTTAAAGAGGACCTTTCACTCGTATACAAACTATAAACTAACTCTATCTGTGGGCAGAGCGGCGCCCAGGGGTCCCCCTGCACATACTAGTATGCCTGGGCGCCGCTCCGTTCGCCCGGTATAGGCTCCGGTGTCTCAGCTCCGTCTGTTGTATTGGACTGATTTTTTGTAGGAGGCGTGTCCCTTGCTGCAGTGCTGGCCAATCGCAGCACACAGCTCATAGACTGGCTATGAGCTGTGCGCTGCGATTGGCCAGTGCTGCAGCAAGGGACACGCCTCCTACAAAAAATCAGTCCAATACAACAGACGGAGCTGAGACACCGGAGCCTATACCGGGCGAACGGAGCGGCGCCCAGGCATACTAGTAAGTGCAGGGGGACCCCTGGGCGCCGCTCTGCCCACAGATAGAGTTTGTTTTTAGTTTGTATACGAGTGAAAGGTCCTCTTTAAACTGCTGGAACCATGAATGGCAGCACTGCCTCCTATTGCAAAAATGGGAATGCGAGGCGCAATTTAGGTAGAGAATCTGTGTCCAGAATTCCAACGGGAAATTCCACCATGTGAGGGGGCCATTAAAGTAGCATAGACATGATCTAAAGAGTCACGGGACTGCGAAAGTGCTGTAAGTTTCCTCCTCTTAGGGCTTATGCACACAAGCGTATTTTCTTTCCGTGTCTGTTCCGTTTTTTTGTGAACCGTATGTGGAACCATTCACTTCAATGGGTCCTCCAAAAAAACAAAAAAACGGAAGTTACTCGGTGTGCATTCCGTTTCCGTATGTACGCATTTCCGTTTTGCAAAAAAATAGAACATGCCTTATTACTGTCCGCATTATGGGTTAAGGATAGTACTGTTATATGAAGAGCCAGCTCTTCCGTTCCGCAAAATACAGAATGCACACGGATGTCATCCGTATTTTTTGCGGACCGCAAAATACATACAGGTCGTGTGCATGAGGCCTTACTGAGAAGTTTGTCCAAGATAATTTAAAATTCTACTAATGCCCTCAAACAGGAAGAAGATATGCTCCTCAGCTCCTAGCAAGCTCTGCCTCCAGTGCCACAAGATGTAAGGTAGCTATCCTATAAGTCAATGTTCAACCTCTTAAACAGGCCTTGAGACATGACTTGCATAGTAATTAATTATTCAAGTCATAACTCAAGGCCTGTTTAAAAGATCGAACATTGAGCTTGCTAACAGCTGATTTGCAGGGCCACTTTTGCCATGAGGCAAGATGAGAATCTTGCCTCAGGGGCCAGCTGACCTGCCTATGATGGGGCGGCAGTTTATGCTAGGTCACAAGGCCAGAAGCCTATAAGTCAGAACAGCGCAGGTGTTGTTACTACTGGTGGCACTATAGGAGGGTCTTAATGCCCTATGGGGGCAATATTAATATTGGGGTACTGTGGGGGCATTATTATTATTGGGCACAATATGGAGTGCATTACTACTAATGGGGTTGCTATTGGGGGTACTATTACTATTGAGGACGAACTGTGAGCGGTGGAGACTCTCTGTATGGCACCATTATTTCTGCAGTATAGGGTTTGTGGGCATTGGAGAGAACAGTGGGTACAGTATTGGGGGTAGCAGCAGGATGATATTTTTGGAGCACCAGGAATGGGAGGATTCTGAAAAAGTGAGGAAACTAAGATGTCTGTGTGCCAAACTCTACAGAGACAAGATGCAGCTGATGTCATCATGGTGGTCCGCTTCCAATGGAGAAGATGAGAAAAGAGAAAGTCTATATTAGAGGAGACGTCACTAGATGGTAAGAGGTACAGTATGTGGTGCTGTATTCTCCTGTATGTGTGATAGCTCTGTATGCAATGCTCATCTACATATGGTTTTAACAGTAGTACTGGCGGGGAGGGATTTTTGCCTTAGGCAGCAGAAAGGCTTAGAATCAGCCCGGCTGATTTACGTACCCTCTTCCCAGAATTCGAGAGGAGCGTTGCCTGGCCTATAAGACTCCTCACGCCAATTAGGCGCTCTCCATAAATAGATATACTATCTCCTAAGAATTAATGCCCTCAGATACTGTAATAAAAAAAAATTACATACCGTACACCTTTCGTCGTCTATGGTCCCTCTCCTACTTTTTACAGACTTGTCTATGAGCGCCGCAGTCAACCACTGTTCTCAACGGTATACCTTAGGGCAAATTCACACGACAGTATGTATTTTGCGGTCTGCAAAAAATATGGATGACGTCCATGTGACATCCATTTTTAATTTCTTTAATTTCTGATCCATTGTAAAAATGCCTATTCTTGTCCGCAAAACGGACAAAAACAGGACATGTTCTATTGGAACGGACATATGGACACCATGTGCAGTCCGCATTCTTTGTGAACCCATTGGAATAAAGTGGATCGGATGCAGACCAAAAATACCGTTGTGTGAATGCACCCTACGGATAACCAAAATGTATTGCAGTGGCCCATGCTGCATGTTAGACACCTCATGGCTGGTGTACTTTATGCAATTATTTTGCGCCAAAAAAATAGCGGACTTTTCAAAACTGCATGGCAGGTTGGAAAAAGCGTTGCGAACAGATACATTTGGCAAACTTCATGCACAACACTTTTTCAATCACCCTGCAACATACAATCCTATATGCTCATGAACTAACAATTAATATGCTTGCTAAAAAAAAAAAAAATTAGATCTAATGGCTTGCAATAAATTGGGATTAAGGCAGTAAATCTGATTAAACTCAGACTCTAGCAGACGAGCCAGATTTTCTTCGAGATTATGCTGACTTCTTTGGGGAAAGGTATTTCCTGGGAAGTTAATCTTTCTTTCTGAGAACGTTCTCGGTGACCGCGCAGCCCTTCAAGTCTTCATTATTCGGTTCAGTACAACCACAGTTTATAAATGTTTTATTTGTGGGGTGAACTAGGCTCTCACGCTGGTACATTACACTTGATTCTCGAGGAAACACATAAGGAACATACATTTTACCACAGCTGTACAAATACAGATCTCCTTCACTCCTCATAAATCGTCCTCACACATCCTTATGGTACAGAATTTACAGAAGAACATTAAAGCAGAGCCATACATTAAAAAAAAACAGGAAATGAAACCAAAATTCCCTGGATGAATACGGTTTCTATAGAATATAATTTTTTTTTTCATTGCTTATACAGCACCAACACATTTGATAGCACTGTGCACACATTGGAGCAGATTTATTAACCCTATTGATGGCCTAAACTTAGACCTGCGGTGAAGGGATGGACCCTTTGAGGGTCATTTACAAACTGATATAAGTCATTTTTTTTATGTATATCCCTCACAGATTGCGGCGCAAAGGAAGCTGGCGTAAATTTAGACAGGCGATGGATACGCTGAAGTTAATGTAGAGGCCGGCACCTGTACATAACTGTGGCAGATCCACCACCAGCGCAAGGGTTATTAAGACCGGCGTCTAAAATGCCAGTCTAAATAAATGATCATTTTTTGTCTAACACTATACATATTATGTGTTGGCTTAGTTTGAGACAGGATTTTACACCAGAATTGTGGCACAATTTTGTCATAGAAACATAGAATGTGTCGGCGGATAAGAACCATTTGGCCCATCTAGTCTGCCCAATATACTGAATACTATGAATAGCCCCTGGCCCTATCTTATATGAAGGATGGCCTTATGCCTATCCCATGCATGCTTAAACTCCTCCACTGTATTTGCAGCTACCACTTCTGCAGGAAGGCTATTCCATGCATCCACTACTCTCTCAGTAAAGTAATACTTCCTGACATTTAAAAACCTTTGCCCCTCTAATTTAAAACGATGTCCTCTTGTAGCAGTTTTTCTTCTTTTAAATATTCTCTCCTCTTTTACCTTGTTGGTTCCCTTTATGTATTTAAAAGTTTCTATCATATCCCCTCTGTCTCGTCTTTCTTCCAAGCTATACATGTTAAGTTCCTTTAATCTTTCCTGGTAAGTTTTATCCTGCAATCCATGGACCAGTTTAGTAGCTCTTCTCTGAACTCTCTCCAGAGAATCAATATCCTTCTGGAGATATGGTCTCCAGTACTGAGCACAATACTCCAAATGAGGTCTCACTAGTGCTCTGTAGAGCGGCATGAGCGCCTCCCTCTTTCTACTGGTAATGCCTCTCCCTATACACCCAAGCATTCTGCTAGCATTTCCTGCTGCTCTATGACATTGTCTGCCTACCTTTAAGTCTTCTGAAATAATGACCCCTAAATCCCTTTCCTCAGATACTGAGGTTAGGACTGTATCACTGATGTTATATTCTGCTCTTGGGTTTTTACGTCCCAGGTGCATTATCTTGCACTTATCAACATTAAATTTTAGTTGCCAGATTTTTGACCATTCCTCTAGTTTTCCTAAATCCTTTTCCATTTGGTGTATCCCTCCAGGAACATCAACCCTGTTACAAATCTTTGTGTCATCAGCAAAAAGACAAACCTTACCATCGAGGCCTTCTGCAATTTCGCTGATAAAGATATTAAACAATATGGGTCCCAGAACAGATCCCTGAGGTACCCCACTGGTAACAAGACCATGGTCTGAATATACTCCATTGACTACTACCCTAATCCATTCAACAATATGGGAGTCCAAGCTCAAAGACTGCAGTTTATTGATAAGACTTCTATGTGGGGGACAGTATCAAAAGCCTTACTAAAGTCTAGATAAGAGATGTCTACTGCACCTCCGCCATCTATTATTTTAGTCACCCAATCAAGAAAATCTATAAGATTAGTTTGACATGATCTCCCTGAAGTAAACCCATGCTGTTTTTCATCTTTCAATACATGGGATTTTAGATGTTCCACAAACCTCTCCTTAAGTATGGTTTTCAATAATTTTCCCACTATTGATGTCAGGCCTACTGGCCTATAGTTGCCCGATTTCTCCCTACTACCTTTCTTGTGAATGGGCACAACGTTTGCTAATTTCCAATCTTCTGGGACGACTCTTGTTACCAGTGATTGGTTAAATAAATCTGTAAATGGTTTTGCTAGTACACCGCTAAGCTCTTTTAATAGCTTTGGGTGTATCCCATCAGGCCCCTGTGACTTATTTGTATTAATTTTAGACAGCTGACTTAGAACCTCTTCCTCTGTAAAGACACATGCATCAAAAGATTTATTATTCTTCCTCCCTGAGGTCCTTTTCCTTCATTTTCCTTTGTAAAATCTGAACAGAAGTATTCATTGAGGCAGTCAGCTAGTTCTTTATCTTCTTCCATATACCTTCCTTCTTTTGTTTTTAATTTGGTAATTCCTTGTTTTAATTTCCTTTTTTCATTTATGTATCTGAAGAATATCTTTTTCACTGACTGAGCTAATTTCTCTTCTGCCTGCTCTTTAGAAGCTCTTATAACTTGTTTGACCTCTCTCTGCCTAATCTTATAAATTTCCCTGTCATGGTTTTTTTTATTTTTATAATTACTAAATGCTATCTTTTTATGATTTTGGCCACTTTTGCTGAGTACCACAGTGGTCTCTTCCTTTTTTTTTTTGCTTTTACTGACAAGCCTAATGCAATGATCTGTTGCCTTCAATAGTGACACTTTAAAGTAGTCCCATTTCTCCTGGACTGCATTAAAACTGTTCCAGTCTGATAGGGACTCATATACCACTAATCTAATTTTAGAAAAGTCAGTTTTTCTAAAATCTAAAACTTTTGTTTTTGTGTGGTGTGACTCTATACTTATAGTAAACCACACTGAATGGTGATCACTTGTCACATCTTAGACCACTTCCCTCTTCAGACTAGACACAGAAACTTTCTCTAAACCGAGATGCACCAAATTATGCCACTTTTTGGCGCAATTTACACCAAAATGTAGATGTACTCATATTAGTAAAAGTGGGAAATTGTTATCACATCAGAGTAGGACTACCTAATTCATTCTATATTATGCACAAGGAGAGCAATGAAAGGGGTTTGCTGGCCCCTAAAACATGGCTGAATTGGATCTAAATAGCTAACACTAAGTTTGTAGTATAGTCAGAATTTAATTTTAGAGCCAGTGACTCTTGGCCACTGCCACGTTTTGTGGTCCAATATCCATAGTGATATTACTACAACATTCAGGGGTTGTCTGCTGCTATCATATAGCAATTGTGTGATGGTAAGAAGATAGGGGGCAGTTTACTTGAAAACTCCTTTGACCTATCGGTATGCTTTTGAAGCGTTTGAGAAAACCAATAAAAATGTAAAAACATGGTCACAGTTTGCAGGATCTGCTTTTGGCCATCATCAAACCTAAGACAATGCCCTAGAACATAACAGAACCATGAAGCTGCCATGTTGGATGCGTCCAAGTTGGAAATTTTATTGAGAAAGTTTGCAGGGAATCTGTCAATATGGTGTTTTCATAAAATCAGTTTATTGGGTGTAGCACAAGCAGAGCATTGCAGTCCTCCATATTCTTGTGCTGCAGTTTTCTCCCATTCTTCCTCTACTGATTGATGGGGTTCTCCTGATTATTGAGCACAGGGAGAAAGCTGTCAAACAGTGGCAGGAGGATCTGACGGCTTGTGAGGAGTCTCCTGAGCTTGTGCGTATCATTGAGAGAACTCCTGGCTCACATTTTAATTGTACTGCACCTTATTAACGGTGATTGTAAGAAAACTACATAATTTTATCAAGTAGATAACACCCCACTGATATCAAGGTGTCTGTAGCTACTACAAGCTGTCCTGGATAAGACAGCAGAAATCTGGTCACAGATTGCCTTTAAGAAAGTGATAAGGCTAGTTTCACGCTAGCGTTAGAGCCGGCAGGCTGTACCAGCAGGGAATATCCTGCCGGGGCTCTTTGGATCCGGTGTTGCCGGAAACTATACGATTGCTGTCCAGCCTCATGAACTAGAATGGGGACCGACGAAGATCCGTCCGCAACCCAGCAAATATGCACAGAGTGGTTTTAGTCCCGTTGATTCTCTGCATATTTGCCGGGTTGCGGCCGGATCTCTGTGATTTTTATAATGAGGATTGACAAAGTAAAAGTCTCTGATACGTTGCCTGGAATCTTAGCGCTGCTGATCCCAAAAAGTGACGTGGGTCAAAGTCACCAGGTAATTTTCTGTGAATCTTGTATAGAAAAGATTCAGCAGCGCGGTCCTATACAAGCTTTACAGAGAATCCTCATTATAGACTCACCTGTTGAGTTTAACACTGGATTGGAACGGTGACAATAGTTGTCCAGAGTGAAGAAGACAAATGAAGGCAAGCAGACTTGAACGACAATTAGTACTAGACGTACGCATCAAGGTCAACACTTTATTACCATATACATATATCATCATTTATATATTTATGTCAGGTTAAAGAGCTTCCATTCACTGAAACAAAGGGAATTGTAAAACATCTTCATTAAGCAGGAAGAGGAAATCAGACAACAGATCCTTGGAAAGATCTACTCCTTAACACTGGAGTCTAAAAATGTCACTCTTGAGGCGTCCAGCACAGAAATAGGAAGGCCAAATGAGTTATCACGGCACGCCTGCACAATAGAGTTCAAGAAAAGGACTTCATGAAAAATAACACCAGATGGGCAATGAAACGAAGAAACTGGATGGAGCCACCACTCAATAAAGCAGGCCCTGATGACGATGGTAAATCAGACACTGTGCAGGAAGCACGTGAACTGAAGTGTTCCTTTTTTTATGAGTGTACCTGTGTACGGTCATAAAAAACAGGAATGCTCTTTGCCAAGGATTGAGGCTTTAAAGGGGATTTGTGAGTTCAATATTGTTGGCCTATCCTCAGGGTAGGTCACCAGTATCTGATCAGCGGGGGTCTGACTCCTGGCACCCCCACCGATCAGCTGTTTGATGAGGTCACGATGCTCCACTGAACGCTGCAGTCTCTTCCTAGGCCAGTGACGTCACGTTCACCATGGCCTAGGTGCATCTTAGTCCCATTCAAAAGAATAGGCATAGCCAATATACAATGTATGGTGCTGTGCTTGGTATGCTGTGAGGAAACTGCAGCATGCAGCTGATCTGGGAGGGTACCAGGAGCTGGACCGATTAGATGCAGATGACCTATCTTGAAGATAGAGAGACCATCAATATTGAACTCCCAGAAAATCCCTTAAGAAAGCAAGTTGCACTGAGTCAAGGTATCAAAACAGTAGAATTTCTAAGGATAAATCAACTACAGTAAACACAGATTTTTTGTAGAATGCCTATTAAAATGTATTGCACATGCCACCCTCTAATAGCATCAGAGGCCCAGTGGTCCTTCAGTGCCATGGTCTGAACATGATCCTTCAACTAGACAATGATTCTGTCTTATGTTGGGAAATTGGAGATAGTGTAGATAAGTGCACAGTCTCTCCCAACCAGGCCAGAGGCAATGATCACATTTCTATATTCTGAGAGAGTCTTCATTATTTCACATAGAATAAGAGCAGCTAAAATAAATTAGTTTTCTACAGATACATCCTTACCCTCATCTGGAAAATTGAGAACTTTCTGTTCGATATAGTTTGGTTACTGTACCTGACCAGTATTGGACTTCCCAAGCCAGTATTTAAAATCAGGAGGCCAGTGCCAGGAAAAAATGTAAAAATAAATAAATAAAGCAAATTGATTCTAAAATTTGGCCTGATTTTTTATTTTATTTTTACAAAAAATGCTGATTGTAACAAACCCGAATTTGGGGTGATTCAATGTGGGAGAATCGAGATTAAGAGAGAGAATGAGAGGCTTTTCCAATCAGAGCACTTTCGATTTGGGTCAAATTTATTAGAACCCTAAATGAATTGGATTGCCAATTTGGACCTGAAAATAAAATAAAAAATAAATCATTCATTGAGATTTAAAGGGGTTGGACCATCTCAGACATTGATGGTATATCGCTGGGATTTGCCATCGTCAAGTCGGTAAAGTGCGCTAGGAAGCTGCACATGTGTGGCCACTCTCTGTTCACCTCTAAGGGAGTCTCAAAACTACCTAACCACCGGCTGGGCTATTTCAAGCAGTCCCACAGAGGTGAATGGACAGATGATATTGAGCTTGCGCAGTGTTCTGTCCATTCACTGCTATGGGACTTACAAAAGCACCTGAGTGGGGTGTGATTTCCTTCACTTCATTCTGGAGATAAGTGCAGGTCTCACCTCTGGGACCTACTACTATCAGACATTGATGGCATATCCTAGCAATATGGCATCAATGTCTGAGATAGGCCCACCTCTTAAAAGAAATAGCCTTCCAAATGCAAGGAGTGGAACATAGGAAAAAGTTGTAGTGGAAGGAGGTGTGCAAGTCCCTACCACTCAATGGAGACAAAGTTGGCGTTAGGTTCGAATGGTGAGCAGAAAACCATGGTATGAGGGGAAAATGACTTGGAGAGGCTGAGCGCAGGCGGTCTACACATTGTGGTGAGGGTGAGTTGTATTTCTGGAGGTGGGAGCACAGCCCTTAGACATGGGTGCTAGGTCCCGCTGAAGTGTCCCGTCTTGTCATTCATGACAGAAATAAATGGAATGATTTAGGTCATAGGCCACAGACGAGCAAGTTCAATGTGGGAAACTTGCTGCGTGCGGCAGTGCGAGTTCCCATTCTTAACTCTGCTCCTCTGACAGCATATGTGTCCCTGCGAGACCTGGAATCTACACTGAAATAATGCAGTCAGTGTAATTCAGTAGATTCCAGGTCTCGCAGAGACACACATCCGAGGAGCAGAGGACTGACACACGTTGCGAGTTTCTCGCATTGGACTTTCTCGCCTGTGTCTGGCCATAGGTGGACAGAGATGTAGGATGCGTGCAAGGGCTTGTTGTGACAAAGTTAATGCACACACCAAAATGGTAACTCAAACCTGGTATGACACCATAGCCACAAAACCAATCCCCTGGCCATTATTTTGCAGGAATGGGCATCTCTATCATCTGACGTATGCACTGAAGGCCCATTATGTACAGAGGAAGAAGCAATAGCGGAGAACCTCTTGAAAGCCAAACATGATGGTGGAAAAGCTCAATACAACAAGGGGAGGTGCCGACAACTACAAAAACTACTTACTACAAATAACATGTATGCCAAACAGGTCCCCATATTAACAGGACGTACAGGTTAGTGGTGGGCTTTATGCACTTTTGTATTTACTGAAGCGGTTTTCATGTATTATTTTTCGCGGTCACGGTTCGGGTAGCTGGTGGAGAGTGACATTTTTATTCGTGTAAACATCTAATCAGATACAGTGATAGAGGTACAACATAATACTATACTACACACATAGTCCTAGCCTAAGAGGACTACAATTAACATGCTGCAGTGACCAGTCCGCATCCTCTTCATGATTCTTTATAATGCTATTACGTCATACCCTGCCATGCTTGAGATCCAGTGTGTACATCGAGCTCCGCTCCCCCCCCCCTTCTAGTAAGTGATGTGCTGACATAGGAGCAGAGACCGAACTATCTTAAGAATCGCAACGCACCAAGTCTAGTGGTGAACGACAATGGAAAGTCAGATAGAAGTCAATCCGGACATGGGTACAGCACTCGTAGCGTCTTGGAACACACACTCACATTTACAGCTATTCATAAAGAGAATTTCGAAGGGTTACACTGATCTTTAACTCTGTCACAGCCAGGGGGAAGGCGGGCCTTGCTGGCCCGTTCAGAAATTAAGTAAAACCGCCAGTAGTTACCTGCCATACACATGGCAAAACCGGTTGCTGATCAGTTAAATAAATTTTGCGGAATCTTAAAATCTGATGTCACACCCTCCCCGTGGTCTGGATCAGACAATATGGCAGAGGAAGTATCTGCAGAGGGACCAGTGGGGGACGTGGGGCTCTGGAAATGTCTTCTTTTTTCTTTTTAGAAGATAGGAATGTAGTTATCAATCTTGGCTCGGTGTCTCTGGGCGATGCACTCTGCGATCCACACAATGTTCCGGCATTCCTGCTCCTTTAGCTTCACAAATGCATAAAACACACCAAAGTGGAACTGGTTCAAAAAGGCCAATTTATTCAACTTCACCTGTAAACAGGGAAAAAATAATAATTAACAGTCACAAGGAAGAAATGGGCAGAACATATAAAGCTACTTTCACACTTGCGTTTGGTGCGGATCCGTTATGGATCTGCATAGACTAGTCCGTTCAGATAATATAACCGTCTGCATCCGTTCAGAACGGATCAGTTTGCATTATCTTTAACATAGCCAAGATGGATCCGTCTCGAACACTATTTAAAGTCAACGGAGGACAGATCCGTTTTCTATTGTGCCAGATTGTGTCAGTGAAAACGGATCTGTCCCCATTGACTTACATTGTGTGCCAGGACGGATCCGTTTGGCTCAGTTTCGTCAGACGAACACCAAAACGCTGCGACGTCAGAAAGCCAGAGTGCCGTACTCTCGCGATGCGAGAGCTAGCGCATGCGCAGTGTCGTCACAGTGTTCCTTGCCTGTGCTGGCATCAGCCTCAGGGAAGAAACTACGCATGCGCTAGCTCGCACATTGCGAGATTACGGCGCTCTGGATTTTGGACGTCGGGGAGCAAAGAGGAGATTCTGAGGATGCGGGGCGGTGCTGGGCTCCTTCACGCTGGACTCTTCTCACGTACAGGACACATCTCAAAGTTGAGTTGTTTGGAAGAAACACACAACACTATGTGTGGATAAAAAGAGGCACAGCACACCAACATCAGAACCTCATCCCAACTGTGAAGTATGGTGGTGGGGGCATCATGTTTTGGGGCTGCTTTGCTGCGTCAGGGCCTGGACGGATTGCCATCATCGAAGGAAAAATGAATTCCCAAGCTTATCAAGACATTTTGAAGAACTTAAGGCCATCTGTCCACCAGCTGAAGCTCAACAGAAGATGGGTGTTGCAACAGGACAACGACCCAAAGCATAGAAGTAAATCAACAACAGAATGGCTTAAACAGAAGAAAATACGCCTTCTGGAGTGGCCCAGTCAGAGTCCTGACCTCAACCCGATTGAGATGCTGTGGCATGACCTCAAGAAAGCGATTCACACCAGACATCCCAAGAATATTGCTGAACTGAAACAGTTCTGTGAAGAGGAATGGTCAAGAATTACTCCTGACCGCTGTGCATGTCTGATCTGCAACTACAGGAAACGTTTGGTTGAAGTTATTGCTGCCAAAGGAGGTTCAGCCAGTTATTAAATCCAAGGGTTCACATACTTTTTCCACCTGCACTGTGAATGTTTACATGGTGCGTTCAATAAAAATTTTATGACCAATTTGTGCAGAAATCCATATGATTCTGAAGGGTTCACATACTTTTTCTTGCAACTGTATTACATGTGGTTTTTACCGTCAAAAAGCCATCGGGCTGCACCCTCTCCACTGCAAAGGGAGTAATCTGCAGGAGAAATCGGCTCGTGCTCAAATCCACAGTGCCGCACCTTTTCAGCTGCTTTTTATGTACGCAGAGTGTAGATGAGAATTCAGAAACTTGTATCCATTTTGCTGGTGCTGTACAACGCTGCGGATTTGTCCCATGAAAACTCACGACGGCAAATCAGTCATGTGCGACCCTGGCCTAAGACGGCGCCAAAACAAGGCACAAAGTAGGTGGAGAAAAAAAAAATGGCGCAAAAGTTGTCAAAAAAACACATGTGCAGCATGTCAGAAATAAAACAAAACTGTGGCGCTTGCGCAGATCAAGACACAATCCAGGCGTCGAGATTGATACATCTAATTGAAAATATTTAAAAGGATTTTCCGAGATTTAAACACTGATGACCTATACTCTGGATAGGTCATCAGTGTCTGATCGGTGGGGGTCCGACACCCGGGACCCCTGTTAATCAGCTGTTTGAGAAGGCAGCGGCACTCCCGTGAACACTGCGGCCTTCTCACAGTATACCAAGCACAGTGCAGTACATTGTATAGCGACTATGCTTGGTATCACGCTCAGCCCCATTCACTTCTATCACGTGGCCATCAGTCACGTGGCCTAGGGAAAGCTGCGAGAAGGCCAATCAGCCTTTTCCCAAACAGCTGATCGGCGGGGGTCCCTGGTGTCGGACCCCCACCGATCAGATACTGATGACCTATCCTCTGGGGTGTTTAAGTCTTGGAAAACCCCTTCAAGATTAAGGTTTATTTAGTGCCTGCGCCATTTGTAGCTTGCGCCAAAATTGTTTTAAAAAGCATCGAAAGAAAATGTGTCACGACATGAGAAAAAAAAGCCCCTTTTTGTGACGCAACGTGCAACAGGATGTACCATGAGACATTATCCACTACTTTTTATACCACCTGGTATAGTTTTTATACAAAATGGGCATCAAAAACTGTCTAAGACTGCGCCAAAATGAGGCGCAAAAAAGCTGCACAAAAAATAAATAAAATTTGGAGCAAAAGTTGTCTAAAAACTGAAAAAAAGCAAAAAAAAAAAAAACGTGAGTAGAATGTCGTAAATGAAAGAAAGCGGTGGCACTTGCACAGATCACGACACGATCCAGGCGCAGTAGTGATACATCTGCCCCAAAGTCTTGTTAATATAAATAATTACCAATTACATTTTGTTAGTATATAAAAAAAGTGCTAAAACACCCAGATTTACAGACATCGGGGGCATTTTGAGTTATTAGGCATGGGTAAAATCCTAAATAATTTGGTACCGTATGTCTAGGTAACGAGTTCCTTTAAAATCTACGACAGCGCGGCGCCGTTACTTCTCCTTTAACTCCCACTGCCTGAGACATCTCTGTGAAGTTGATGTAAAACATGCATGACTGTCTTGTTTTTGATCCCACAAAGCTGCACAGTTTAATTACACGGAAATCTGGCACAAAGTCAAAGACCTTATCAACCTGTAAATGTTTTATGCACCACGACTGAACTCTTAATTAAACAGACTGGCAAAAACCAGTTACAAAGCCACTAAAATCTTGGCAAAACATGTTACCCTTTGGCTTAAAAAAAATATGAAAAAAAAATAAATGTGGATAAGGGTACTGGCAGGGGCTCAGCTTCATCAAACAGTCTGTAGATGAAATGCACCGCTTAAGTATCATGCCTGGTGGCGGGGATGGGAAAATGGAAGCATTAAAGGGGTCCTCCGACTTTTATAGAAACCTTTCCAGTGTCCCTAAGGCCCCATTCACACGATCGTATTTTTTTGTCCTACTCTTGTCTGCAAATGCAGTCCGCAGTCCTAGGGCTCATTCACACGAACGTAAGGACTCCGAGCCCGTGCTGCGGACCGCAAAGAGCGTGTGACTCCCGGATTGCGGTGCAGACCCATTGCCTTTTTCACAATGGCCACTAGACCTGCAGCCACATGGGCCATAGACACAATAGACAGGAGAGTCCCCCATTGACATCTATGGGAGCGTTTTCTAGCCATGCTCTGTGACCTGTGCAGAGATCAGGAGGGAGCAGAAAAGTTGCGATATTACCTCTGTTAAATAGAGGTGATGCTTGCCATTGTAATCCTGCCGGTGATGATAATGATCTGACTGCTGAAAAGTCACGACATACGATTAGGCCTAGTGTCTGTTGTAAAGACCACTCTAATATATATATTTATATATAGTGACAAATTAGTATTAGTAGTGGAAAATTAAGAGAAAAATTAAAAATTCTATAAAATATATGTTCAACAATAATTTTCTGATAACCCATTCGGGGTCCCTCTGATGGCAGGTTCCCTTTAACGTGTAGGGCCTCTATACTATAAATGTGAACTACCTCCAGAAGTATATGAAGACAGGCCTCCTTAATTAAAGGTGATGTCTGCATTCAGTAAATACAGTCATGACTCTTCTTCTCTTACTAGCAGAATCCAGGACCTCTGCCATTTGGATGATGACCTGGCACCAGCACAACTCGTCTCTGGCCCCGGAGGATTAGAAAGAGCATTCTGGGACGGACCGCAGCCAACATCTTGTGTGCTAAAAAAGTGACCGAGGCGTAGTAACAGCCAAGCAAACATCTGCTCCTAATGGCTGTTATCAGAGAAGGGCACAGTGTAGTTGCGACACGGATGTGGGGTTGGGTGTTTCAGCTAGGCACCGTATCCCTCAGATGGCAGGGTCATATCAGGCAAAGGAGATTTTATCTTGTAATATTGGTAGAAGGTTGATGACTAGGTAATCGCCGTGCCAAATACATGCGTAAAAGGGCGCGAATGTGTAATCACGGAAGCTTAATCTCCTGATAGTATATCTTTTGGTGGAAACTTACAAAGGCTTTAAAGCGAAAAGTGGCACCATCATTTGGGACTCTTGCCCTTCTCGCCACTTTTCTAAAATTGTAGTGATAAGGGGGCAGGTCTTAGCAGGAGGGGGTGGAGCCTCCATAGCCCACCTCCACAAGCCGGCATAAATTCTAGCGCACATCTTCGCCAGCCCATAGCCAACACAGATTTGGGTTTCTGGCCATAGATGTCACAGTAAAAGCGTAAAGCGGTAGACGTTTCCGGCTGGAAAACGTTAAAACTAAAAAGGTTTGTTGATTGAAACTAAATCTAAAAGCAAGGGCTAAACCCAAAGCTTCATAATAAGGCAGAAGACCCCTAACCTAGAGAGTATAAGATGAGTGATGACCGAGGTGGCCACGTAACGTGATGGAGATTATGCCATCGCCACTCGTTCTGAATGAGTAAGGATCTACGCATCGGTGAAGGCTTTGACCAATCACATTTAATGTTACTCAGCAGTGTTTTTTCTTACATCACATGACAAGCTGCTGGGCTGGACAGAGGCCTTAAAGGAGATTTCTACAAATTCTTGATGGCCTATCCTCAGGATAGGCCATCATTATTATCTTTTTTTTTATTTTTTTATTTAATTATCTTTATTAATTAATATATCAAAACATTAAAAGTAGAAAAAAAGGATACAATTTCTCCCCAACCCTATTTCCCTCCCTCCCCTCCCCGCCCTACCTGTGGTGCGTCAAAATAAGGACCCTTATAAATAAAAAAATAAAGAATTTAAACACAACTAATCAATCCTCCAACCACCCCATATCTTAATCCACTTCTCCTCAGCTTCCCTCTGTTTAAAGATAATTTTCTCATCGTTTTTTACCTTAGCAACTAGATTTCTCCATGTAGTTATATCTGGAGTGTGTCGAGCAAACCAGGTCCGACTGACCAACACTCTGGCCAACATCAATATCCTGCTCAGAAGGATCTTTTGATACTTGTGATTATTTAATTTGAAAAAATCATTAAGCACAAATACTTGTGGTTCAAAAGGGATTCGTATTTTAAGTTTATACATAATACAGTTATTTATATTATTCCAGTAGTTTGTGAGTTCAGGACAAGTCCATATCATATGAAGAAAATCCGCTCCTACGGTGTCGCATTTGGGGCAGTTGGACGTGTCTCTTAATCCACATTTGTTCATCCATAAAGGAGTGATATATAATGTGTGGCAAATATAGAATTGTATTAAAACATGGTTGAAATTCTGGGATAGTGAAACTAAGTTCCCAAAAATATTCCCCCACCCTTCTATTTGTAAATTCGGACAATCCAGCTCCCACGCTTTTTGTCCTGGTGACTGTGTATCACTAAACCGTGCCTTAAGTAATAACTTATATATATTTGATATTTTTATTCTAGGGAGTGTGCCCCCTACCCAATCATTTAAAAAGGATGAATTATCTATATCCAACACCGATTTATCATCCAAACTGGATAGTGCTGAACGCAATTGAAAATACCTAAACTATGAAAGGTTTCTTATATTATGTGTCATCTCTATAAATGGTTTAATATCTCTATCCTTAACTACCTGTGAGATATACAGAATTTTATTCTTCTGCCAAAATGTGTCGGCTGCAATATCATCTAGCTTTTGTAAGTACAAGTTATGCCATAGGGGCGTAAATGTAAGTGAACCCCTAACCTTCAACCATGTCCTAGTTGTCGCCCACATTTTCAGGAGCAATTTTATAGTCTCTCTATAGCCACTCTCATAATTCTTCAATAGACCAGATTCCAACAAGGTAAAAATATTATTGTGGGCATGGCTAGTTACCAATTTCCCCAGCAATGCACTGTTCTCTGATTCGTAGCACATCAATAGCTGGGCTGCAATAAAGTACCCTTTGAAGTAAGGCTACTTTCACACTAGCGTTCGATCGGATCCGTTCTGAACGGATCCGATCATAATAATGCAGACGGAGGCTCCGTTTAGAACGGATCCGTCTGCATTATTTTGGCATATAACAGCTAAGTGTGAAAATAGCCTCGTACGGATCCGTCCAGACTTTCAATGTAAAGTCAATGGGGGACGGATCCGCCTGAAGATTGAGCCATATTGTGGCATCTTCAAACGGATCCGTCCCCATTGACTTACATTGTAAGTCTGGACGGATCCGCACGCCTCCGCACGGCCAGGCGGACACCCGAACGCTGCAAGCAGCGTTCAGCTGTCCGCCTGTCCGTGCGGAGGCGAGCGGAGCGGAGGCTGAACGCCGCCAGACTGATGCAGTCTGAGCGGATCCGCTCCATTCAGACTGCATCAGGGCTGGACGGCTGCGTTCGGGTCCGCTCGTGAGCCCCTTCAAACGGAGCTCACGAGCGGACCGACGAACGCTAGTGTGAAAGTAGCCTAAGGGAGATTTAGCCCCCCACACTCCACTGATCTATACAAATATTCCAGCTTTATTCGAACTCGCTTTCTTCCCCATATTAAGTCATTAATTATTCTTTCAATGAGTTTGAAATATTTATCTTGTATCCAAATAGGTGTATTCCTGAGCACATAAAGAAATTGTGGTAGTATCACCATTTTAACTAGTGAAACTCGATCAGCTCTAGATAGGGGAAGTCTCAGCCAGATCCCTATTTTAGCTCTAGTCCTTACCATTATGGGGATCAAGTTAAGTTGTACAAAATTTTCAACCCGAGGTGATATAGTCAAACCCAAATATTGGGCTGGACAGAGGCCTTAAAGGAGATTTCTACAAATTCTTGATGGCCTATCCTCAGGATAGGCCATCATTATTATCTTAACAGTGGGGGTTTGGCACCTGGCACTCCCACTGATTGGCGGGTTTGAAAGGGCACAGTAGCGCTAAGGCCTCCTCACAGTTTACTAAGAACAGCGCCATACACTGTATAGTGGTAGTGTTGGTATTGCAGTCCAATCACTTTAACGGGACTGAGCTGCACGTATCAATATGAAGTTACTGACCTAGGAAGAGAGGGTGGCACTCACTGGAGCTGATAGGTCACCAATATTAGATAGGTAGGGGCCCAATCTTGAGGATAGACCATCAATATTAAAGTCCTACAAAACCCTTTTAACGAATATTAATGAGCAGCCATTTTGATCAAAGGGGTAGTCCCATCTAAGACAGTCATAGTATATCCAGAGCACATGCCATACATGTCTGATTGGTGATGGTCCCACCTTGGGAACCTCTATCTACTGGAAGAAAAATGGGCCAGTGACCCCCGATACCACCAGGTGAGGCAGGCGTAACCACACGTGTGGGTCTCTCTCCATGTACTCCAGCCACAGGATGAACGGAGAGAGTGAGGCCCATACTCAGTCTTTCCTCTTCTGTGGATATGGAAGAGATGAACATACGTGCTTTATGTAGAAAACAGCCTTCACAAAGTGCAAAGTTTATCATATTCTAAAATGACGGACTCACACCGTAAAAAAGCATTTTGGTGACTGATGGTTATTACATGGAGGTATACAGCTTTCTTCTAGAATATTCCTCTACTGGGGATCCAAGATTAAAACTGTACTAACCTGGCCCTGGGGCATTTCTTAGGCCTCTGTTCACATAGTGTCTTTTGACACCAGAAATTTAGAGCGATCCTTTCTTGGGTGTCTTCTTTCAAAGGCTTAAAAATTCCAGAAATGAATGCTGTCCGTTGAACAGAGGCAGTGGGAGAAGCACTGTCACTACTGGTTCCAGTGGTCATGTCCGGATGGTGGTCATCACCGCCAAAAACCTCATACAGGGAGGGAGCTGCTGGGGCTAACCAGATCCAGCACAACCCCAGCAATGACAATTGTCACTATAATAGGGCTGTTTACCCTGTAAATGAGTGCAGCCCTGGTTACAGTCAAAAATCTGATCAAAATAAAAAAATAAAGTAAAAAGTACTCCTCCCTCATCAGCAGTTGCTGTAGCACCAGCCCTGACCCATTAACTTTAGACTGACATGTAATACATTAAAATAGAACACAATGCCAAGACTTGTACTAGTGATATGATTACTGTAAATACAGCTAGAATAAAAAAAAAGAAAAAGTTATTTTAGATTTTTTTTTAGCTGAGAAAAGACATGGTAAAATGATGAAAAAAAAAATAAAAAGAGTGAAAAAAATAAATAAAAGTGAAAAAAATTGTAGCTGCTAAATGGATATGCTTCAAACAGCTGGACTGTGTCTAGTCCTGAAGAATCAATCAATATACCTCGGACATGAAGCAGTAAAAGGCCTCATGCACACGACCGTTGAGTGTTTTGCGGTCCGCAAATTGCGGATCCACAAAACACGGATGGCGTCCGTGTGCTTTCTGCAATTTGCGGAACGGCCCGGCCAGCCTTTAATATAACTGCCTATTCTTGTCCGCAAGAACCACAGAACGGAGCAACGGATGCGGACGGCACACGGAGTGCTGTCCGCATCTTTTGCGGCCCTATTGAAGTGAATGGGTCCGCATCCGAGCCGCAGTTGGACCAAAACAACGGCTGTGTATGCATGAGGCCAAAGCCACACTCACATGTGTGTAGGGAGGCTCCACTTTAGATTTCATCAGATGTGACGGGAAGAATAGAGAGGCAGAACACCGAAAACCACAATGAAACCCAGTGCAAATCGGTTCTAAACCGATTGAATTACCGGTAGTTGAGAATTTCTCCCCCCCAAAAAATTCAGATTCTAGCAAATGCAAAACTTTTGTTTTTAGTTTTGGATGAATTGCTTAAAATGGCGGCCACCATTGTACAGGTCAGAAGACCCACCACCAAAAAGGGATAATTTTTGGATTCCCTCCCTTCCCATTTTTTTAATTAAATCTTACAGTGCAGTGTGTTCTTAAACAGGCTACACCGGTTACCATCTGTTTACCCATAGACATATAGGTCACTGTCACTTTGACATTTCTAAGGGCTCATTCACACGACCATATGAATGAGTCCACATCTTGGATACAGTCCTGAGAGACCCCAGAGGGTCATACAAGACTTTTCAAGGCAACTGGGGCCCGAATCCAATCCGACGACCGTTTCAAGTGAATAGGACCTGAAACAAATTTCAAAAGATTTGGTCGTCTCTAACGATGAGTCAATAGGGTCCATTGGGGGTGGGGCATTTGTAGTCTTGAAGTGATGTATCCAGAAATGCGAACGGAGTTCAACACCATAGTCCCTCGAGCACCTTCTTACACGGCTGTAATCATCTTCATTTGGTGCCGTTCCTGGGTAAATAAAGCAGAAACCTCATGGGACGGTCTTAAGTTATTCTGGTGATTAAGCCCGCCTGTGCAGAGGTGTCGTGGTCACCCGCAGGCCTTGCAGCCGTATACAGATTACATGTGGTGGCGAGTACACGTAACCCTTGAGTGCAGAAACATCTGCCAACAGCGTGCGCGTTCCTGACCTCGATGTAACGCAGGTGCTAAAGCAGAACAGTCATTTGATACTGAAGTGGAAAAAAATAAAAGCACACACTCAGCAAAGCAGCAGATGGATCCTGCTCTACCATGACAAAGTAGGGGAACGACAAAAGAAAATGAATTTTCATACTACAAAACCATCTGTAATATATAAAAAGGCCAAACGAGGCTCAAAAATAGCAAGAAGGATGAAACCGTTCATCTGGATCTCATCATTCTCCACGAGCAGCTAATGAAGAACCAGAGAAGTTCTGCCGCAGCGCTGCCAAACCTTAATGGGTCTGCCTTGCTAGACATTGTGCTGCTTTTCTGCAGCTGTATGATGAAGGGCAGGTTCCAGTACATCCACATATTGTTACCTCGTGTTCGAAGAATCGGTCTTCCAGGGTTTTATCTCCGGGATTGTTTCCTGCGCCTTCAAACAGCAGTTTATACTCCTGAAAGGAAGACACAAGTGTATGAGAAGCTGCGGCAACATAATCCACATGTACAGACGTAACACGGGTTGTGCACTTGGCAGCTGAAGGCATCTGTGTTGGTCCCATGTCCATATGTGCCCGCATTGCTGAGAAAAATGATGTTTTATTATATGCAAATGAGCCTCTAGGAGCAACGGGGGCGTTACCATTACACCTAGAGACTCTGCCCTCTCTGCAACTGACGCACCCTCTGCACTTTGGTGGACAGGGCCAGGTGTGATCATGCTTGCCTGGTCCTGTCAATCAAAGTGGAGCGGGCGCCGTAGTTGCAGAAAATACTCCAACTTTTTCTCAGCAATGCGGGCACATACGAACATGGGAACAACACCCATGTCTTCTGCTGCCAAGAGTATATAGAAGTATATACAGGTCAGCCAGTTTTATAGGAATAGATCTGCTGACAGATGCTATTTAAAGGGGGTGTACCACTAAAAACACTTATGCCTCTATCCACAGGATAGGGGAGAAGTCTTTGATTGCAGGGGCTCCAACTGCTGGGACCCCCCAACGATCATGGGAACTGGTCTCCGCAAACGCCCCATGAGAATGAAGTGGTGGTGTGCATGTGTGTCCACCGCTCCATTCACTTCTATGGGACGGCGAGTACAGTGCCACTAAAAACACTTATCCCCTCCCATCCACAAAATAGGGGATAAGTATTTTATTGCCAAGGCTCTGACCACTGGGACACACAGCAATCACAAGAACGGGTGTCCTCAAGTGCCATCAAACTGGCCGATAGTAATCCACTTTGGATCCCTATTTTAAAATATTTTTAAATGCGTAGATAGGAATACCCTAGTAATTCACAGAAGTCTCGTTACGAACTTCGCCTACACGGAACCAATACATTTTAATGCTGTACGGAAACCGAATTAAAAACTAAGGTTTTGAAAGAACTGACTTCAGCTCTTTGATCCGAAGCTAGATTCGCTCAAGCCTATCAATAAGGGATATGCATTGGCCATAGACCAGTTAAAGATAATATAGCTGAATGTCATGGTGGGGAAGGAGGGAGGGGGGATATATCAAGACTGGCGCATCCATCCACTAGTCTTGATCTTCCTGCGCTGGCGTGAGAGGCAGAAGCCTCTTAACAAATCAGGTGCATCTCTGCCCTGCCGTGCGCCAGAAACTACAGTCTACGCCAGCTACAGGCTGTAGTAGACTTCAGCCATAACTTCTGCCACTTTCTAGTAAATGCAGCGGTCACGCCCCCTTCCGCTAAGCCACACCCTTTTTCTCAGCAATTCACGTGCGCCATAATGTGTGACTTTTTTTTACACGCAAAAGCATTGATAAATTCCCCCCTTTGTTTCCTCCTACTGATTCACGGAGAGGACCAAAAAAATCCCATAAGACACAAACCATCTGGTCTAAAAGGGGAAAGTTCCTTCCTGATCCTATACATTTAGGTGCATAAGCATTTTTATTATTTTCTTCTAAAAAATGATCTTAATATTTTTTTTTCTGCTGTCACCAGCTCCTGAAGTGACTATTCCACAGATTCACAGCTTTTGTGTTAAAGCCTTGTCACTTCTGGAGACTGAACTTTTTCTTATCCAGTCGGAGGCAGTGCCCCCTTATCTTTTGAGGGAACTTTACATGGAACGGTTTTACACCATAGCCCCCTTAGACACTTCTTCTCAAGACTAAATAACTTAAATGATTTTAATCTTTCCTCATAACTAAGACCCTCCATGTTCCTTATCATTTTAATTGCTCCTCTTTGTACTTTTTTTCCAGCTCCAGGACATCCTTTCTATGAACTGGTGCCCAAAACTGAACTGTATATTACAGATGAGGCTGCACCATTAATCTGTCTAATTCCAATCTCTCCCAATCTCATGAGTCCATACTACTTTTTCTATCCATCAGTATTCTGCCGGCCTTAGAACCAGCTGATTAATGGAGGTCATCTACTAATGTTCTACGCCAGTTTATGGGTGCAGAAAAATGGCATATTTGCCACAAGTGCAGTTTGGTGACAAAATTTGCACCTTTTTAGCCTTTTCAAACACCGTTTCTGCCCCTGGTTATAGTAGTTTTCTGTTTTGATGCACAGACAGCAGAAGATGCCACAAAGTAATTAAGAGATGCGCGCCTCTTGGTAAATTGGTCAGATCTTCTGCCAGTGGGGTTTTTACTAAGGCTGGCATGTGAAACGCCAGTCTTTAGTAAATGACCCCCTGTATGTTGTCAGTTAGTCTACGATCTACACTCCTAATGAATCCGGCTGTTCCTGGGAAGCAGCGAGCTGCGTGGAAAGCAGGAATGTAACATTTACTTACCGGGTAATAGTCCGCTACTGTTTTGACCTGCTCATAGTCATCAGCTCTGGCCAACTGGGCCAATCCTTCAGGGTACAATTTACCGCAGTGTGGGAACAGCTTGGCACGGTCTTCTTTTGAGAGCTCAGTGCCAAATGAATTAATTGTAATTATAAACGCCCGGCGGTCAGCTTCAAACTGTAGAGAAAGGGAGATCATATCATGAGGCTTAAGGCTTAAAGGCATCCTATGCACATTTCACAGACTATAATGCAATGCACAGAGTTTTCTGCCTACGATAGTTATTCTACACTAATCTCGACCTTCCCATGTTGTAAAATGTTCTGTGTAATATGTGCATCATCGAAAAGGCCTAAAACAGCATATATAACAGCTGGACAAAAGATCCCACGTAGCAAAAGGGATTTCAGAAGGTCCAGAAAGATGTGGAGAAAATGCAACAGATCCAGGGCTGGTGGAATAATGGTAAGTACATAGGATGGTTGCGGGGGCAGGGGCTTCTATCAGTATCATGAAAGGCTCAGCGTTGGGCGTGAAATAGCCTTATACTTAGCAAGACCTGCGGAAAGAGAAACTGATACTTTGGCATAAAAGCTACTGTGGAAAAAAATTGATTAACAACTGCAGGATCAGACTACATAAGGTTCATTTGTAGTCCGTAACCATGGAGACACCTCATTTTCTATGGAAGTTGTTTCACCAAAAAGTAGATTTAATTTAATTAAAGAAGCACTTTCACAAAAATTGGTATTCTCTGACATGTTAGAAAGGTGCATGATGTAAACTGTAGTGAAGGTAATCTTCTTACCAGTGACTGTATTTGTGAGTTACAACCTCCCTTCTGACCCTCAGCTGTGTCATGTGACCAACACTCTGACTTTCAAAATAACATCTTATGTGTGCACAGGAAGTCAGTTTCTCTATGTTTTCCTATGGGAGCCCTAATGTCATCTCATGAGAATGAATGGGGAAGTAACTGACTTCCTGTCCTGTATCAGTTGGAATTCAGAGAGTTGGTCACATGACACAGCTGAGGATCAGAAGGGAGGTTATAACTCACAAATACAGTCACAGGTAAATAGATTAGCTTCATTACAGATAACATCATGTAGCTTTCCAACAGATCTGAGAATAAAAAAAATTGCGGGAGTGCTTCTTTAAGTTTTATTTTTTCTTCAATATAGATACAATTTAACAAAAAAATACAGTTGCCATTTTCTCAAGCATGCTGCAAAATGAACGCACTCTTTCCAAAACTTGAAGCCATAATAATAAGAAATAAATATTCCACGTTTTTGGTCCCTACCTCAAGAATGGGACACATGGCATCTGCGGTTGTGCCTCCGAGGCTTTTACAGAATTTGTAGAAAGACTCCAAGTAAGCCTGAAAATCAAAGAGCAATTCATAACATGAACAGCTGTAAATCTCAAATCTAAAAGGGCAGCCATAAATTCCCCTATTCATTTTAAAGGGACTCTGTCAGTGTGTTGACTCTGAAAACGGATGGCAGCGCTAGATAGGTAATTAAACAGCGTTCCAGGTCTCCTAACTGTTTTGCCCGAGTCCAGCTCGGTCAGTGGGAAAAGCAGCTAACTGGAGGGAGAGGGCTGCTTTACATGCTGCTTTCTCCTGAATGGTAGCAGCTGGAAACATGCAACTGGTCTTGTTTGAAAGCTGACATTCTACAAAAGGACAGCTAAAGTGCAAGCAACAGAGGAGAAATCACTGTTAGGAATCGGGTCAGGAATTATCGCAGGTAGAACCTGATTTTACTTTCATTCACAGCATCCCGATTTCTATCTGCGATATCTTCCACTGTGCTGAACATATTGCTGACATTCTGGTATTGTCTGAAAGCTTGGAAGCCAGCATTCAAACAATACCAGTTGCATGTTTGTAGCTGCTACCATTCAGGAGGTAACAGCATCTAAAGCAGCCCTCCCCCTCCAGTTAGCTACTTTTCCCAATGCTGGAGTTGGACTCTGGCAAAACAGTTAAGGTACTTTCACACTAGCATTAAAGTTCCGTCAAAGGGGCTCAATACCAGAAAAAAACGCATCAGTTTTGTCCTAATGCATTCTGAATAGAAAGCATTCCGTTCAGTGTGCATCAGGATTTCTTCAGTTACGTCCCTTTTACGGTATTTGGCCGGAGAAAATACTGAATACCGCAGCATGTTGCGGTATTTTGCCAGCCAAAATTCCAGAACACTTGCTGGAATGCTGGATTATTTTCCATTAAAATGTATTAATGATCCGGTACCAAGTGTTTAGGAAATTGCCCGATTTGTAGAACCAGTTTTCTGGTCTGCGCATGCGCAGACCTTTAAAGATGTGAAAAAAATAAATACCAGATCCGTTTTTACAGATGACACCGGAGAGACAGATCCGGTATTTTAATGCATTTGTCAGACGGATCAGCATCCAGATCCAGAAACAAATGATCTCCATTTGCATGCGGATTTCCGGATCCGACAGGCAGTTCAGGCAACGGAACTGCCTGCCAGATTCTTCTAACGCTAGTGTGAAAGTACCTTTAGGGGGTTAAATATAGCTTTGTGTATGGTTTTAGTAACAACATGACTGGGAAAGAAGTTTTAATCCAGTAAGTGTCGCTACAACAGGTGTCACAATACTGAAGTGTCCTCCACTCTCTGCTGTAAGACCTCCACAGCTTCTCCTCTCTGCTCTTGAGTGACAGCTGTAGAGGAGATGGATCCTACAGTCGAATCTCGAGCAGATGGGAAATAGCAAATACAATTAGGCTCTTAGAAAAAAAAATTGCCTCTCACTAATGGACCAAATAAACCAGTCCTAAAGAAGTGATCGACTTCTGTTGCTCTAAAGGCAGAACATGTGTTGGCCAATATTCTGTGGAAGTGCTTTCAATAACAAGTAGGCAATCAAACATGTCTATCCAAGCAGTTCTCTAAAAATCAAAGAGTAGGCGTACCATAACTTAAGATGGAAGTGATGTGGCAATAAAAAGACACGTGGAACCCGTGGGACTACAGCTAGCATGGGTAATCCACGTTAACTATGTTACAGCTCAAGACCTTGTCCAGTAAGTCGTGAATGGTCAAGTAACTCGTTAAGGAATGCTTCACGTAACCTCATATTTTATTCTTCTTACACTTATCTGTCTCTTTACTCGGCTGTAGCAGTAACATGCTTGTATATCCCCGTGACCACTGCAGCCAATCTTTCAGTGGTGTATTGGCGGGTTTACACAGTCCAAGTGTCGAGGACGGATGTTCCTACGAATGCTCATTGCTGATAATCTAAAGGTCTAGTCTAGTCTAGAGGTGCAGCCGATCACCCGAGGAACGAGCGAAATGCTTGTTCATCAGGTAAAACAGTCTTTTATGCAAGCAAGTAAATGATTATTTCTGGGCAGCAGATCGTGGTGTCTAAACAGTGATCTGCTGCCCAGAAATAATGCAGCTTTATGAGGATGACCAATCGCAATAGCGACCCCTCGTCCTAATACTGTGGAGCGCTTCACCCCCACTGAATAAGCAGCCAGTTGTCAGAAAGACAACTTCCTGATAATCAGACGCTCCCCGTTTTGTGTAAATCCACCATATGGCTTGAGCCTGTTGAGGTCGTGGTTGGTTGCGATGGTCATGTAGGTACAAGAACACCTCAAGACTACAGCCAGGTGAACAGAGACCATCATGGAGCACTGGAGCGGCAGGGAATTTAATGGGTAAGTAATGTTTCTTTTCTTCTGCTGTGCCCAAGGGAAATAAGGATCATGGTGGCAAGTTCTAGCACCTTCCTCACCCAAGCACTAGTAGTATTGTACAGGGTGGGCCATTTAAATGGATACACCTTAATAAAATGGGAATAGTTGGTGATATTAACTTCCTGTTTGTGGCACATTAGTATATGTGAGGGGGGAAACTTTTCAAGATGGGTGGTGACCGTGGCGGCCATTTTGAATCCAACTTTTGTTTTTTCAATAGGAAGAGGGTCATGTGACACATCAATCTTATTGGGAATTTCACAAGTAAAACAATGGTATGCTTGGTTTTAACGTAACTTTATTCTTTCATGAGTTATTTACAAGTTTCTGACCACTTCTAAAATGTGTTCAATGTGCTGCCCATTGTGTTGGATTGTGAATGCAACCCTCTTCTCCCACTCTTCACACACTGATAGCAACACCGCAGGAGAAATGCTAGCACAGGCTATCAGTATCCGTAGTTTCAGGTGCTGCACATCTCGTATCTTCACAGCATATGCTGTGCAGCACCTGAAACTACGGATACTGGAAGCCTGTGCTAGCATTTCTCCTGCGGTGTTGCTATCAGTGTGTGAAGAGTGGAAGAAGAGGGTTGCATTCACAATCCAACACAATGGGCAGCACATTGAACACATTTTAGAAGTGGTCAGAAACTTGTAAATAACTCATGAAAGAATAAAGTTACGTTAAAACCACTAAGCACACCATTGTTTTTCTTGTGAAATTCCCAATAAGTTTGATGTGTCACATGACCCTCTTCCTATTGAAAAAACAAAAGTTGGATTCAAAATGGCCGACTTCAAAATGGCCGCCATGGTCACCACCCATCTTGAAAAGTTTCCCCCCTCACATATACTAATGTGCCACAAACAGGAAGTTAATATCACCAACCATTCCCATTTTATTAAGGTGTACCCACCCTGTATAATTCTGGCAGCTTAGCATCATAGCATTATTTGGATACTGGAGTATAAGAATTTATCAGTGCTTTGTGGAGCAGGTGTCTTTCTACAAACCGGGCAATGTGGTACAATATGAAGTAAATGGGTTCTGAAACTTGGTCAATTTCCACCACATTTGACATTTCTTTGGATACTGCTAATGACACCTAATACACATGTTGGTAAATGTGAGGCAGAAAGCGAGCACTTTTAGGGTATTTCTTTTTCCAAAGGGTACCATGTCAAAATGAAAAAGTGTGGGTTCTAGGCTTCATTGTAATAAACATGGAAAAGCCAAAAAACTTTGACTTTTAGTTTTTTTCTCATAAAGACCAAGTCTTTAAAAGGGGAGAGGTTATTTGTACGCACCTTGTAAAGTGTGTTCCTGATTATTTCAATGTTCATTTCATCCAGATCTTGCTCTGATATGCAATCCTGAAAGAATGCAGCTAAAAAACAACCAAAACAAGTAATGTCCTTAATGCAGATCAGCGATAAGATAACTAAAGCATTCAATCTTTAGTTGTGAGACACGGATTATTATGGCTACAACCACCAAATCTCCAAGATCTCCACTTCTAACTTGTATGAAACCAAAATGATGGAAGAACTTTGAAGTTTCTCATTGCAATTCTTACTAAAAAATGAATTGCTCATGTGCAGACCCAGCATGATCACATAGGAAAAAAATGTCGGAGGGGTAGTTCCCCTATCCTAAAAGGGAAAGATAGCAGATGGAAGGGGGTGAGGGTTACCGGCAGGGGACTTTGTGTTCCCATGCCTGAGATTTTCTTGATAAATGATCATTCATATAATATTGAAGATAATTTGACCAGTTCTGGTTCATGATCAAAAGATTCCAAGCAGGGGACCCTACTCTATGACATCCATATGGTATATCAGGGCAGGAGTTGGCTCCCAAAGAAAGCTCCATGGAAGTCATAGAAAAGGGGCCAATGAAGTGATATGAGAACAAATAGCAGCTCTAGATATGGTATAGGACATGGACAGTCAAAGTTCTCCGGGCAAAATCTGCAGTTCGCAAGGGTTGTAAGACGAGAAAAGGTACTGCCGTCCCGAGACAGTAATGCAGTATATAAAACTTACCTAAAGGAGTGTCAACGAGTATGGCATTGTATAGCTCTGCAGGTGTCTGGGCTATGTTTACAGCTTCCATCTGTTCAAAGCTGCCCAAGGGGTGGCACTTGGGCACAAGCTCAGAAATTGAACGCTGATGCAAGGTCCCGGTAATCAGCAGGATCACATTGTCAATCATATAGCTGTACCTGGTTAGAAAGAAGAAGAAGAAGAAGAAGAAGAAGGTTTCAATTGACTCTCCTTATACTGGCTGTGCCTCGACCATAGGGAAGAGATGGAAAACTTGTAGATTCAGCACCAGTTTTATCAAGATCATTAAAGGAACGATGCCACTTCTGCAAATAGGCTTTTCTGTGTGCACAGCTCCTGTGCAGTTCCATGTGTCGCCATGGTTACAGACCACGATGCATGTGATCTAGAAGTCTTCGGCTACTTCCTTACTTCTGTCGCTCCTACCGTCTGTGGGAAGCAGAAGAGATTGGGACGACGGCTAGATCAAATTACACACAGGATATTTTTTGTCATC
Organism: Bufo gargarizans; assembly: GCF_014858855.1. Lineage (NCBI taxonomy): Eukaryota > Metazoa > Chordata > Amphibia > Anura > Bufonidae > Bufo > Bufo gargarizans. The sequence goes on along the minus strand of NC_058089.1, from coordinate 94,253,798 downwards.
TGTAACCATGGAAACAAATAGATCTGCATTGGAACTGTTTACATAAAATGGTACGATGCTTTTAATCACGAATATAAGAATTGTAGGTAAACCCTCAGTCAGAAACCCAGATGCCAATCCCACCCCTGCTCTTTTATCAGAATATTACCACTTCCAAAAAAAAAAAAAAGGAATAAGTATTGAGGCATTTCCAGAACTCCCACAGAAATTAATGCATTCCCAACCTGCTGCTACGTTCATTTTGGGAGCCCCGCGTAGTTCGGGGTCCCAAAAACTCGTGTTCGGTGGGGGTCACAACAGTAGGACCCCCACCAATAGTTATCTAATAATATCCCTCTATGTGCAAAGGAGAACATTATTTTTAATACATGTACCGGTAAATCTAATAAAATGATCAAAATACAGTGTTCTACACAATGAAATATTAATGAAATGGCTGCACCACTCTTACACGTTTCGAACCTGAATGGTTCTTTGGCCTAGTACACCAAGAAGATCTTATACTTGCTTATGCTACAAATTCCTTCATCACAAAACGTCTTAGCCTTATCCTCATATAAAGAAAATAACTGGTAAAATAAAAAATGAAGATCATTCCACCTAAGTAAAAGGCAGCAGGTAAACCCATGGCCCCCCTACGTACAGCACCCGGACGTTTCGACACCAGCAATTACAGAAAAACAAGAGCGTTGTCAGACAGATGGCAGACTAGTACTCCTTCCCGCAAGAGCGAGGACTCACGTTTCAGCATTTGGAATACAACCCATGCGCATCAGAGTTTATTTTTCCATAAACATGAGAAGGGAACATTTGTGCTTGTTGACACTGAGCTGCCAACATCCATATCCGTTCCTAGAGAGGAAAGCTGAGCACAAGCGCAGGCAGAGAGCAAGCCCCTCTGGACAAACAACAGCCTATACCAGGAATGGTGAGACAGTTTGTCAATGTGACCCGAATACAATGCCGGGAAGGAATATGGCGGCATGGCTGGACAAATACCAGACACAACCCGAGGCACAATGCCCTTTATCTAACTACATAACCCGGGGTACCTTCACAGGACGGCATCCACTCTAGATAGAAGGTGAAGCTGTGGAGGAAACATTACTGTCACCACAACAAACCCTCCATTAGGCCAGGTTCACATGCACGGAGCATCTTCTGCTGTAGGAACAAGAGGTGTCTATTATTCTGCTGGTCAATACAGCTCTGTACGCAGCAGTATTTTGTCCTGTTTGTTTTATGGAATCCCTCCCAACGAGGATGAGAAAAAATGGCTTCTTCCTCATGAAGCTTTTACCTTCCTGTGGAGGAACTTTGCAGGATAAGAGGCTGAACTGGATGGAGGTATGTATTTTTTCAGCCTTACAAACTTTGGGGGTCATTTATTAAGACCAGCATTTTAGACGCTGGTCTTAAAGCCCCATATCTGGTGGTGGATCCACCGGAGTTATGAAGCGGCGCAGGGCTCTCCATAACTCCCTAGCTGTCTTACATTTAGACCATTTTTACGCCTAAAACAGTTGTAGAAAATGGTAAATGAGACGGGCCTACCGACCCGTTCCCCGTCCACTTTTTTAAACCTGGCGTGAGCGGGGAAAAGTTGCAGATTTCAGATTCATAAATGACCCCCTATGCTACTATGTCCTCCTTTTTTTTTTTTGCAGGCATATACTGCGCATTTTGAAGACGGAACATCCCCTTCGTTAGGTTCACTGGTAACCTCCTGGAATGAAGACACACTACTGTACAAGTGATGTGCAGCGTCCGGCCACACCAAATTCACTACTAAAAGCCAGTGCTGCCTTCTTCTTGGGTAACTTTCAGCCAAGAAGGAATTCATGAAAAGCAAAATGAGAGGCAATAAATAAAGCCTATAGGAAAGGGGTAAGGTGTTAAAGGCATCTTAATAAGTTATATATACACATTAAGAATTTGAATAGAACAGTTGAGAAATGGTGGAATATGAAACAATCCACCTCCACAAGATACACTGGTGTTCGTGGGAATGGTTTATAATAAGAAGATATAATATGATTTTGGATTAAAGGGGTTAATATAGAATTTGATATTGACCTATCCTCAGGATAGGTCATCAATATTAGATCGGTGGGGGTCCGACTCCCACGACCAGCTGTTTGAAGAGGCCGTTGCTCTGGTGAGCGTTGTGGGTCTCTTCACAGCTTACCACACACAGCGCCGTACATTGGATAGTGGCTGCGCATGGTATTGCAGCTCAGCCTCACTCACTTGAACGTGTGTAGGCCACGTGACCAATGTACAGTGACCTCACAGTTGCTCACTGTTGATCATGCTGATGTCCATTGCCCCAATGTTTAGAAGACATATACTTCTTGGAGCACCGAGAGGCCGGCCAGAGCCCTCAGAGCAGTTTGTTTACACCCCTTCAGCTTTTGTCCCTCCCCTTTTCGTGGATTGGCAGGGCTAGACATCTCATGTAGTCCTGTCTTCTTGCGCATGCGCCATGCCTCCCGGGCTCGGCACTTGAGCAGTGGATCTTCTGCTGCCCTCCAAGGAGCACAGATTCCTGAGTGATGAAATTTCGAGACCTGCCCTCTCACGCCTGGGAGGGCTCTCCCAGTCTCAGTGCTTTCTCAATCGGGATCTGCACTGCTTGGAGAGCAGCAAGAGATCCACTGCACAAGCGCTGAGGCCGGGAAGCATGGCTAAGACGCAAGAAGACCAGACTACAGGTGATATCTAGCCCTGTCAATCCAGAGGAAGAGGGAGGGACAAAAGCTGAAGGTGTGTAAACAAATTGGTGCTCCGATGGCTCTAGCCAGCCTCTCGGTGCTATAGGAAGTTTATCTCATATCAATAAAAAACATATCACTCGTTTATCCGGTGATATGCGGCACCTTTACACAGGCCGATGAGAGGGAATGAGCATTTCTTTCATAGGAATGAGCACAATATTGATAATTGGCATGAACATCGGGCCGTGTAAATGCAGCTTTAACAAGATGGTGCTAGAGCAAAGAGAGAGTGATAGGAGAGATAGGATAGACAGGGAAATACTTTCTCACCCTATACGATGTCCATATGCTCTAATATGGCGTATGGAGAGAGATTGTCCCGATTTTAAAGGTTTACTAGGATTTTATCAGCACAAAAAGAGGGAAAAAACACTACTGTGATTTCGGCAGAAACTCACTCTTCCTTGACCTTTCCTGGCAAGAAAACTTTAGAGGAACAGAGTGAAAGTGTGCGGCCAAAACAGGAAAAAATAAAAAATAAAAAGATGATCTCGGATGACAGTCTCCCAGTGCAGGATTTAAACAAATTTACGTTTCTTGAGATTCTCAGTCCTAGAGATAGGCGAGGTGAAGAAGCGATCATGGATTGCACCCAAGAGCTCTTAAAGGAACACTTCCATAAAAGGTGTTTTTTAGCATATCTCCCTCCCGAAAATGTCACTTGTTTATTGTAGATTTTGAATTTATGTCTCAAACAAATAGAGTTGGCGCACAAAGGTGCCTTAAAGGAGATGTCTCACTTTAGCAAATGCCATTCATCATGTAGAGAAAGTCAATACAAGACACTTACTAATGTATTGTGATTGTCTATATTGCCTCCTTGTTGGCTTGATTAATTTTTCCATCATATTACACAGGGCTCGTCTCCAGGAGTTATGACCACCGCTGCAGAGGTGACGGGAGCTGATGTGCATGTGTGCCCATGCATACTCACACGGTGACGGCCACCAGAGAGGCATAACTTTTTCCTAAAGTGTGCAAGCCCGACCACCACTGCTGGATTACAGAGTGGTCATAACCATGGAAACGAGCAGTGTATAATGTATAAGTGGGAAAATGAATCCACCCATCCCTCTGAGATGATCTAAACCCATGCAGAGACAGGGGGAAGGTCTGTGACCTGCCTCCTTTCCATGCACACCGTCTGCTCTACCATACCAGCTTCCCCAGTCATCTAGAGCAGGGATGCCCAACCTGCGGCCCTTCAGTTGTTGCCAAACTACAATTCTTAGCATGCCTGGACAGCCTACAGCTATTAGAGAATGCTGGGAGTTTTAGTTTTGCAACAGCTGGAGGGCGGCAAGTTGAGCATCCCTTATCTAGAGTATATGCAGCTCTCACTTCTATCACTTCACTCTGCGCATGTAGGGTAGATAGCGACTAGAGCCACATTATTGGTCTAACTGCATTCTAGATTGAGAAAGAGCCTTCAGAAGCGGCCCCTCGTCTGCAGCCACACAACCTGAGCTGGACCCATGCAAAAAAACATTGTCCTGTTCTGCTTGAATAAATCCACTTCCATCTCATCAGTGGTGGTGGTGGTGAAGGGACTATATACAGGAGGACGTAGCAGAAACTAACATGAAATGTGATAGGATGGTCTTACCATGGATAGATTAGTCAAACCTACTTGAATTGTTTTTATGTAGAGGTAAGCAGAAGCCTGGGCAGACGGGCGGCTGTGAATATGGTGTTTCTTTTGGACTTGGCAAATGCATTTGACACTGTCCCTCACAAACATTTAATTGTTAAAGATAGGTTAGAAAGGCCAATTTCACACAAACATACTCAGTGTCAGAAATATTTCCAGTCCTGAATGCTGTTTCTTTGACATGGACCCAAGGCATTATGATGAATTATAATGCTGTGTGTTCCTGCCCGACCTCAACTCTAATGAGCTGTACTCGCATAATACCATCAGTACAAATCAGAGTTGAGGTTGGCTAGGAACGCACAGGATTATAAATCATCATAATGCCCTGGGTCCATGTCATAGGAGCAGCAATCAGGACGGGAAATACCTCTGACACACGGAAGGTATTTCTCGCACTGAAGATGTTCATATGAAACTGGCCAAAGTATAGTCGGTAACTGCATTGAAAACTGTCTCAAGGACTGTATCCAGAGAACTGTGGTCAATGATTCCTAATCCGAATGGACCCTAGCTATAACTGGTGTACCACAAACTTCAGTGCTGGGTCTGCTACTGAACTTAGAAAAATGTATTAATGATATGCAAGATGGAGTTAATAGTACCTTTTTACATGACACCAAGCTATGTGGTACAAGGGTTTGCTCAAAATATTTGCGGTGAGGAGTTAAATTGGTAAAGTCATTTAATTCTGGGAAATAACAGGTGTCAATTTTGGCTCTTTTTTAAGGTAGGAGTGCGGCTAATGTTACACATGTTGGTTATAGTGCATTTCCTTCTGAAATACTGGGGAAATGGGTCATCCCAGATATTGTTCTGATGAAGACCATACTTTAATTAAAAAGTTCATTGGAGAGGGAAAAACTGAGAAATGGAGCAAATTATAGGCTGCTCAGCTAAAATAATCTCTAATGCCTTTACGTGGCAACCAAAACCTGAAAGACATCGAAGGAAGCAGGGAACTACTTTTCAAATGGATCTAAGAATAGCCAAAATGGCAAGAGCTCAACCCATGACTACCTTCAGAAAGATCAAAGAAGATTTGATGTTACCAGTGAGCCCTGCTACAATCAGAAGACAAAAAAGTGAAGCCAAGTTAAAAGCAAGAACTCCACGCAAAGTTCCACTGTTGAAAAAAAATGTCCTGAACAGATTAAAATTTTCCAAGGAACACACTAACTGGCCCAATGAGAAATGGCGCAACGTTTTATGGACTAATGAGTGAGCACTCCATACAGTATTAGAATGTATTGGCTCCGATGAGCCAAAGTTATTACTTTCCTGAACTGTTTCAGCTCCAATGTACCACTTGGAACCGAAACATAGTTCGGGAAATGTTTTTATTTTTTTTTACAGTAGAAATCAATTTATAAAGTTTTTACACAAAGTCTCGTGAGACTTACCGAAGTAATAACTTCAGCTCATCGGAGCCAATACATTCTAATACTGTACGGAGTGCTGATAATACCAGATTCCTAAGTGATTTCAGAGACAAGCATGCTGCACACTGGAGGAGGGACTAAAAGGTTTAAACTCCCTCTCCTACTATGTCCTTCCCCCATACCATGTAGATTGTAAGCCCTCACGCGCAGGGCCTACTCTCCTTCTGTACCAGTTTGTAACTCGTCTTGTTCATGCTTAGTGCAATTGTCTGTATTATGTATGTATACCCCTTTTCATATGTACAGCACTGTGGAATGAAGGGCACTTTAATAATAAATAAGAAGAAGAACTCTGACACATACATTCGGGGAACTCCACCTAGAACTGTATCCTAGGTAGGATGCAAGTATTGATTTGCCCCATCTCTTGTAGACCATGGGTTGTCAGTCATGTGTTATGTGATAAAAAGCCATGTGTTATAGCATGTTCGACTGAGTCTCATCTTATAATATTGCATATTTAGGCTACTGATGTATTTACTTTATATTCGGTATGTGATTTGTCTGTGTTATCCTATATTTAATCACACTTAGTAAATATATTTATTCACATAGCCTGCATAAGATTATTCATTCTAAAATCTTTTGAATTCACGTTTTGAAACAGTTTGAATATGTCAAAATTATTGAGATTATGTTGCCCTATGCCGAAGAAGAGAACAACATCTTGGTTACAGACAAACAGGATTGAGGTAATGGAGTGGCACCCAGCCTCAATCCCATAGAGAACTTGTGGGGTGGAATAAAAAATATGGTTTATATGAGGTAAATTTTAAAAATGTAGAAAAACGGAATGGATGGAATGTAGTCCAATTGTCCAGGACTGGAAGACCTGTTCAGAGAGGCCAGAAGTTGGTCGACTCCATGCAACACAGATGTCAAGCCGTTCTCAGAAACAATGGTTATGCCACTAAATATTAGTTCAGGAATTCAAAGTTAAGTGAAATCTAAAACATTTTCTTCAGTTTACACATAAAAATTTTTAGTCTTTAAAGAAAAATGCTGGCAATGCCATTTTTTGGAACACCCTAATATTTCATTTTTTTTTACTTTATATAAAGTTTGGTTATGGTTTGATTTGGAATTGAATGTGCAGTATTTTTTATGCATTTGCATTTATAGAAATAAACGTTAATAATGATTTTGCTCTTTTTTTTTTTAACTCACTATTTATTTTTATTTTTTTAACACTACTGTACGTCACCTCAGAATAGATGAAGCGGATGGACAATTTTTTTTCCCCCCACCATTCTATGTCCACCAACCAGGACAAATCACCTCATTAGAAAATGTTTCATGAACTATTGACTCTTCCTTTCTGTTTTCCGTATGAAAAATAATGAGAGAAAACCTTTTAATGTTGCAAATGCAGCAGGCACAAGGTCACCAGCTTTCCTAAACCACAAAAAAAAAAAAGCCAGAAAGAAAGAAAAATAACCATAAGCAATAGAAATGAGGTCATCTAACACTAAACAAGAGTCAAACACAAAAGTTCTGTTTTCAATCACACGCGGGAATACTGGTTCATGTTCTGCATCACAAGCGATGTTGAAATCACCATATACAAGATGCGGGAGCCATCAGGATAAAATAAACACAAAGCAGGAGGTAGATTTCGTTCTCTAAAAAAAATTATTGTATTCACTGCAATTACTTAACGGGGTCGTCCCATGAAAAATATTCGACATTTTTCAAACCAGCACCTGGATCTGAATACTTTTGTAATTGCATTTATTCAATAAAATGTATCTGTATAGCGCCACCTGCTGTTTATTTTTTTTCTTATTTCTTTGTACCTGCTCACTGAGAAGGCCGCACATGCTCAATTTCATCCTTCAACTGCCTCCTGAGCTGTGATAGGGAGAGCATGGACACGCCTCCTGAGCTGTGATAGGGAGAGCATGGACACGCCTCCTGAGCTGTGATAGGGAGAGCATGGACACGCCTCCTGAGCTGTGATAGGGAGCGCATGGACACGCCTCCTGAGCTGTGATAGGGAGCGCATGGACACGCCTCCTGAGCTGTGATAGGGAGAGCATGGACACGCCTCCTGAGCTGTGATAGGGAGAGCATATACGAGCCCCGTTAAATGCAGCAGAAAGGATACTGCCCTTGAGCGGACAGCTTGATATAAATTTAGCAGAGCAATGAATGTGGAGATCTCTGGATCCATGTGAGGTACACGGCTGGTTCTAGCTTGGTTAGAAAGAGGCTGTCATGTATTATATGATGTCTGATTTTCCTTTTTTACATTAGTCATGGGATAACCGCTTTGAAGTGGTTTTCTCAACTGGGACACTGATGGCATATCACTAGGATATGCCACTAATGTCAGATAAGTGCAGGTCCCAGAGGAACCCACACCTATATCCAAAACAAGACCCCCAGGGTGAGTGGATTGCAGCTAGGCATGCCCGGCACCCTCTATTCCTTTGTATGGGACTGGCTCGGATATCTCTAGTAGGCCCAAAGAACTAAACGGAGAGGTGGTCGCTCACGTGCAGTGCGTTCTGTCAATTTCTAGGGGACTTCCAAAACCAGCTGAGCACGCTGTCATGTGGTGTGCTCCCCTTCACTTTCAGGGCCCATTCTGGAAACTGAGAAAGGTATAGAACGTACGACGCATGCGTAGCTGTGCTCCACTCACTCCGGGGGTCTCGTTCTGGAGAGGGACCCACACATATCTGACATTGGTGGCATACCCTAGCGACATGCCACCAACCCCTTTAACAGAAATATTTTGCTGATAAAATGCTAAAGACAAGGAGATGGGGATAAAGATGAGCTGTTACCTCTCCTGACATGTCTGATGCAACTACTTACATCCCCTGAATGAATTACCAGCAGTTTGAAATGAAGGTCCAGATGGGTGTTACCATTTAAGGATGTGTCCCTACACAGTCTGACAGTGGCAGCACTGATTGGATAGTAGCAGACTGAGCAGAAACACCACCCCAACTGGTGATGCCCAGCTGGACCTTCGCTGTAAACTGTTAGCAAATCATTCATAAACTAGCAGGAATAATAAAGGAATGGCACATCATAGAGTCCTGAGAATAGATGCAACAGAATTGTTATTACAAGAGGGATGCAAGTATTTACTAAAACAGACATGTATGGAGAGGTGACGGGTCCTCTTTAAAGAGGATGTGCACTTTGGACATTCCCTTTTTTTATAGAGGGATTAAGCAGAAATTGTTCAATTCTCCAGTAGTGCTACCTTCCCAGATAAATTGTCTAGGGGCCTCCACCTCCCGATTTATTTAAAGGTTAGTCTATCCTTTTTACTTTTTTTTATGCTAATGGGAGGTTTGGTCACTGCAGAGTGGGTTTTCAGTCCAAATTCTCTTAAACGTTGAGATCCTGTATGACGAGACAGATCCTAAACTGGTTTAGTGCTGAACTGGTGAGCAATTCCAGCTGCAGTGTTGAACAGATTGCACTCTGAGATTCTCCCCATTATCCTGTCCTCTTTTACATTTGTCTTCCGTGGATGACCAGCCTTCTTGAATGAGTCTGTGACGTTGCAAAAGTCTAGATTTGTAATGACCAGAGTCTCTTGCTATGAATGATGGGGTCATCCCTTTGGCCTTCTTCTGGACAACCTGCTGCCGGCTCACGATCTTAGTTAGGCTGCCATTTAAATAGGGTTTGTCAAATAATTATGGGAAATTAGCACCAGGTACCAGATTAACACCAAAAAACTGGGAGGTATCTAAAAGTGTTCTCTAATTTTAATCAGTGTTCTTTTCCAAATATCTCATTGAAGTCTTTATACTGTGCTTCAGAATACCTCATGAAATATGCCTAAAATACTGCTCTTTTACTCCTGTTTGGATAATATATACGGTTACTTTGACATTTAGGAAATTGTATGTTGTTCTCTACTTTTGATCTCCAGTGTAGGTGCAGGTCCCAGAGGTCGGACCTACACCCATCAGACATTGGGGACAAATCCTAACATTATGCCACCAATTTTCAAGGTGGGAATACCCCCTTTAAAAATTAATTAGGTGTGAACAGAATGGCCCACCTGTCATGGCTGTGTCATGGTCTTGTTGCTATGCCAGGGGCAATGTGTCGTTTATGCAGAATGTGTGTGCACTGCCTCTTTTATCCTGGTTCTCTGTCTGGTGCTGGAGGGGTTAACTACCTGGCTGCGTGTGGCCACTTGGTTTATATTGCCTGTGGCCTGTAGACTGGAGTGAGTTGTCCTCCAGCCTTTGTTGGTGCTGGAGCTTTGCTCCTGACCGGCTTATTCCTTCTGCCCAGTGCTCGAGGGCCACCTTGTTGAATCAATGTCTCTTACCCTTCAGTCCCTACCTTCCCTTGTATATGTTTGGTGTGGGTTATGTTCTGTGTGTGCTGTATGTCAAGTTTGGTGTTCTAGGTTTGGTCTGTTTGGTGTCTGTTGTCCAGCATGGTTGCTAGACATTTCCCCTGTAAGTTGTGTCTTTGGCGAGAGGCCCCCTGGGTTCCCCGGAGGGGGAACCACAAGTCAGTGCGCAGCTCTGCCTGGGGCCGCCATGCATCCTGTCTGCATGCGGGTCCAGGCAGTGACTGGTGTGCTGTATACCTGTGTGTTGTTTGTACTGTGTCCTGTGAGGTGAACGGGTTCCAGTACTGTTGCATGGGGTCCAGTCGTCGTTGTTGCAGCGGCAGGTAAGTGCGTGTTATTCTTGGCCCTTACCTGCCAATCCAATGGCTGTTCCCTGCCTTTTCCTTCCTTGCATCTAGGCTGGTTGAGACTCCTGTTCATCAGTGTCTTGGAAGAACAGGTAGTCTCACCCCTGCTCCTATTCCAGGGATTATCAGGGCGTCTCAGGGTCCGAGATTCCTGGGTATGAGCCGTCCTACGATCTGGGTCCGCTCATACGGTTAGGAGTCAGGGCGAGGATTAGGGAAGCTCTAGGAGGTGACCTGCTCCCCTTTTCCTGGTGTCCAGGCCGAGCTGCTTCACTGTTTACCCACGTTATACGGTGGGGAGTTTTTTCCCACTCCCTATTGTGACACCACCATTTCACCTCGTCAACTTTGATTATAAAATCCACTCTGGATACCATGTCTCAGTTTTGGAAAGAACACATAACGGGTAGGTCATTTGGATGAGGGCATTACGCCATAACTCACAGTCATGGGTTTTAAGTCATACTGTCAGTATTTCAAGTATTTTAGACTCACAGAACCTTCGTCTTTGGGCCATTGAACATAAAAGTCCTAATCCCTCAGTTGTGGATGTAGAAGCAGCGGGAGACCATGTCCTGCCAAAGAACAGCTGCTTCCTTTTTGTGGTCCTACAGGCTTTGGAAATAGAAACCATTAATTATCTGACTTGGCAAACCAAGACAAGTAACTTGGGTTAAGGAGAAGTTGCTCGATAGATGAGAAAACCATTTGTGCCCTTTGCTTTGTGTTACTAGGCAGTAAAACCACTGGATCATGAGGCGATGCCGTGGAAAGCCGAGATCACTGACACAGAAGACAAGAAAGGGTTATGCACGTATATTGTTTAATTGTAGCTGTCACACAGGACCAAGGTCTCCGCGTGTGAGGAATAACAGAATTGTAAAAAAACCTCAGCTGAGGAACTCACGCACCAAACGGTGGCTTAAGTGGGAAAATAGGAACAACTTGAATTTAAAGGGGACCTGTCAGCAGACGATGCGGTGTTATACACACTCAGCATGGATCCATGTAATGAGGGGTTTGTACTATACTAGATTTTTTTGTTGAGTAGTCACAAGTTTTGTCGCAAGCGCTGTTTTAAAAGTTGAAATGAGGGCGACGCATTCGGAGACGAGCTGCCTTCCTCCTCAAGTCATTGAATCGTGACGGCCTGAGGAAGGAGGCAGCTCTCCTCCAAAATTTGTCGCCCTCAATTACAACTTATTTGTTATAGCTAGAGTTAAAGGGGTTGTCTCGCTTCAGTAAGTGGCATTGATCATGTAGAGGAAGTTAATATAAGGCACTTACTAATGTATTGTGATTGTCCATATTGCCTCCTTTACTGGCTGGATTCATTTTTCTGTCACATTATACACTGCTCATTTCCATGGTTACAACCACCCATGCAATCCATCAGTGGTGGTCGTGCTTGCACACTATAGGAAAAAGAGTCAGCCTCTCTGGTGGCCGGAAGCACACATAGCTAGTACTTTTTCCTATATTGTGCAAGCACGGCCACCACTGATGGATTGCAGGGTGGTCTGTAACCATGGAAACGAGCAATGTATAATGAAATGGAAAAATGAATCCAGCCAGCAAAGGTAGCAATATGGACAATAGCAATACATTAGTAAGTGCCTTGTATTGACTTTCTCTACATGATAAATGACACTTACTGAAGTGAGACAGCCCCTTTAAGCGAACCTTTTAGCAGCTTCAAGTTGGGGTTCGGGGATTAAGTGCATTACGTAATGGATTCTGTTCTCATGGAATCCATCACGTAACTCAATGCCGGCATGCCACATAATACAAGTGTATGGCCAGCTCAGAGGGTTCCGTTCTGCTGGCCTTACACCTGTATTATGACGGCATGCAAAGCAGAATGCCTCTAAAGGCTGGCATTGAATAACGTTATAGATTCCGTGAGAACTGAATCCATTACATAATTCACTTAAACCCAGAACCCGAACCTGCCAAAAGGCAGATTCGCTCAACTCTAGTTATAGCTTTTTAATACATTTTAATTTTTGCATGATCAGTGCCCCTTAGATCTAGCATTACAAGGGCATGGTCAAATGCTCCACTGCCACCAGTCACTGGCTGCAGCAGAGCATGTGACCATGCAGGGCTGAATGTAAACACTCCAGGGACCAGGACATGGGCACAGCAGAGGAAGCGTGAAGGACAGCAGCAGGAAGCAGGTAATTAAAGGACATCTGTCAGCAGCTTTGTACCTATGACACTGGCTGACCTGTTACATGTGCGCTTGGCAGCTGAAGGCATCTGTGTTGGTCCCATGTTCATATGTGTCTGCACTGCTGAGAAAAGTGATGTTTTATTATATGCAAATGAGCCTCTAGGAGCAACGGGGGCGTTGACATTACACATAGAGGCTCTGCTCTCTCTACAACTGCTGTGTCCTCTGCATCTTGTCCGACAGGCCAGGCATGATGATGTTTTCACTGCCTGGTCCGGTCAATGAAAGTGAAGAGGACGCGGCAGTTGAAGAGAGCTGAGCCTCTAGGTGAAATGGTAACGCCCCTGTTGCTCCTAGAGGCTCATTTGCATATAATAAAACATCACTTTTCTCAGCAATGCGGGCACATATGAACATGGGACCAACACAGATGCCTTCAGCTACCAAGCGCACATGTAACAGGTCATCCAGTGTCATAGGGACAAATCTGCTGACAGATGCCCTTTAAAAAGTTTTCCGGAGACAGTGGAGGACCAGAGCACCGTCGAGCAGGTACGTATGAATCTCGTGTTTCGAGAGGCAGGCTATGGGAATCGGATATCAAGTAATTTTAACAGAAAACTGCTTTAACTTTTTGTTTTTGAAACATGTTAAATAAATGTAAAAAAATTTTTTTCAACAGAATAGCATGCATTTTTTATGCAATTTTAACGGCACCTCTACTGCTACATGTGAATATATCCCAAATGTAGACATAGAAACATAGAATGTGTCGGCAGATAAGAACCATTTGGCCCATCTAGTCTGCCCAATATACTGAATACTATGGATAGCCCTGGCCCTATCTTATATGAAGGATAGCCTTATGCCTATCCCATGCATGCTTAAACTCCTCCACTGTATTTGCAGCTGCCACTTCTGCAGGAAGGCTATTCCATGCATCCACTACTCTCTCAGTAAAGTAATACTTCCTGATATTACTTTTATACCTTTGCCCCTGTAATTTAAAACTATGTCCTCTTGTAGCAGTTTTTCTTCTTTAAATATTCTCCCCTCTTTTACCTTGTTGATTCCCTTTATGGATTTAAAAGTTTCTATCATATCCCCTCTGTCTCGTCTTTCTTCCAAGCTATACATGTTAAGGTCCTTTAAAATTTTCACCAGAGAGGTGAGCTGGATTAAGTATTTTATATCCTTTAACCTTACTCTGCTCTGGGCTAGGGATCCATGGAAGCAGAGTTGCCCGCAGCTTGCTGAAAAACTGCGGAATTAGGCTAGTTTCACATCTGTGGCCGATATTCTGGCAGAGAACAGCCTGCCGGAGTTCTCCTGGTGCAGCACTGCCGACTGCAACCAGAATGCCCGCCGTCCCATTAACTATAAGGGGTCCGGCCGCAATCTGGATTTTTTTATATTTTTTTTTAATGTAGAAATGTCCAGACAGAAACCGCTGCCGTTTGTGTACATCCGATTGCTAGCATTCCCTGCAGATACCGGCGGCCGGATCGCCCTGCCGCAGATGTGAACGAAGCCTTAGTGAGACTTCAATGCTTTGCTATGGAGAAAAAAAAAGTTACAAGGACCTGATTCTTGCCAAGGATAAACTTAAACATAGGAGTCCTATTTAGGAACACCTCGGGCTCCGGCGCACACACAGCGAGGTCTGCGTTACTCTGTACAATTGTCCGCACTTGTAACTTTGCTCCCAGGAGCTTTCATAATGTTTGCCTATGCTATAAAGGTCTCTGGACACGTAGCTCTATCTGTGCTGTAAGTACACACTAAAACAGCACCTGGCGGGGCGCCCAGTACTCCGGCGGCGGGGGGCAGAGCTGTGTAACTGTGGCTAATTATGAACCACAGCTATAAACCTGTGTCAGTGAGTAACTAGCAGTTCTGCCAGCTGGACGGGGTCCTGCCATGTTGTGGGAAACGCAGTTTACTCGCTAGATCCTTCACCGGGGCGGTTGGCTTCGACTCGCTTAGGATTTCAGGCACCCAAAATGACATTTCTTTTTACATGTCGGAGTCTGGGGACACGGCGTAGATCTTCACACACAGATATGCCCATTCTGTGCATGCTCCTGTTCATTAGAAGGTGTGTAGGGCACAGAAGCCACCTTGATGCCTAGTAGATGGGCCCGACACACGTTTGATCAAAAGTGTGTGCAAAGAGCTTCTATTTTTCCATTTAGAGTAGGTGTAATACCACTTTAATTTAGAATAATCCCCATTTTTCAACTCTATTGTTTGTATGTGAAATGTTGTGCAGCCATTTTTTTATCAACCATGTTTGCTTGATGGATATGCACCTGTGACTATGAATATGAATGTGCTGGTCTAAATGTTCTTGTAGTAATAGACAACCAGATTCTACCTCTGGTCTATAGCAGATCTGCAAATAAAGGCCATACTGTCCATCCAAATTGTGGACAACCCATTCGGGTGCACAGAATGGCATTTAATGGAGAGACCTACAGTCAGGTCCATACATATTGGGACATCTACACAATTCTAACATTTTTGGCTCTATACACCACCACAATGGATTTGAAATGAAATGAACAAGATGTGCTTTAACTGCAGACTGTCAGCTTTACTTTGAGGGTATTTACATCCAAATCAGGTGAACGGTGCAGGAATTACAACAGTTTGCATATGTGCCTCCCACATGTTAAGGGACCAAAAGTAATGGGACAATTGGCTTCTCAGCTGTTCCATGGCCAGGTGTGTGTCATTCCCTCATTATCCCAATTACAATGAGCAGATAAAAGGTCCAGAGTTCATTTCAAGTGTGCTATTTGCATTTGGAATCTGTAGCTGTCAACTCTCAAGATGAGATCCATAGAGCTGTCACTATCAGTAAAGCAAGCCATCATTAGGCTAAAAAAAAAAAAATCTGAGAGATAGCAAAAACATTAGACGTGGCCAAAACAACTGTTTGGAACATTCTTAAAAAGAAGGAACGCACCGGTGAGCTCAGCAACACCAAAAGTACCCGGAAGACCACAGGAAAACAACTGTGGTGGATGACCGAAGAATTATTTCCCTGGTGAAGAAAACACCCTTCACAACAGTTGGCCAGATCAAGAACACTCTCCAGGAGGTAGGTGTATGTGTGTCAAAGTCAACAATCAAGAAAAGACTTCGCCAGAGGGATTACAGAGGGTTCAGCACAAGATGGAAACCATTTGTGAGCCTCAAAAACAGGAAAGGCCAGATTAGAGTTTGCCAAACAACATGTAAAAAAATAAAGCCTTCACAGTTCTGGAACAACATCCTATGGACAGATAAGACCAAGATCAACTTGTACCAGAGTGATGGGAAGAGAAGAGTATGGAGAAGGAAAGGAACTGCTCATGATCCTAAGCATACCACCTCATCAGTGAAGCATGGTGGTGGTAGTGTCATGGCGTGGGCATGTATGGCTGCCAATGGAACTGGTTCTCTTGTATTTATTGATGATGTGACTGCTGACCGCAGGATGAATTCTGAAGTGTTTCGGGCAATATTATCTGCTCATATTCAGCCAAATACTTCAGAACTCATTGGACGGCGCTTCACAGTGCAGATGGACAATGACCCAAAGCACACTGCAAAAGCAACCAAAGAGTTTTTTAAGAGAAATAAATGGAATGTTATGCAATGGCCAAGTCAATCACCTGACCTGAATCCGATTGAGCATGCACTTCACTTGTTGATGACAAAACTGAAGGGAAAATGCCCCAAGAACAAGCAGGAACTGAAGACAGTTGCAGTAGAGGCCTGGCAGAGCTTCACCAGGGATGAAACCCAGCGTCTGGTGATGTCTATGCGTTCCAGACTTCAGGCTGTAATTGACTGCAAAGGATTTGAAACCAAGTATTAAAAAGTGAAAGTTTGATTTATGATTATTATTATGTCCCATTACTTTTGGTTCCTTAACAAGTGGGAGGCACATATGCAAACTGTTGTAGTTCCTGCACCGTTCACCTGATTTGGATGTAAATACCCTCAAATTAAAGCTGACAGTCTGCAGTTAAAGCACATCTCGTTTAGGGCTGCAGCTAACGATTATTTGAATAATCGATTAGTTGCCGATTAATTTCTACGATTAATCGATTAATCGGGAAAAACAACAAAATTACAAAACAGAGAGGTTTATATGATCTTACTTGAAAAATTATGTTCAAAGGCCATATTAAAACAAATTGTGGACGACACTATTATGGGGGATCTGTGGACGACACTATTATGGGGGATCTGTGGACGACACTATTATGGGGGATCTGTGGACGACACTATTATGGGGGATCTGTGGACGACACTATTATGGGGGATCTGTGGACGGCGTAGTCATGGAGAGGGGGATCTGTGGATGGCGTAGTTATGGAGAGGGGGATCTGTGGATGGCGTAGTTATGGAGAGGGGGATCTGTGGATGGCGCAGTTATGGAGAGGGGGATCTGTGGATGGCGTAGTTATGGAGAGGGGGATCTGTGGATGGCGTAGTTATGGAGAGGGGGATCTGTGGATGGCGTAGTTATGGAGAGGGGGATCTGTGGATGGCGTAGTTATGGAGAGGGGGATCTGTGGATGGCGTAGTTATGGAGAGGGGGATCTGTGGGTGGCGCAGTTATGGAGAGGGGGATCTGTGGGTGGCGCAGTTATGGAGAGGGGGATCTGTGGGTGGCGCAGTTATGGAGAGGGGGATCTGTGGGTGGCGCAGTTTTGGAGAGGGGGATCTGTTGGTGGCGCTGTTTTGGAGAGGGGGATCTGTTGGTGGCGCTGTTATGGAGAGGGGGATCTGTGGATGGCGCTGTTATGGAGAGGGGGATCTGTGGACGGCGTAGTTATGGAGAGGGGGATCTGTGGATGGCGCTGTTATGGAGAGGGGGATCTGTGGATGGCGCAGTTATGGAGAGGGGGATCTGTGGATGGCGCTGTTATGGAGAGGGGGATCTGTGGGTGGCGCAGTTATGGAGAGGGGGATATGTGCACTGTTAAGATCCCTTTCCTCATAACAGTGCACAGATCCCCCTTCCCATAGCAGTGCCATACACAGACCCCCCCTCCTCCCCATAGCAGTGCTATACACAGACCCCCCTTCCCATAGCAGTGCCATAGACAGATCCTCCCCCCCCTAGAAATTACTATAAAACAGTCTAATAAGGGAGGGAATATTGTGATCCTTGATAGACAACAATATATAACTATGTGTGGGAATATTTTATTTGATCATCAATGTTACGAGATCTTACATGATAACCCTCTGGAACAGTATCGCAAATGTTTGGCTACCTTTGTGAAAGAAGCATACACCACCCACCTAGGAAATAAATGGGAGATGGACTTTGCTTCCCCCACATCCAGTCATGGCCCATATTCCGTCTACCTATAGTACACAAAGGGAGACAAACAAAAATGACCCAGGGTATCCCCAAGGCGGGTAAGAGACAGTGCCCACCCTGAATAGCCGCAGGGGATACACCTAAAGTGTAACTCGGTAAAAGCTCCCGAGTGAAATAGCAGAAACAAATGAAAAGAGAGCTCATATTACCAAAAATATAAATTTTATTACGATAAGTTAAAAATAACAGAAAAAAAGAAGGGTAAATTAGTACATAAGATGCCGTAAAACAAGGTGATGGGAGCGGAGAAAAAACAGCACCACCCTGGGAGGAAGGAGCACACGGTTGTAACTAATTGAAAGATGTAATATGCATGATATCTAGCATGGGGGTAAGCGATCTTGGGTACAGTGCCCAACCCATGCAAAAAGTGAATGGAAAAATAGAGCCATACAGTATCAGGTAAAGCACGGTCAGCTCATGCACCCCCAATAGAAGTAGATACAAACGTATAAGGATAGAAATATGTATCATAAGGGGCAAAGTGCCGGTGGACAACAATTGACCACACAATCAGCGGGGGGCAATGGGAGACCAGAGCTTACCTGAATAAACCGTGTGCAGAGAAACCCAGGGTGGCGCTACCCCAACGCGCGTTTCGGCGTACCTTCGTCAGGGGGTCTGTTATTTTTAACTTATCGTAATAAAATTTATATTTTTGGTAATATGAGCTCTCTTTTCATTTGTTTCTGCTAAAGTACACAAAGGCTGTAATCCTCTAAAGGATGCGTTCAATGCCTTGAAAACCTGAGTCTCCTGCATGTGAGTCCGCGATGTGTCTGGCTAAGGGGGTATCTCCTCTTATTGCGGATATCCCGGCTAAAATGCTCACCTACACGTCGTCTGAACTCATCAGTGGTTTTCCCAACATAGTGTAGGCCACAGGAGCAAGCAATCTAATTAAAAATAAACTTGGTCCTGCAATTAATGAAGGTCCTCATCTCAGAACTTTGAGAGGTGAAGGTGCTGGTAAACACTTAATAATTGCGTCTCGCTCTAAGATACTCTCCTTTTGGTATGCCCTTCCGCAGTGCCCAGGGGTGGTGGCTCTCCCACTGCAAAAGATTGTTTGTTGCTGTGGGTTTTCTATAAATCCTTGTGATGAGGCGCCCATCCCTTCCTCTAGTAATCGTTAAATCCAGGAAGGTAATGGAGTCATTGTCAATTGTGGAGGTAAAAAACAGTCCCATATCATTGATATTGAGCTGCTCCGCAAAAGCATGAAACCGTAGGGCATCCCCCTTCCACAAAATCAGAATGTCATCAATGTATCACAGCCACAGCTGGACACACGATGACCACTCCTCACATTGATCCCCAAAAACAAATATCTCTCTTTCTTCCACCAGCCCAGATAGAGGTTGGCAAAAGTCAGGGCACAGGGACTGCTCATTGCCACTCCTCGAGGCTGGCGGAAGATTTTCCCATTAAAGAGAAAGATGTTATGTTTTAGAATAAAGTCAAGTAGAGTCAATACAAACTCATTATGCTTAGTACAGTGCGTCCCTCTCTCACTAAGGAAAAAGCGGATCGTTTCCTATCCCCTGGTATGTGGGATGGAACTGTACAGAAGCCTCCACATCCACGTCCAGGCTGGCCAAAAGTATAGTATATTTCCGGAGGGGACCGAATGGTCTATAGTTTCCTAAAACCTGTACAATCTCGCACATGGCTTTCTACAGATATTAGGGGCAACTTTAGATGCAGTGGCTGCATCGCATGCGGCTCTTTGAAGGTTAGCAAAGTGTTTACCAGCACCGTCACCTCTCAAAGTTCTGAGATAAGGACCTTCATTAATTGCAGGACCACGGGAGTTATTTATTTGATTATTTGCTCCTGTGGCCTACAGTATGTTGGGAAAACTACTGGTGAGTTCAGACGAAGTGTAGGCGAGCATCTAGCCGGGATATCCGCAATAAGTGACATACCCCCTTAGCCAGACAAGTCGCGGACTCACATGCAGGAAACTCAGGGGTGATTCGTTTTCAAGGCATTGAACGCATTCGCCAGTCACCCGGAAGGGGCGATATCGACAATAGGCTTTATACAAAAGAGGCTTGAGTAGATTTTCCGCTTATGCACAGAGAAACCTAGAGGTCTAAATGAGAGAAGCCGCTATACTTGCTTCATTTAGCTCCTTAATTTATTCCCCTAGTTCTCTAAATGACTGACTACTGCCCTTCTTATCATTGATAGTGCGTTCAGGTTAACTATTACTAGGAACAGCCCCTGGATAATGGTCTGCGATTGTTCCCGCATCCCCTAACATCCGGGTGACTGTCACTACTGATGGATTGAGTCACTATGATAAGGTGAATGCATCTATCACAGAGTACCACTATAGTATAAAACGTAACCTTTATTATAATATTATATTAAAATAACCCTACATATAGCACGTATTGAACAAAACAACACATAGTACATATAGACGGGATACGATGGTCGTCAGTCTTTCATGATGTAGGAAGGGGAAATTTCATAGGCAGGGTGGATATAGAAACTCGGGGCTCTCTCCCTACTAGTCACCCTAAACTTTGATCCCTGCCTACAAAACGGAATGGCCGCCCCGATAGGGGCGATCCCGTATTCAGGAACCTTCTATATGCCCTAGGATGGCCCTAAAACCAGGTGATACCTGCCCACCCTGGGTGGAGGGTGGTGAAGATTGAAGCATGTACTGTTATGCCGATCTACAATAAAAACGACCAATACTGACGGATGCTGGAGAATATTCCTTTATTTCTCCGATACCGGCCCACCCTATTGGGGTGGCCTATAGTTGATAAAGTGGCCTAATATAGATACACACAAAATAATAAATGCGGAATATATCAAAAATGTATTTGCTCATATGATGATGGAATTCATATACCCACAGTAAAGACTATTATGAACAAAGCAACTGTCCAAACAGACACCAAGTACACTTTAAACTATTGTATATTAATAATGTTTTTATAAGGGTACCTCGATAGTTAGAAGGTCCCTTTGTTCCAAAATCCCAACGCGTTTCGCCCGGTTTAATAAATCGGGCTTCATCAGGGGACACTCAACACGTGTCCCAATAGGCATCAGACAGGTATAAAGCATAGTAGTCAAGCATTCAATGGTAACAATATACCAATAATTAATAACATATGAGTTTATTTATCACTATGAAATTTTGTCATTTAACGCTTAGGATGGATTGCGCTTACTTGTTACTTTTTGGATTGATGTGATTGTGAACGCTACTTATGAAATACATTGTATCTTTTGAACACAATGTTCTTCTGTACAGCTGACAGGATCAAGCTGAGGGGCAGTGTTTTAGTGCGTCTAGTTCCCCACCGCTGCTCTCACTATTCCTGATTATACAGCAAGGAACAGAAGTATTTGAACACCCTGCGGTTTTGCAAGTTCTCCCACTTAGAAATCATGGAGAGGTCTGAAATTCACATTGTAGGTGCATTCCCACTCTGAGACACAATTTTTAAAAAAGTTCAGGAAATTACATTGTATGCTTTTTAAAGAATTTGTCTTGCACTGCTGAACATAAGTATTTGAACACCTGAGAAACAGCAAGAATTCGGGCTCTCAAAGACCTGTTACTGTGCCACCTCTACTCCACTCATTAATCTAACTTAGTAGCACCTGTCTGAGCTCTTTAATGACACCTGTCCACCTCACAGTCAGTCAGATGCCAACCACTACCATGGGCAAGACCAAAGAGCTGTCAAAAGATAGAGACAAAATTGTGGACCTTCACAAGGCTGGAAAGGGCTACGGGGCAATTGCCAAGCAGCTTGGTGAAAATAGATCAACTGTTGGAGCAATTGTTAGAAAATGGAAGAGGCTAAAAACGACTGTCAGTCTCTCTCGGACTGGGGCTCCATGCAAGATCTCACCTCGTGGGGAATCACTGATCATAAGAAAGGTGAGGAATCAGCCCAGAACTACAAGGGAGGAGCTGGTCAATGACATGAAGAGAGCTGGGACCACAGTTTCAAAGGTCACTGTCGGTAGAACACTACGTCGTCATGGTTTCAAATCATGCATTGCACGGAAGGTTGCCCTGCTCAAGTCATCACATGTCAAGGCCCATCTGAAGTTTGCCAATGACCATCTGGATGATCCAGAGGAGGCATGGGAGAAAGTCATGTGGTCAGATGAGACCAAAGTAGAACTTTTTGGTCTAAACTTCACTCGTCGTGTTTGGAGGAGAAAGAAGGATGAGTTGCATCCCAAGAACACCATCCCTACTGTGAAGCATGGGGGTGGTAACATCATGCTTTGGCGGTGCTTTTCTGCGAAGGGGACAGGACGACTGCACTGTATTAAGGAGAGGATGAATGGGGCCATTTATTGTGAGATTTGGAGCAACAACCTCCTTCCCTCAGTCAGAGCATTGAAGATGGGTCGTGGCTGGGTCTTCCATGACAACAACCCAAAGCACACAGCCAGGATAACTAAGTGTCTCCGTAAGAAGCATATCAAGGTTCTGGAGTGGCCTAGCCAGTCTCCAGACCTAAATCCAATAGAACATCTTTGGAGGGAGCTGAAACTCTGTGTTGCTCAGTGACAGCCTCGAAACCTGACAGATCTAGAGGAGATCTGTGTGGAGGAGTGGGCCAAAATCCCTGTTGCAGTGTGTGCAAACCTGGTCAAGAACTACAGGAAATGTTTGACCTCTGTAATTGCAAACAAAGGTTTCTGTACCAAATATTAACACTGATTTTCTCAGGTGTTCAAATACTTCTGTTCCTCACTGTATACATTTTGGTTATCCCCTGTACCTTAGCTGATTAAGCTGCCTAAGGATCCCTCTAGACAGATATATCACGGGCAGAGGCACATAATTGCTTACTTAGAGACGGTACTTTGTGATCTGCGGCGGTATGTCCTGTCTGGACACGCCCCTCTCATCTGATTGGCCGCCTCAGACAGGCCCCCTGCTCGCACCTCAGGCACATCCCTATTTAAGGAGGAGGAGCCGGCGGGCGCGTACGGCCATACTAGTGCCGATACAGCTGCGCAAACCATGCGCGGCGTCCTCCGCCAATTTATTTAGGCAACTAACCAGTCACTCTGTAGACTTTGCCCATAAGTTCCTGAGGAGGTGCCCGATATAGGGTCACTAGAAACGCGTCGAGCAGGGCTGGGCATGATTAGTTAGAATTTTATTCTAACGGTGGTAGGGGTCCTCTGGGTGACCACTCTGACTGTCAAGTATACGGACAGCATGCTGGCATATCTTGGGCTAAATATAAAACATTGGAGGCTTTTTAAAATACCTGGGTCACTATCTGTTTTTGGTGGTGGCATTGCTGGGACTGCAAAGATACAACAAGCCCAGCACTGTCTATTGCCATTCTCACTGCGGATGGTTACCTCATCATTGTGGACATCCATAAACAGTGCCAATAGGCATCCGCAGTTCTACAGGGGATAGTTGTACATACATATACATACATACATACATACATACATACTTCATTTGCCTCTCTCTAGATTTCAAGAGAGGGATCAGCCACATTTTAATAAGTATCTTTAATAAAGTAGTATTTCTTTTAACCGTCTTATTAGGCAGTGAGTATCTTTTAAGTTAGAGACGGAAAATCGCACAAATCATCCCTTTGTGATAACATTTCATTAAGTTTCTGCAGGTGGCAAAAATAAAATAAAAAATAATAATTTATAAATGACAGCACTCCTGGCATTATTTAAAGGGGTTCTGCAGTTTGTTTAAACTGATGAGCTATCCTCTGGGACCCGGGACCCCCGCCGATCAGCTGTTTGAGAAGGCTGCGCCACGGCCTTCTCGCTGTTTACCGCAGTCCCAGTGACGTCACGACTAGTATCAACTAGCGTGGGCGGGGCTAAGTTCCATTCAAGTGAACAGAGTTTAGCCGCACCCCAGGCCAGTGATACTAGTCGTGACGTCACTGGGCCTGCGGTAAACAGTGAGAAGGCTGCGGCGCTGCCTTCTCGAACAGCTGATCGCGGGGGTCCCGGGTCCCAGAGGATAGATCATCAGTTAAAACAAACTGTAGAACCCCTTTAATTTTTTTTTAAATGACAATCACTAAGCAGATAAATAATGCAATCTTTTTATAATATGGGTGGTTATGGATGCGCTGATAGGAATTATGTCAGGTCTCTTTTCATTTATTTCCATTAATAAGGGGCTTTCCACTGGGAAAAAAGACAATTGGGTTTTTAACAATTTGTTTTCCTCCCCTAACCCTTGCATAACGTTCAAGTGGTTGTCCTAGTTCAGAGCTGAACCCTTCTCTCATTTTAGGCCTACTGCACACGACCGTTTTTTTCCCCGTTTACTGGCCGTTTTTTGCGTTCCGTATACGGAACCATTCATTTCAATGGTTCCACAAAAAAAACTGAATGTTCTCCGCAAGCATTCCGTTTCCGTATTTCAGTTTTTCCGTTCCGTTTAAAGATAGAACATGTCCTATTATTGCCCGCAAATCACGTTCCGTGGCTCCGTTCAAGTCAATGGGTCCGCAAAAAAAAAAAAAGGGAACACATACGGAAATGCATCCGTATGTCTTCCGTTTCCGTTCCGTTTTTTGCTGAACCATCTATTGAAAATGTTATGCCCAGCTCAATTTTATCTATGTAATTACTGTATATGCCATACGGAAAAACGGAATGGAAAAACGAAACAGAAACGGAAACACAAGGGAAACAAAAAAACGGAACAACGGATCCGTGAAAAACGGACCGCAAAACACTGAAAAAGCCATACGGTCGTGTGCAATAGTCCTTAGCCTGTATGAGTGGAGTATCGAAGCATTTCTAGCTCTGATGCTCCCCCTTGCCTTGTGCTGCATTGGAGCTACAAATACTCCGATGCTCCACTCATACAGGGTAAACGAGAGAAGGGGTTCGGCTCTGAACTAGGACAACCTCTCTAATGCTCCCTCTGATCACTCATATAATACACAGCAATACTTCTGGACTGCAGTGTATTAATGCCTGTCAGCATCTAACAGGCTTCAGATGTATAAATATATCAGGGGTCAGTACAGAGATCTATCCCATCATCTATTTATCCCCAGGACTGTGACGAGGAGACATCCTCTGCATCTGGAGGAAAGAAGGTTTGTACACAAACATAGAAGAGGATTCTTTACGGTAAGAGCAGTGAGACTATGGAACTCTCTGCCTGAGGAGGTGGTGATGGCGAGTACAATAAAGGAATTCAAGAGGGGCCTGGATGTATTTCTGGAGTGTAATAATATTACAGGCTATAGCTACTAGAGAGGGGTCGTTGATCCAGGGAATTATTCTGATTTCCTGATTGGAGTCGGGAAGGAATTTTCCCCCCTAAATTGAGAAAATTGGCTTCTACCTCACAGGTTTTTTTTTTTTCCTTCCTCTGGATCAACTTGCAGGATGACAGGCCGAACTGGATGGACAGATGTATTTTTTAGCCTTACAAACTATGGGGGTTTTAGACGCCGGTCTTAATAAAGCCCTGCTCTGGCGGTGGATCTGCCAAAGTTACGAGGAGGCGCAGGATCCACTGCCGCTGCTAAATGTAAGAGAGCTTCCTAGTTGTCTTACATTTAGACCTTTTTCTACTCTTGAAACAAGCCTAATGGTAAATGAGACGGGACTGGCGTGAGTGGGAAGAAGTCGCAGATTGCAGCACAACTAACCTCTGCGCCGAAATCTGCACCTGAAAAAGGCCTAATTTAGGTGTATTTCAGCTTGATAAATGACCCCCTGTGTTACTATGGCAGACCTCATGTAATAACTCTGGAGCGTCGATTCGTATTGCTCTGTGTTGTGCTGTACCCCTGTTATTGCTACTAGAAGTTGCACTAAAGGTACAGATGGATGTTACCAGTTTGGGGTGTGTCTCTGCAGACAGACACACCTGCTACTGGTAACACCCAGCAGTACCTTTACTGCAGACTGCTGGCAATTTATTTGTAAACTTCCAGCAGGAATAATAAAAGAACAGCACAATATAGAGTCATAACAATAGATGCTCCAGAATTGTTACGTGGGGAATGCAAGTATTTACTAAAAAGACCTGTAAGGAGAGGTGACTGCTCCTCTATAAGGCAGGAATAGGTTTCCGGTCATTATACCACCGATAGGCACAATACACTGCACTCCCAACTATCAATACAATACATGTACCCCAAAATGGGGGCACAGAAACTGTTACTCATCTAGCATAAACCATGCATGCTGTATATTACACACTCCGTACTATGACAGTCACAAGGCAATGCCAGCTATACCCCGTAGATGCATGCAATGGCCCTTCAACAATGTCAAATAAAGATTAAAGGGAGTGTGTTATCAGGAAGTTCACCGCTAAACCAGCCACACCTTGTAGGGCCCGCTCAGCTGAACGTAATGATACCTTTTCACTTTCAAGTGATCAATTCAGTCTGGAGAAAAAGTACTTCTAATCCCGGCATCCTCAAACTGTGGCTCTCCAGCTGTTGCATAACTACAACTCCCACAATGCCCTGCTGTAGGCTGATACCTTTAGGCTGTTCGGGCATGCTGGGAGTTGTAGTTTTGCAACAGCTGGAGGGCCACAGTTTGAGGATGCCTGTTCTAATCCATATATAGATAAGCAGTTAAGTGCACTGAGGGCGGGACCAAGCCACTCTGTGCACCCTTACTCCTTCTACCAGCCCCTTCCTCCGCTTCTTGAGTGACAGGGCCAGGTTCCTGCATAGTCAACTCACACGTCTGTCAATCAAGGAGAGGAAGGGGCAAGGGTGCACAGAGTAGCTTGGGTCCACCCTCAGTGCACTTTACTGCTCACTCGCATATACAGTACAGACCAAAAGTTTGGACACACCTTCTCATTCAAAGAGTTTTCTTTATTTTCATGACTATGAACATTGTAGATTCACACTGAAGGCATCAAAACTATGAATTAACACATGTGGAATTATATACATAACAAAAAAGTGTGAAACAACTGAAAATATGTCATATTCTAGGTTCTTCAAAGTAGCCACCTTTTGCTTTGATTACTGCTTTGCACACTCTTGGCATTCTCTTGATGAGCTTCAAGAGGTAGTCACCTGAAATGGTTTTCACTTCACAGGTGTGCCCTGTCAGGTTTAATAAGTGGGATTTCTTGCCTTATAAATGGGGTTGGGACCATCAGTTGCGTTGTGGAGAAGTCAGGTGGATACACAGCTGATAGTCCTACTGAATAGACTGTTAGAATTTGTATTATGGCAAGAAAAAAGCAGCTAAGTAAAGAAAAACGAGTGGCCATCATTACTTTAAGAAATGAAGGTCAGTCAGTCCGAAAAATTGGGAAAACTTTGAAAGTGTCCCCAAGTGCAGTCACAAAAACCATCAAGCGCTACAAAGAAACTGGCTCACATGCGGACCGCCCCAGGAAAGGAAGACCAAGAGTCACCTCTGCTGCGGAGGATAAGTTCATCCGAGTCACCAGCCTCAGAAATCGCAGGTTAACAGCAGCTCAGATTAGAGACCAGGTCAATGCCACACAGAGTTCTAGCAGCAGACACATCTCTAGAACAACTGTTAAGAGGAGACTGTGTGAATCAGGCCTTCATGGTAGAATATCTGCTAGGAAACCACTGCTAAGGACAGGCAACAAGCAGAAGAGACTTGTTTGGGCTAAAGAACACAAGAAATGGACATTAAACCAGTGGAAATCTGTGCTTTGGTCTGATGAGTCCACATTTGAGATCTTTGGTTCCAACCACCGTGTCTTTGTGCGACGCAGAAAAGGTGAACGGATGGACTCTACATGCCTGGTTCCCACCGTGAAGCATGGAGGAGGAGGTGTGATGGTGTGGGGGTGCTTTGCTGGTGACGCTGTTGGGGATTTATTCAAAATTGAAGGCATACTGAACCAGCATGGCTACCACAGCATCTTGCAGCGGCATGCTATTCCATCCGGTTTGCGTTTAGTTGGACCATCATTTATTTTTCAACAGGACAATGACCCCAAACACACCTCCAGGCTGTGTAAGGGCTATTTGACCATGAAGGAGAGTGATGGGGTGCTGCGCCAGATGACCTGGCCTCCACAGTCACCGGACCTGAACCCAATCGAGATGGTTTGGGGTGAGCTGGACCGCAGAGTGAAGGCAAAAGGGCCAACAAGTGCTAAGCATCTCTGGGAACTCCTTCAAGACTGTTGGAAGACCATTTCAGGTGACTACCTCTTGAAGCTCATCAAGAGAATGCCAAGAGTGTGCAAAGCAGTAATCAAAGCAAAAGGTGGCTACTTTGAAGAACCTAGAATATGACATATTTTCAGTTGTTTCACACTTTTTTGTTATGTATATATTCCACATGTGTTAATTCATAGTTTTGATGCCTTCAGTGTGAATCTACAATTTTCATAGTCATGAAAATAAAGAAAACTCTTTGAATGAGAAGGTGTGTCCAAACTTTTGGTCTGTACTGTATCCTTATAGTTTCTTCAGAATAAAAAAAACAACGGTTCACTAAGTGAAAGGTTCTATATTCAGTAGAGCCATACAAGTAGCGTACTACAAGACATGGTGCCTGGTTTAAAGAGGAGCAGTCGTCTCTCCTGACATGTCTACTTTAGTGTCTACTTGTATCCCCCATGTAATAACAATTCTGGAGCATCTTCTCTTATGACTATGTTGTTCCCTTATTATTTCTGCTACAAGTTATGAATGAATTACTAGCAGCTTCCAATGAAGGTCCAAAGGGGTGTTATGAATAGGGGGTGTTGCCCTACACAGTCCAAAAAAGTGTCAGACTGAGCAGGGACACACCCTCGACTGGTAACCTCCATCTGGACGTTCATTGCAAACCGAAATTCATTTATAAACTTCTAGCAGGAATATTATATATATATATATATGGAACCATTCACTTCAATGCGTCCAAAATAACTGATCTGTGACGGAAGTGACGCAAACGTTTGTTGTTTGTTTGTTTTTTTCTGAGGATCAGAGGAACGGACAGCTAAACATCGACATGAACCCAGCCTTAGAGATAGGGTCAAAACAAGAAACAAAAAAGCCACACACTTACGTGATGAAATCTAGGAAACTGGCGAGAGGCTCGTACGACTGATTTCTCATGTGCCTGAACTCTACCACCATCTTTTCCTTGAGCTTGTCGTCAATGACAGAAACGGCAAGTGGCGAGGCTTCATTAGACAGGAACGTCCCATAGTCTGTACTCTGAAGATGTAGCTTGAGATCTGCAGGACACAAGAGAAAGTCTTCAGCATGTTAGCAGAAAAAAAAAAAAAAACTATTGCAATTCTTCCCAACTACTGCTTACTGAAACTGCTCCGACGGGATAGCAAGCTAGTGAAGAATTCCAATGGAATGGTGGTCATCAGCTTAAAGAGCATCTGTCAGCAGCTTTGTACCTATGACACTGGCTGACCTGTTACATGTGCACTTGGCAGCTGAAGACATCTGTGTTTGCCCCATGTTCATATGTGCCCGCATTGCTGAGAAAAATGATGTTTTACTATATGTAAATGAGCCTCTAGGAGCAACGGGGGCGTCACCATTACACTTAGTGGCTCCGCTTTCTCTGCAACTGTCATGCCTGCCATCTCCTTCAGTATCCAGCGCAGGTACAATACAGGAAAGAAGCTCGCCGGCAGTTCTCTTCTGTACTGTGCCACATACTGAAGCTTGTGGCAGGCACGGCAGTTGCAGAAAGAGCAGGAGAGGCAAGCGGATTTATTTTTTTGCCTCCGATCTGAGATTTGATTGGGGGTTTTATTAACATGGGGGTCTGATCTGAGGTCTGAATGGGGTCTTAGTAACATGCAGGTCTGATCTGAGGTCTGAATAGGGGTCTTAGTAACATGGGGGGCTGATCTGAGGTCTGAATAGGGGTCTTAGTAACATGGGGGTCTGATCTGAGGTCTGAATAGGGGACTTAGTAACATGGGGGTCTGATCTGAGGTCTGAATAGGGGACTTAGTAACATGGGGGGCTGATCTGAGGTCTGAATGGGGTCTTAGTAACATGGGGGTCTGATCTGAGGTCTGAATAGGGGTCTTAGTAACATGGGGGTCTGATCTGAGGTCTGAATAGGGGTCTTAGTAACATGGGGGTCTGATCTGAGGTCTGAATAGGGGTCTTAGTAACATGGGGGTCTGATCTGAGGTCTGAATGGGGTCTTAGTAACATGGGGGTCTGATCTGAGGTCTGAATGGGGTCTTAGTAACATGGGGGTCTGATCTGAGGTCTGAATAGGGGTCTTAGTAACATGGGGGGCTGATCTGAGGTCTGAATGGGGTCTTAGTAACATGGGTTACCCCATAGAAGTAAATAGGTTTGCATCTGAACTGCAAAAAAGGGATCTACATTTTTACGGACAGTATACGACCATCTGAATGAGCCCTTACGTGGAGAAAGCAGCAGAAGAAAGGACATGTCTCCCTGATAAAGGACACACCTCTCTAAACTTTGATAGGGAGAGAGCTGCAGCAGAAAAGACCCATCCCATGAGAAAGGGCATGTCCTTTAACTACAACAGAAAGGACACACCCCTGAGCTGCCAGCCTGAAGGGAATTAAGGAGAGAAACTGGAGCAATGAACGAGGAGATCTCTGGATCCATGTGAGGTACAGGGCTGGTCTAGCATTGCTTGAAAGAGGTTTCCATGTACTATATGAGGTCTGACCCCCTTTAATACACACAGTGACCACTGTTATAGCAAGTAATTTTTGGTTGAACAAAACAAAACAAAAAAATAAAAAAAATTAAACTTTGTACGATCAGCCTTACAGACTTATGATGTGTGGCCAGAGATTTGGGTGTTTTCACAGCATATTTCCGTGTAGGTGTGAGATGAACAGTAAAACCGTAGAAGCTAAATACAAATGACTATTTTAAAAAAGACTTCCACACTACTTCACAAGTAGAATAGAGTGTACTTCAGCGAGGGCAGAGAAAGGGTGCTTCTCTTTTAAATTGCACCCTATCCAATGTATCCTCCGGATAGGTCAGTAATATCAGATTGGTTGGGGTCTGAAACACCACCGTCCACCTGTAGGTTAAAAGGGTTCTCTTGGAATTAAAAAAATAAAACTACTAAAAATAATTAAATATTATTTTATTATAAATATATTCTCAAACACCTTTCATTAATTATAATGGCTTGATTTGTCTGGGGAGCAATCATTAAGAAAATAAAATGGCTGTCGTCCTATTAGTACACACAAAACTCGTCCTAATCACACAGGAGGACAAGTTACTTCAGAACACTGAGCTAAAGAGCTGCCTCATCCTCCTCTCTGCTCATCAGGGATCATGATTCTGAATACAGATGATAAGATCATCAGCTGAATATATGTAGGAATGGAGTTCATGAGGAGAAATGAAGTACAGAGAGGACAATGGGGGTGTAGATAATGAGCAGGAGCACTTGTTTACAGTCTCCATTACCACAGCCCCACATCACCACAGTCTGTCCTGTCCATCCTCTCTGAATTTCATGTCTCCTCATGAGCTCCATTGCTGACTAGATTCAGCTGAAGATCTTATCAGCTGTATTTAGGATCATAATCCCAGACAAGTAGAGCAGAGAGGAGGATTAGGCAGCTCTTTAGCTCAGTGTTGTGAAGTAACTTGTCCTGCTGTGAGATTAGGACAGGTTTTGTGTGTACTAATAGGACAGCGGCCATTTTATTTCCCCTGATGATTGCTCCCTAGACAAAACGAGCCATTATAACTAAATGGACATTTATTTGGGAATTTTAATTTTCTTAATTCCCAGAGAACCCCTTTAACTGACTACAAACAACTACTAGGTAGTCTGATCTTGCATTCATATTGCCAAATATCTGCCCCCTACATCCTAACAAATGAATATCACTAAGACATAGGGGAAAGAAGTAAAGGACTGAATGATCAGACTACACAGGGGTTGTTTGTGGTCTGTTACCATGGCGACACACGTGTCTACCACTCCTGTGCAGACCTAACATGTAATACTATCCAATCAGTTTTTTCACAGCCAGATTAAAAGGGGTTGTACCAGGAAAAATATTCTTCTCCTGGATCTGAATACTTTTCTAATTGCATGTAATTAAAAATGATATATAGCTCATTGACGTGAAGCGAAGACTAGACCGGTCTGGTCTATACCCACAGAAGAGCTACTGTAACACAAATTGCTGAAAGAAGTTCATTCTACCTATGATAGAAAAGGGTGAGAGAGTTTACTTGGTATGGGGCTGCATGGTTGCAGAGCATTCAGAGTGCCCATGCTGACCCCTGTCCACTTCCATAAATGCCTACAATAGGTGCAAAGGTATTTGAATTGAACCATGCGGCAATAGAAGAAGTTCTCTAGAATTAGGTTTTCTTCTAGATCATGTGGATGGCCAGGTATGTGTGTGTGTCACTTAGCTGGGGAAGAGATGGCATCAGGATGCACTATGGAAAGAAGGCAAACTGGCACAGAATGGTTTGAGGAACATGACAAAAGAGTTCAAGGTGCTAATGTGGCCCCCAAATTTCCCAGATCTCTATCTGATCAAGCATCAGTTGGATGTGCAGGAAAACCAAGTCCGATTCATAGAAGTTGAACCTTGCAACGGGACTCCAAAACTTTTCATACGTCATATCGGCAAAGTGAAGCCTCATTTGGCCTTAGTCTTAGGGAGTGGTGGGAAGGCCAGAGAGGCCTGGAAAGCTTCTCATTAAAGGAGTTTTCAGAGAATAATTTTTCACGGATGACCGCATCCTTAGGGGAAGAATCGTACTCAACTACTCCTCCCCGACTCCGGTCCCGCATG
Organism: Bufo gargarizans; assembly: GCF_014858855.1. Classification (NCBI taxonomy): domain Eukaryota; kingdom Metazoa; phylum Chordata; class Amphibia; order Anura; family Bufonidae; genus Bufo; species Bufo gargarizans. Next base: position 94,220,904 of record NC_058089.1, on the reverse strand, counting down.
CTGTCTCTTGCACGTCCATGTTCCCATCCATGGCTTGTTTACTTCCTCCCCAGCACTAGAATGCTCATCTGCCCTACTTCAGCCAACCACTGGTTTCAGTGGTGACGTGTCCACAAGAAGCACATTACCTCTAAAGCCAGTAGTTGACCATCCCAACACCGGGGTGGAGGTAAACAAGCTACGGACCAGAAGATGGACACCAGGAAAAAGTATTTATTCCTGGACAACCCCTTGAAGCTCAAGCTGCTGGGCTCATTACTGAGCAATATATGGCCTCAAGTTGCTCACACACAAGCTCAGCCACAGAATCCACATGTGGATTAACATTACCTGCTGGGCTGCAGAGGAAACAACGGCAAGCACAGGCACACCCGGTAACCCACATGTGGATCCTGCATGAGGGCTGCACCATGTATGGGCACACTTAGTGCAAAGTGGGATAGAGCCAGGATGCCAAATGCAGCTGGTATGAGAACTGGTGAACTGATGTGAAGAAACCTGATGTCTTATGTTTGGCTACCAGGCGAGTGGGGGTTTATTTTCTGTTTTACTGTGTTATATACCATATTGCCAGGACAACGGCTTATTGCAGACTAAATAAAGCCAAGTTTGGACTTCAAACTCTTGAAGTGTCATTAACATTTGACATCTTCAACCAGGAAACCTTTAAAAGAGAGTTACGAAACAGCAAGGCTGTAAAAAGTGCATGTCAGTATAATGAACCCTAGGCATACTGCCTGGTAGTGTAGATCATGCCGAATGCAGTGACACCTGTTGTTGCAGTAATCAAAGGTGTCTACTTTAATTTTTATGTTAATGAGGTGCTCAGAGCACCTCCTTGACCTTTCTGCCTCGCACACTCATTGACAGGGCCAGGCATCCTCACTGCTCAGATGCCTGGTCCTGAAACAATTAGTCCATACGCAGGTCGGATCTAGGTCAGATCTTAGTGCTCTGAGCTGTGCATGTGCCGACTGAACTCTTGCCGGATCTAAGTGCAGATAGTTCAGTTCTCGCTCTGAGAACGGAGCTGTGCATGGGCAGATGTTGCTCTCACCAGAGCATGCATTACATTTTGGGGTTAGTCATCCAGTGAGGATGCCTGAAACTGGCAATCAGGTGCTCCAAGGGGCTAGGCCAGCCCTTTAGTGCTCTGACCACCTCATTAGCATACAAATTTAAGCCCACATTTCTCTAAAGGGCACCTCTGATTGCTGCAACAGAGGTATTACTCCACCGAGCAGGGTCAACAGAGTAGGCATGGTTTTCTAGGGTTGATCGTGCTGACAGATATTCTTTAGTAGATTCACTAGACTTTTGTAGGAGACTGGAGCATAGAGTACCATCGAGCACACACGTCAAATTGGACACAGGTTCTTAACTCATTATATGGTGGACCTGCCCAGACAGATTTGTGACATAAGACAGTCCAGTCAGTGATGCTTGCAAGAAAATAAATGGCAATGTAATATGAATACTATAATAATTAACATGGAGAAAACTTAATACCAAACCTATTGTCACGCTACATTAGACAGCTTACGTTTACTGAATAAAATTGTTTTTCGAATCCGATAATACAAGAGATATATGGTTCTCAGCGGACTGTTAAAAGTAATCACAAGGAGATTTCATTGCCTTGTTGGTTTCTACAGGCAGATCTTGTCTGGTTCATACGCCGCATTCTTCTCCGATACTCATCTATAAACAGGTATTTTATATGGAAATACATACAACCTTATAGCACCTACTGATGGAAAATTACTAGAGAGAGGAACACAGGACCCAATCAGATGGCACGTTTCAAGTGAATAATAGAAAGCAGATGAGTTGCCACTGCCAACACCACCATTCTTAGAGTGTTACTTCAAAGAGGAAAGCAGCTCAAGTTCTAGTAGACATAGCCAGCCATGTGCGATGGCTGCCCATTAATTTGCCACTGCAGGAGAAATACATGGGCTCTTTATCTAACATTATAAGTGAGAAAACAAAAAATGAGTCTACCTCTTAGTGATTGGTCAGTTCAACCTTAGATGATGGGACACAGAGATGGACAACTGGACACAAGGATTCAGACAGGACATTTTCTTGATAGACAAAGTAAGACAACCAGCAGAGAAGAAGTGGTCTCAATCCTACATATTCACAATGGGTTGAGGATCACAACAGTCCATATGGGCATTATACAGTATCTTGACCTCTGTATCTAGTGTAGTAATTGACAAGTTAGCACATTCAAAAAAGGTACTAGCTTCACTTACAAGATCCCTTGGTTTACTGAAATCAGTGCCTGTGATCCATGGACCACCTCCTTGGATGCAAGACAATGAGGACCTTGGGTTTCATCTCATTGATATGATTCAATCAAGGATGTTGTAAGATCAACTACTTGCTTTATGAACGTGCTTACTGTTCAAATACTACACTATTACCGTAGTTGTGGGTTTTGACTTAAATTTTTTAGTTTCCTCTGGAAACAAAATATTTTCTTACTTGGATATCGGGGAGGTAGATAGCCGTTAACCGATCCAAGAATGCATATTTATGTGAGAAGCTGGGCAAATAGCCTGAAAGTTTCCAGAATAAGCTAATATCTAAGCATAATCTCTGACATGGTCCAGTTTCTTCAGAAACTCAGAAGAACAGAAGAACTCACAACAGTCTGCTGTCTTTCATTATTGAACTATCGAACCAAACCAATGGAAACAGTCTGAATGCTGGCTTTCATGGTTTCTTGTTATCAGAGGTTTCATGTCTCAAAGGAGTTGTGCCAAGGTTTATCCCTTATCCACTGGATAGTGAATAAGTGTCTGATCAGTGAGGGTCTGACTGCTGGAACCCCCACCGATCAAGAGGACGAAAATCCTGGTCCCACCCCATTCCCTGTATAAATAGAACAAGTGCCTCTACATTACTGCCCGAGATAGATGTACACTTGAAACTATTGATATAAGGGGAACTTCACCAGAGACTTATCGCCTATCCTGTGGACAGGGGACAAGTGTAAAGCATGCCTACACTTTCAGATAAGGCTAGGTTCACATATGCATTGTGAAGTCCGTCTGTTTCGCCAGAGGAACAGACTACTGGATATCCCTGTATCTAGCATAGCCAGACAGCACCACAGACCTCCAGATCCCCATTGACTATACTGGGATCCAATGGGGAGCCGGCTGTTTTCCAGCATAAATGAAAGCTCTCGGTCGGATAAAAAGTACTGCATGGAGTATTTTTTGTCTGGTTGAAGGCCAGCATTTGTGCCAAAAAGCGGCCGAGTCCCATTATAGTTAATGGTGATCGGGCAGTGCACTGTGCTGTCCGGCTATGGCACAAATAGTGAAGTCCGGAGGTCTGTCCTTCTGCCGGAACAGACTACCGGAGTTCACAACACATATGTGAACCTAACCTTCTGAGTAAGCGGTCATGTGTGTGTACACAATCTCTGACCATTATATGATGTGTTTATGTATTTTTAGGTTTTCTCCTCTGCTGGCTATATATCTAATTTTCGGTTCTCCTTAAAGGGTTTCTACCACTTGCTGTGGACACATTTCGTTTTCAGACACTCAGCAGTAACTAAGGGAAAAACTCAAGCAAAAGAAGAAACTAAAGACTGCTCTATGCATAATGCTGCAGCAGTAGTAACACATGCAAAAATTTATTTTTTGATGAAAACATGACAGTTACACTTTAACTACACAGAGAATTGAGCAATGCGCTTCCGATGCTACTGATGAACAGCTGATTGGCGGGGGTGCAGGGTGTCGGACTAAGAATAGGCCATCGCTTAGAAAAAACTGGACAATCCTTTTAAGAAATAGAAGAGCTACAGAGTACCTCAATATCCAGTATAAGCGTTCATTTGGTATAACAGTTTAATGGCTTCATGAATTCGCACAAAGCGGCATAAGAAAAGTATTTACCTGAAAAAGAAAACATACTACCGTAATATATTCTATTTGCATAAAGGGGTTAGCCCACAAAAAATATTCTACAGTTTTCAAACCAGCACCTGGATCGGAGTACTTTTGTAATTGCATTTAATGAAAAATGTATCATAGCCACTGAGTTATTCAATGAAATCTATCTGTATAGCGCCACCTGCTGTTTGTTTGCCTTTCTTATTTCTTTGCCTTGCTCACTGAGATGGCCGCACATGCTCAGTTTCATCCTCCAACTGCCTCCTGAGCTGCAGCATCATGGATACGCCCCCTCCAGCTGCAGCATCAGGGATCTGTTCTGGGACCCATATTGTTTAATATCTTTATCAGCGAAATTGCAGAAGGCCTCGATGGTAAGGTGTGTCTTTTTGCTGGAGGGACACACAGGGTTGATGTTCCTGGAGGGATACACCAAATGGAAAAGGTTTTAGGAAAACTAGAGGAATGGTCAAAAATCTGGCAACTAAAATGTAATGTTGATAAGTGCAAGATAATGCACCTGGGACGTAAAAACCCAAGAGCAGAATATAAAATCAGTGATACAGTCCTAACCTCAGTATCTGAGGAAAGGGATTTAGGGGTCATTATTTCAGAAGACTTAAAGGTAGGCAGACAATGTCATAGAGCAGCAGGAAATGCCAGCAGAATGCTTGGGTGTATAGGGAGAGGCATTACCAGTAGAAAGAGGGAGGTGCTCATGCCGCTCTACAGAACACTGGTGAGACCTCATTTGGAGTATTGTGCTCAGTACTGGAGACCATATCTCCAGAAGGATATCGATACTTTGGAGAGAGTTCAGAGAAGAGCTACTAAACTGGTACATGAATTGCAGGATAAAACTTACCAGGAAAGATTAAAGGCCCTTAACATGTATAGCTTGGAAGAAAGACGAGACAGAGGGGATATGATAGAAACTTTTAAATACATAAAGGGAATCAACAAGGTAAAAAGGAGAGAATATTTAAAAGAAGAAAAACTGCTACAAGAGGACATAGTTTTAAATTAGAGGGGCAAGGTTCAATAGTGATCAGGTTTAATAGTGAAAAGAAATGGGCACAGGAGGTGGCACCTTTAACTTTGGACTGGAGAAATATATATAAAAATGTTAAAAGGAGTACAATTTCCAGCAGCTTCCGATTGACGCAGTTCTTTATCCTTCACCGGACCTATGTTACCCCAAGGGTCATGAGCAAGATGTATAAAACAGGAGAAGCAAAATGTTGGAAATGCGGAGAGGAGAGGGCCGACTTTGCCCGTCTGATCTGGTCATGCCCGACTGTACAAGGGTACTGGTCTCATGTTTTCCAGCACCTTGAGGTAGAGACAAAGAAACCGGCCCCTTTTGAGATCAGTATAGCAGTCCTGGGAGATACTGGAAGAATTGGAGTAGATAGAAAAAGTGAAGGAAAATGGGAAAAAGGTCTGATGCTGGCACGGGTTGTCCTGGCCAGAGGATGGGGAGCGGCTAGCCCACCAAACGTGGTAGACTGGAAAAATCTATGTGAAAGGGTGACAAGATATGAGAAAGCCAGGCAGGTGAAGCCAATGAATAAATAAATTCGGAGTAAAAAGGGGGGAACCACAAGATTCCGAAATGAGGTTACTGAAAGAAAAGGCCATTGGGATACTCCCAAGACAACCAAATAGGGTGGAGGGGAGGGAGGAGGTGAAGGGGGGGGTCGGGGATGGGAGGGGGGGGGGGGAATTTATCCTTGTTAAAAATGAAGGAGATAAACTGTGACATGACTTTCTATAATGGTGTATATTTGTATTGTTATGATACTCTTTTGTAATTTATTACGGTATATATATGTATTTTTGTAATGACCAGTTTTCACATATGTCATGTTTTATTGAGAAGAAGAAAAATGATAAATAAATATAAAATTAAAAAAAAAGAAAAGTCCTTGACTAGAATAAGAAAAAAAGGCATATACATCGGTGAGATGTAGAATGGTGTGCACATGCGATGATTGGCACATCTGGTTGTACCTTCAGTTGTGCTTGCACATTTCTCAGCTGTTTCAGTGCCTCAAAAAAAAAAAATAATAATAAATTAGAGGGGCAAAGGTATAAAAGTAATATCAGGAAGTATTACTTTACTGAGAGAGTAGTGGATGCATGGAATAGCCTTCCTGCAGAAGTGGTAGCTGCAAATACAGTGAAGGAGTTTAAGCATGCATGGGATAGGCATAAGGCTATCCTCCATATAAGATAGGGCCAGGGGCTATCCATAGTATTCAGTATATTGGGAAGACTAGATGGGCCAAACGGTTCTCATCTGCCGACACATTCTATGTTTCTATATGTGTAATTGTTTTGGTAAATAAATTCCATTAATCCATTCACAAGGTCATGCTCTTCCAGAGGTTTTTGTAAGATTATTGGGCAGTTTCTCTGCCTACAAGATATTATCACAGATGCTTGGTTTACTTCTGCAGTTCTCAAAACTGAATTGGACTCAGCAGAGATCACATGCCTCTTCTTCACAGCACAAATGTTATAACATGAACGGAGTTGAGAAAAAGACCTTAATCCTAACTTCTACAAACCTATGAATGCAGAATCAACCTAATCAAACTAATATGAAAAGTTGTTATTCTAAAAATCTTCATCTACTTGCATATTATAAGTTATACCAGCAAGAATTAGTCTTTATGTAGAAAACTATGATTTAAATCAAGCCTTACTGACTAGTGATTTAAATCAAATCCACCCTGGTTGGCACACATTATAAGGGGGTGGTTTTTGTACTGGCGCACATTATAAGGCAGGGCTGTGGAGTCGGTAGATAAATGCTCCGACTCAGACTCCTCAGTTTTTTGTACTTCCGACTCCGACTCCCCGACTCCGACTCCTCTGTATTTAATATGCAAATGTATTTTATACATTCCTTGAAGGAAAGAAAGAAGTTCTTCTAAGCTCTTCTAGCACAGAGAGGTAGTTGGGCAGAAGCTGCTGCCTTCTCCTTTGTGTGCTGATCTTCTGCTGAAGACAGGGCAGTGGGAGGATCCAAGAAGGGACATTTATTTTAAAACATGATTTCCCTAGAATAATCCCATAGTCATGTTTAAAGTTTAAGATAACATTCTGAGTTTACACGTTTTATAGCCTTAGCTGAATGACAGCAGTTTTTCCAATGGTTTACAGCAGGGATGTCAAACTTGTGGCCCTCCAGCTGTTGCAAAACTACAACTCCCATCATGCCTGGGCATACTACAGCTATCAGGGAATGATGAGAGTTGTAGTTTTGCAACATCTGGAGGGCCATGAGTTTGACATCCATGGTTTACAGCTTCAGTCTTGAACTATTGACCCTCCATTCCCTTCACTTATACAAGTGTCTCTAGTCCTGCAAAACACATATTTACTTAATCCCTTATCAGTGAGAGGCGAGGATAACCATGGGCATTGTGTTCCCTGTAACATCAGAACACAACACAATGGAAAGTATATGTATTGCCACTCCTAATTGTGCATTGCGTGCCATATAGTGAAGCATATGAAAAGCATGCTTCTTCACATCACTGAACGCGTTTGTTTTGCGGTTACGTGAGGCACTGCATGCATTGGCCTTTATTCTTACAGTAGAGAAGTCATTAATTATAACTGTTTATGAATTCGGACATTTAAACTTGATTTTTTTATTCCACTTTAAATTTAGTAGGAGTCGGAGTCGGAGTCGGTTCATTTTTTGCCGACTCCGACTCCAGGTACCCAAAATTGACTCCGACTCCTCGACTCCGACTCCACAGCCCTGTTATAAGGGGGTGGTTTTTGTACTGGTGCACATTATAGGGGTATTTTTTGTGCTGGCGCACATTATAAGGGGGTGGTTTTTGTACTGGTGCACATTATAAGGGGGTGGTTTTTGTACTGGTGCACATTATAGGGGTATTTTTTGTGCTGGCGCACATTATAAGGGGGTGGTTTTTGTACTGGCGCACATTATAAGGGGGTGGTTTTTGTACTGGCACACATGCTCTGTCTATTGTATTCAGCAACATCTATAATACATGCAGTTTCATTGCAGAGTGTGTCGTGCAAAATGCCCCAAGGAGGCCCCACTGAGACTTTATTGCCCAAAGGGCCCACATGAACCTGGAGCCGGCCCTGTTTGTGGGGGGGGGGGGGGTGTCTTTTTTCAGGGGGAACGTTCTTTCTGCTGTAATTCATTAATAATTGTGACTTCCCTAGCACCCTGCACCTGACGACTTCCTTCATTTCCATATAACTCACCTGGATCTATTACTATACATATACACCATAGGTTTAAATCGGAGGATTACGGAAACTGTGGAATCTGACAACCATCAAGAAAAAAAATAATCGTTTCTTTGGCAGGACCTGGACAACAGGTAAGCAAACCTATAGGTTCTGTCATGGTGGTTACTGAGGCATTAGTCACGTAATATCTTCTGTGGCCGCGGGATCACATGTGGTTGACGGGTTTATACAGCTCAATTACCTCAAACCACCACATATTTGTATCTCAGAAGTTTCCATGCCCCAAAAGATAAAAATCTGCCATGCCCAGAAATACACAAGCTATCTGATAAAGGCAAATTGTGAAATTCTACTTGAGAAAGTCGCCAACAAGGCTAGCACTCCAAATTTCAAGTTCCCTTCTATATTCTACTTGTACCAATGGATTTCTGTGGTGGCGACCAGTGATTGTAGTCGTCCCCCGACCCACCACCAAGTTACGGCAATAAAATAGGCTGAAGGGTCTAAATGGAGCTGGAGGCAGTTGAAGGATGGAACTGAGCATGTGCGTCCATTTCAGAGAGCAGGACAGAGAAATTAAAAAAAGGACAAACAGTAGGTGGCGCTATACAGATTTCAGTAGCTATGCTAAATTGTTTACAAAATTATTCAGATCAGAGTGCTGGTTTGAAAAATGTAGACCCCCTTTAATTGCCACGTGTAAAACTCCTTAACTGGTCATTCAGACTACATGAAATGGGAAGACAAGAGGTTTCAGCTATTTCGGACAAATATGCCGAAAGCCAATATTCAGCAAAGTACAAGCTCAGCAATCTGCTCCACGTTTCCTCTTTAAGTCCAATCCCTAATTTCCACTAATATAAAACATGTGCTCGCCTGGACTTCATGTAATACCTAATCTTACTACAAATGCACGACGCAGCAATAAAGATTCATTTCCACACAGTCATACAAGTAAGGCTACGTTCACACCCGCGTTTGGTGCGGATCCGGCATGGACGGATCCGTTCAGATAATGCAACCGTACTGAATGGATCCGTCCAGATAATACAAACGTCTGCATATGTTCTTTTACATATCCAAGACGGAGCCGTCTTGAACACCATTAAAAGTCAATGGGGGACGGATCAGTTTTCTATTGTGCCAGATTGTGTCAGTGAAAACGGATCCATCCCCATTGACTTACATCGTGTGCCAGGTCGGATCCATTTGGCTCCGTTTCGTCAGACGGACAGGCAGCGTTTTGGTGTCCGCCTCCAAAGCGGAACGGAGGCAAACTGATGTATTCTGAGCGGATCCTTAAAATGCAAACTGATCCGTTTTGGACCGCTTGCGAGAGCCCTGAACGGGTATGTCATCCGTGTCCGCGTCCGTTTTTTTCTACAAGACCTTGGTGCAATAAAATTACACTTTTCATTAACCTTCCTTTTTTCCCCCCGTCAGACAAAAAAAAAAAAAAAAAAAAGGAAGACACAAGGAAACACAACTGAAGCAAAATCGGACACGGACCACTGAAGCCAAATCACTGACAGTGAAAAAACACTGTCGTGTGCATAAGGCTTTAATCGATAGAATACTCGATTACTAAAATAGTCAATAGCTGCAGCCCTAATTTAACCTCTCGGATGCAGTGGTGCATTGACAGCGCAGAACAGGAATGGCTAGGAGAGGGGACCACCTGTACCAGGAGACCACTCACTGGTCATTAATAGCAGGAGTAATCTAGGTGCCGTTTCTTGAATCCCTGCCATCAGCAGGCACAGGCTTCGGACTCCTCATTAGAGACGGACTGCACTGTATAGACCCCGGCACTGCTGATGGTGCCTATGCTACCACTTTAATCATTCGCTCACAGCATACCTGTCATGCCTATATCAAGAGGAGAAAAACAGAACTGGATCGCACATCCACAGTGCTATGTTTGATCTAATTAAACTCGCTTCTCAGCGCCATATTAAAGTGTACAGCCCCCCATACTGCATGCCGTACAAGAGGCATTAGTGTACGTTTTGACCAAAAGGCATAAGCCCACCCACCACACCAAGGTCACCTCTTTGAGTGGGACCTACTCTGACAAAAAGGTGCAGCACAATGCGGTGACAAAGCGGCACTGCCCTAGTAGGTGGCAGGACCCAGGAGTCAAACAGCAACCCTGCTGTCTGACAATGCCACCCATGGCACTGGGCCCCCAACAACCCACCAGCACAGCACCACAAAAACAAAGGCCACCACGCAGTACTGCACCATGTGAACAGTTGTCTAACACAACATGTCCACTACTATCAGGAATTGCAGGTCAATTACCACTTTATGCGAACTACTGTGATTAAAACCACCTGTGCCGAATGGGAAGAGTGCTGATACCAGTAATAAAGAAGAAAGATTCAACATGCATATATCAAGGTATCATATATACCTGTCGTGCCTTATCTTTCCCCTAACAGGTCTATGTTGTGCCATTCCTCTGTTATTTCTACTATAAGTTTTAGACTGAATTGCCAGCAGCTTGCAGTAAAGGTACAGATGGGTGTTACCAGTTGGGGGGGGGGGGGGTGTCCCTGCAGTCACTGATTGGACAGAGTCAGGCTGGTAACACCCAGCAGTACCTTTACTGCAGACTGCTGGCAATTTATTTGTAAACTTCTAGCAGGAATAATACAGTAATAGTACAACACAATTTTTTACATAATCAACACTTTGCCACAATTTTTTGGCATGTGCACAAAAAACGCAATTTGACCGCATTGTGTGAACGCATCCTTATAAAGGGGCACCCCCTACATTAGCTAAAACTGTAGTAAAGACAATCAAACAACCCTTATGCTCAAAAATGAAGTCTCCGTGGCAGATTTACTAAGCCTGAAGATGGCGGTCTAGACCTGCTCCGGATTTATCACCGGGGCTCAGGCTGGATGGTAGCTGTGGCGCAGGGACAGACACTTTTCTCCAACTCCAGCACTTTCTACGAGACAGAATTTGACGCCAGAATTGTGGCACAATTTTAGTGCAAAGTGACAGATCATCGGCTGCAGCCCCTTCCTGCCAAGTCCCCCCCCCCCTTAAGGGCAAGTTAGAAAAAGTGTAGAAACCCGAGTTGCGCCAATAGGTGCCCGATTCTAGGTGCAGACACATTAGGTAAACCAGGGTCACAGTTCTCTGTACCATGTACTCGTTATATAACACCTGCGATTGGTCAGAGGCTACCAGGGGAATAAATGATCCCTAGTCAGCTTGCATCTACAGAGCCTCTATACGGCCTGGCACTGAAAAATTCTAATGCTACAATAAGGGTCCATTCACACGTCTGTGTGTGGATCCGCAAAACACGGACATCGGCGATGTGCGTTCCGCATTTTAGGGACCGCACATTGCCGGCAATTAATAGAAAATGCCTTTTCTTGTCCGCAATTGCAGACAAGAATAGGACATGTTCTATTTTTTTTTGGGATCCGCAAAATTCCGTATCCGGTCAGCACATCGTGCTGCCCCATAGAAATGAATAGGACCGCAATTCCGTTCCGCAAAATGCTGAACAAAATGTTTACTTCCACGCCCCTATGGCTTGATCGCAGACTGCGTCATATTTGACTGAAATTGTAGCACAGCACGCAGTGGCGTAGAATGACCGATGTGACGGACGCCAATGAACTAGAGTTGTTGCGATACCAATTTTTTGATTCGGTTTCGATACCATGAAAAAGTATTGCGATACTCGATACCATTCGATACCACGCGAAAAAAATAAACAAAAAAAGCCACGTGCATTCCTCATTTTTAAAAATGGCGAATCGCGCAGTTTTTATTTTATTTTTTCTGTTCCGGCATTCACCACCTAGATTTTTTTAATATATTTTAATAGTTTGGACTTTTCTGACGTGGCGATGTAATATGTTTATTATTTAAATATTTTATATGTGAAATTGGGAAAAGGGGGTGATTTATACTTCATATTTTAGTGTTTTTTGTTTGTTTTTTTTACACTTTTTATTTAATGACTATTTCCCCCTTAGGGGCTAGAACCTGGGATCTTTCATCCCTTTTCCTATTCAGCCTGATAGATCTCTATCAGGGTGAATAGGACTCCACACTGTCCCTGCTGCTCTGTGCACACAGCATCAGGGATGTTACCATGGCAACCAGGGCTTCTGTAGCGTCCTGGCTGCCATGGTAACCGATCGGAGCCCCAGGCTTACACAGCTGGGGCTCCGATCAGAAGCTGCCACTGCACCACCAATGAGGGGGGGGGGGGGAGAGAGAGGTCCCTGTGGCCACTGCCACCAATGATTTTAATACTGGGGGGTTGAGAGGGGCCGGCACACTGTGCCACCAATGATTTTAATGGGATGGGTGGGTTGAGGGGGGGGGGGGGCAATGATAACTACCTCTTTATACAGGAGGCGGGTACTGGCAGATCAGCGGCAGTTAACTGCCGCTGATCGCAGCTCCCTGTCAGGGGCAGGGTGCCGGCAATGCGATTCTGCTGCCGGCACCCGCCTCCTGTATGTGTTAAAGACTGACTACTGTATATGAGTCCAGACTTTCACTATCAGGCCACACAGAGCGGCGCCCAGCAATGTCCCAGCACTCACCATTAGTCCTGGGCGCCGCTCCGTTCGCCCGCAGGGCTCCATTACTGTCTCCTGTCCTGCTCCACATGCTGCTGATTACTATCGGAGCGATGGGAGGAGACATCAGATTCACTAGTGGGCGTTCCTTCTCCCTGGCTGTAGCGCTGTCCAATCGCAGCGCAGGGAGAAGGAACGCCTACTAGTGAAGCTGATGTCTCCTCCCATCGCTCCGATAGTAATCAGCAGCATGTGGAGCAGGAGAGGAGACAGTAATGGGGCACTGCAGGCGAACGGAGCGGCGCCCAGGACTAATGGTGAGTGCTGGGGCATCGCTGGGCGCAGCTCTGTGTTGAAATAATCCTATCATTGGTGGCGCAGTGCGCCCGCCCCTCCTCCGCCCCTCTCTTCTCATTGCCGGCGCCGCCCCTCCTCCGCCCCTCGCTTCTCATTGCCGGCGCCGCCCCTCCTCCACCCCTCGCTTCTCATTGCCGGCGCCGCCCCTCCTCCGCCCCTCGCTTCTCATTGCCGCACCTCCTCCGCCCCTCGCTTCTAATTGCCGCCCCTCGCTTCTCATTGCCGCCCCTCCTCCGCCCCTCGCTTCTCATTGGTGGCAGCGGCAGCAGCACAGGGGGAGGGAGGACAGCTTCCTTCTCCCCGTGCTGCTGAGAGAACATGAGCGCGCCGATAGCAGCGCGCTCATGTTCAGAGATACTAGACTGCGCAGAAGCGCAGCCCAGTATCGAAAAAACGGAAATCCCGGTATCGTATCGATACCGGGACAAAAGTATCGATTGGGTATCGAAATTTCGATACCCGCAACAACCCTACAATGAACCCCATCATAAATGAGTGGCCTTCAATAGGCTCCGATGGATCTGTTGCAGCTTGGATTCCGTTTTTCTGCTACCATAGCGGAACGGAAAAATGGAATTCCTAACCCAGATGTGAACTCGGCCTAAACTAAAGCAAATTTGCAAAAGGTGTAATGAAAAAAGGTCCTGAATACTCCAAGACGTGTAATAAAGGGGGATTCCTGCTGGCAGACCCCCTTCTAATCTACGGGGCCGCTGGGCAGCCTTCTGACATTGCAGGAATGAAGGACTGGACAGGTTATGTTTTACAGGTCCTATGGCTCCACCTTCTGGAGATGCATGGACTTTTACCATCTGAAGCGGCCGATACCAACCAGGTGACCCTGCTACCACCAGGGAAGCTACGGGCACAGACATTCCTCCATGATGCCCGCATGGCCCAAGGCCTCCTCCACACGTCAGTGAATCATGTGCTGTCCATGGTCTCCACGAACCGCTCACATATCCATTGACTTTAATGTGTGTATTCGCACATCCGTGGTGTGACCACTGACCCAAAACACTGAAGCATGCCCTGTTTTGTCCGCGATTATGGATCCCTCACACACATAGTCCACGAGTTCATGAAATGCCATCTGTGTTTAGTCCGTGGTTTCTATGGACCACTGGTAGGAGATGCTTGTGAAATTAATTTCCACCCTAATAAAAAGGTCCCTGGAATAAGGAGAACTTATGGAGGACAAAAACAGACACATGGACCAAACACTATTCCTTCGCAGACATCTTCATGGATGAACCACTGACCATCTTGTCACGAATCTCATCATGACACGGACACTTTGTCCACTGCTGAAAGCTCCTCTCCCACCCTCAAGAAGGCTACATCCCCATGTTGTGGTCATGCTCTGGAGAAAGACACCACCGTCCCTTCATTGTGAGGCTTCACTTGGTTAGGACATTACAAGGTTTCTAAGTTACGTTGCCCATTAGCTTTTTCCCATATGGACTTTTGCTCCCACGTGAGGAGATCACCAGGTTTCTATAATCCACTGATTTATGAAGTTTCGAGAAAACACCGTCCTGCAATATTGTTTGAAAGCCAAATATTACATAACCCGTCTGTAGCCCGATACACGTACGCCCATAGGGATGCTTAGTAAATACGGAGCCGAAAATAAGAAGGGAACATCATGACCCAGAAATACAACCTTCACCTATAAATACATGGTAGCCTGATTTACCCAGAAGGCCACACAATGATTTAACTGTTCCCTTCCCTTTTTGGGATGAAAACAGGTAAGAAGTGTGGTCAGGGCAGGAGCAGCAGAAATGAGGGGTGCACCAGCAGGCATGGGTGCTGCACAAAGCCTATGGGCTCTGCCCTGACTATGAACATCTTGTCCCGTTCCAAAATGCTGTGCCCGGAGACGGAGGCAGAGAATTACAGAGCTGTGCTGCCACCTAGTGTTCCAAAGACGATAGTCAACGATAAAGTCAGATTTAAGCACTGCGCTGCCATCTAGTGGTTTTTTTTTGTTTGCTTTTCCTAAGTTTCTGTTATGGCATTCACCACATGAGATATTTTTTAATAGTTTGGATTTTTTTCGGACGCGGCGACACCTGATATGTTTATTTTTATTGTTTATATGTTTTTATATGTAAAATTGAGAAAGAGGGGGGACATAAAAAAATATTTTTTATTTTTATTTTATTTATTTTTTATAACTATTAGCCCCCTTAGGGGGCTAGAACCTGGGATCTTTTAATCCCTTGTCCTATTCACCCTAATAGCGATCTATTTTTTTACACTCTCCCTGCTGCCAAGGGAGCTTACCATTAGGGATGAGCGAATCTACTTCGGATGAAACATCCAAAGTCGATTCGCATAAACCTCATTAGAATACCTTATGGAGCGAGCGCTCAGTACAGTATTAGAATGTATTGGCTCAGATGAGCCGAAGTTATTACTTAGCGAAGTCTCGCGAGACTTTAGGTAATAACTTCCTAAAAAAATTTCTACTGTTAAAAACTTTTTCCCGAACTCAGGTTCGGTTCCAAGGTACCACTTTAGTTTAGAGAAGGCTCTTCCGGCATGGATTGTGCCCAAAGTATATAAAGCAAGGTCCATAAAGGTTTGGTTGGGTGAGGAAGAACTTGACTGACTGCACACAGTCCTGACCTCAACCCCATCCAACACGTTTCGGATCAACTAAAACGGAGACTGTGACCCAGGTCCCTCTCATCCATCATCAGCTTCTGAAGTGAATTACAGAGCTGTGCTGCCACCTAGTGTTCCAAAGACGATAGTTCAAAGATAAAGTAAATTTAAGCACTGCACTGCCATCTAGTGTTAGAAAAGGATTACGGCAATAGTCTAAGGTAGGAATGGAAAAATGTGCACAGCTCTAATGTATAAGACAGGTGCGCGGTGCCCGACACTGTAAAATGAAGGGTACAGCTTCACACTTTATGGGGCATGATGGGAAATAGATATACCATTAAAACTAATTACAGCGGCTCGCCTCCTTGTAGCTATGACTATGATGAGGGGACATCCTCTGCGTCTGGAGGAAAGAAGGTTTGTACACAAACATAGAAGAGGATTCTTTACGGTAAGAGCAGTGAGACTATGGAACTCTCTGCCTGAGGAGGTGGTGATGGTGAGTACAATAAAGGAATTCAGGAGGGGCCTGGACGTATTTCTGGAGCGTAATAATATTACAGGCTATAGCTACTAGAGAGGGGTCGTTGATCCAGGGAGTTATTCTGATTGCCTGATTGGAGTCGGGAAGGATTTTTTTATTCCCCTAAAGTGGGGAGAATTGGCTTCTACCTCACAGGGTTTTTTTTTTTGCCTTCCTCTGGATCAACTTGCAGGATAACAGGCGAACTGGATGGACAGGATGTATTTTTTCAGCCTTATGTACTATGTTACTATGTATATCTGTATAGTGCCACCTGCTGTTTGTTCTTTTGCATCCATCTGACAAATGCATTGAAAAAAATGTATCCTGTCTCTCCAGTGTCATCCAGAAAAACGAATCCAGTATTATTATTTTTTGCATTTTTAAAAGGTCTGCGCATGCCAGAACACATAATGCCGGATCCGTTTTGCCAGAACACAATGCCGGATCCGTTTTGCCGGAACACTTAATGCCAGATCCAGCACTAATACACGTCAATGTAAATTAATGCCGATTTCGGCAAGTGATCAGTGTTTTTGGCCGGAGAGAAAACTGCAGCATGCAGCTGAGCTGCAGCAGAAAGGACACTCCCCTTGAGCTGCCAGCTTAATATAAATGTAGCAGAGCAATGAATGTGGAGATCTCTGGACCCATGTGAGGTACAGGGCTGGTTCTAGCTTGGTTATAAGGAGATAGTCATCTACTATATGATGTGTTCAGTTTTTACATCAATCATGGCATAACCCCTTTAAGAGTTAAAGGTGTCTGCATGTGTGTGGTGCTTTCTTTTTCTAACCTAGAGTCGGGCTCCAAACTGTTCTCAGCATTCTCAGAAAAAGAATTCTCTTGGATCAGGGCAGAACCAGCAATTTTTAAGACATCTGTTAAAAAAAAATATATATACTGTATATTTTTAATCCACCGCATGTCAATTTACGCGGAAATTCCACCCTATGTGGCCGTACTCATCGAGACAAAATCAACATTTTTGATCAGTGGGGTCCGGGGGCCAAGACCCTAATGATCGCTACAAAGAGGAGAGAGAAGCACTTGCATAACACGCTGTCTCTCCTCACGAGCCCATCTCCGGCAGCGAGGAGCGAGAGCTCCATCACATGCTGGAGTAGATTTGCGCTATAGTTTACACCAGTTTTTGGCATAAATGGTCGGAAATTTATCAGACAGGCAGTGGCCCTTCCGCTACGACCCATCCACTTTATTGAAATGTGGCGAGAGCAGCGGAAAAAGTGTTGTGCTGCAAATCGCTTGATAAATTCTCCCCGCTGTCTTACGCTTTTAGGGGACAGCTACACAGCGACACTGGACGCGGTCAGGATCACAGGGGCATCGCAGAGAAGAGGCGATTCCATAGAGATGAACGGGGTCGCAGGACAAGTCACTAGTGTGCTGTGACTCCTAAATCGCAAAAAAAAAACTAAAACAGCAGAGTTGTAATTTTTGAGATTCAGGGTTCGCAGTCCCGGCACAGAGGAGACTTGCGCTGCAACCCCAATTATTTCTATGGGAACCCCACTATACTGTGATGCCCCTGCGATCCTGTCAATCTCGTGTCTGAGCCATTGCTTCGAGTAGCGGAGCAAGTGCAGAGGCTCTGTTACTGCTGGAGCGCATGCACAGTCGGCACCTGCACTGATACTCAGAGCAATGGTGCAGGTGCATGATTGACAGGGCCGGCGAGATGTTGAGCCCTGTCTGTCAAGGAGGAGAGGGGATGTTCGGGATACATGTATTGATAACCTATCCTCAGGAGAGGTCATTAATTGCTGATTGGTGGGGGTCCGCCACCCCCGCTGATCTGCTGCTTGAAGAGGCGCCTGAGGACAGTCCATCAATATCAAAATTGTAGACAACCCCTTTTAAAGGATAGCCGACTGGCCCATCCAGTCCATGGGGACATGGACATATCTGCCAGAATCTCACTGAAGGTCCTATTCTCACACTGACTCCATCAGGGAGCTGCCCTGACGGCTGGACCTGTAGCCTTCATCTCTGAACTCCTGACAGCTCATACATACTCATTACGGCCAAGTCTGATAAGCGCTGTCAGGAGTTCAGAGACAAGGGCTACAGGTCCGGCCGTCGGAGTAGCTCCCTGACGGATTTAGTGCGAGGCACAGAGAAATAGCCTGTAGATGCACCGAAACCGAAAGCTGCAGAGGGGGGGGGAAAAAAAAAAAAAAGGAAAATGTTTAATAAAGACCAATTTAAAAATTATTTTTTACCCAAGTGCAATGACAAAAAACTGCCGACAAGAATAGGCATTTTCTATGATAGAGGCGTCACGTGCGGTCTAGGGCTGCAGTAAACGATTATTTTAGTAATTCGAGTATTCTATCGATTCTTTTTTCCTTTATAAAAACTCATCAGACCCCCCTGCCATTAGTCCCCAACACCCTATGTTCCCCCTGTGTGATCAGCCCAAGTGCATCAGTTCCCCCAGTGCCATCAGCTCAGTTCCCCCCAGTGCCATCAGCCCCACTATCCTCCAGTGCCATCAGCTCCCCCCCCCCCGTGCCATCAGGTCCATTCCCCCAGTGCCGTCAGCTCTCCCCCACCCCAGTGCCAGCAGCTCTCCCCCACCCCAGTGCCAGCAGCTCTCCCCCACCCCAGTGCCGTCAGCTCTCCCCCACCCCAGTGCCGTCAGCTCTCCCCCACCCCAGTGCCGTCAGCTCTCCCCCACCCCAGTGCCGTCAGCTCTCCCCCACCCCAGTGCCGTCAGCTCTCCCCCACCCCAGTGCCGTCAGCTCTCCCCCACCCCAGTGCCGTCAGCTCTCCCCCACCCCAGTGCCGTCAGCTCTCCCCCACCCCAGTGCCAGTCAGCTCTCCCCCACCCCAGTGCCGTCAGCTCTCCCCCACCCCAGTGCCGTCAGCTCTCCCCCACCCCAGTGCCGTCAGCTCTCCCCCACCCCAGTGCCGTCAGCTCTCCCCCACCCCAGTGCCATCAGCTCTTTCCAGCAAGGTCGCCGCCGGCACTCCATCATTCCGCACTGCTCTGCGCCTGACGTCACACAGCGCGTCAGGTTACGGGAGGTCAGTGCAGCGCGACACCATGGACGTGCTGTGAAGTGTCCGGAGGCCCCCTGCTGGAAAGGTGAGTATTCCAAGCGCAGCGGGAGACCACGGAGCGGGAGTAATAGCAAGCGCTTCACTCCAGTTCCGTGGTCACATGACACACAGATTTTTTTGTGTAGAATTACTCGAGTAATTGTTTCAGCCCTAGTGCGGTCTGCAAATTGCGGAACGCACATTGGCCGGTATCCGCAAAACACCACGTACGTGTTAATGTAGCCTAAGACTGACATTCTTTTAACTTTTAAAAATCCACTTGATAAAGCTGGATTAAATTAGCTCGACGGTCTATCCACAACCATTTTCCCACCCAATTTTCAAAACAGAGTGGCAAAAATTCCCAAAGCCCGAATTCTGGAGCGCAGGGCCTGATAAATCCCCCCACAGATGGAAGCAGGCTCGCTCAGACACTTCTTCATGTCATATTGAGAAATCACCACATGACAGGAGTGCGGGTCATGTGACTATCAGCAAGCAGGAAGAAGCTGAAGAAAAGCCCGTTGTGTAATACAACTATATCTTACAACGTATCTACAGCCGCCAAACACCAAGAACACGACCAAAGGGGAACGTTAAAGGGGTTGTCCCACCAAAAATATTCTATGGCTTCCAAACCAGCACCTGGATCTGAATACTTTTGTATTTGCAAGACATTAAAAATTTTGTATAACCAGTAAGCTATTCTATAAAATCTATCTGTATAGCGCCACCTGCTGTTTATTTTTTTTCTTATTTCTTTGTCCTGCTCACTGAGAAAGCCGCACATGCTCAGTTTCATCCTTCAACCGCCCCCCGAGCTGTGATAGGGAGAGCATCGACACGCCCCCCCGAGCTGTGATAGGGAGAGCATCGACACGCCCCCCCGAGCTGTGATAGGGAGAGCATCGACACGCCCCCCCGAGCTGTGATAGGGAGAGCATCGACACGCCCCCCCGAGCTGTGATAGGGAGAGCATGCAGCAACGCCCCACTAGCACCTAGAGGCTCATTTGCATATTATAAAAGTCATTATTTAGCGCGAACGGCGGCAGGCAGGGAGATATAAGTCATACAGTTTTGTTCTGCTGACATTAGCACATCTCTCATGTCAGCAGCTAAATAACGATTTTTTGACAGAAAACCTTTAAAAGAAACCAGTGCCCCAGTCATGAGGCAGACACAGGCCGCACTACTGCCGCACCTAACAGTAAGGCCCAATTCACACGACCGTATTTTTGGTCCACATAGGATCCACATTTTTTGCGGATCGGATGCGGACCCATTCATTTAAATGGGGATGCGAAAAATGAACGTGTCCTATTCCTATTGTTACAATGGGTCTGCAAATAAACGGATGCAACACGGACGTTACCCATATCTTTGCAAATCCACGTTTTGCGGGCCACAAAATACATTTGGGTGTGTGAATGCCCCCTTAGTACACACAGCTTTGATTAGAACTGTTCCGGGGACGGCTGGGTAGGATTTATGTGGGAGAAACTGACAAGAAAACTCAAGAAAATCAGGAGAGGAAAAAAAATAAAAATCCACGTCTGAAAATACGACATGGGTTCTCGACCAGCACTTCATGGTTTCACTTCCACAAAGAAACATAGACAAATGGCCGATCGTCTTCTTCCTCACAGCAACGTGTGGTAATAGCAGCAATGTGGCGATGTTTCCTCACACGGAGCAGCTGGGGGCGGTGGGCGGCCGGGCACTTCCCCTGCAGTGGCTCTACTATATGGTGGCTGTGCACATGTAAGGCCTAGTTCACACTGCAGTGAATCACACACAGCACACGTACCCACTGATATTAGTGTTTAGTCACACCGCAATGATTTTCCACTGACCCTGGGAAAGTCTCGGAGACCAGCACTACCTTGGTCCGTGATGAGGACCAAAATGTGCCCATTGAAGTCTATGGGTGAGCAAAAAAACACTGACAGAACACGGATTTTCCACAGACGACTGGTAGGAGATGGTCTGGATACTGACATTTATTTTCAGCCTAGCAGCGTAATAAGGATGACACATGGAGAGCAAAAAAAACGGACACGTGGACCAACAGCGGACATGATCCGAGATGAACCACCGACCATCTTGTCACAGATGTCATCAAGGACAGGGATGTGTGAAGAAGGTCTAGTACAGCTCAAGTCCACAACAGCGGGAGCTTCTCTTGGGGGAAGAACAGACGGTCCAGCGGTCACATGCGGAGGCCGATGGTCGCGGAGGTTTTATGTTCTGCATCTGGCGGGTCTTCAGCACCATGCAACAGCCGGATCTTAGGTTCTTATCCTTAATAAAGGGGTTGTCCGGGTTCAGAGCTGAACCCGGACATTCCTCTATTTTCACCCCGGCAGCCCCCCTGACATGAGCATCGGAGCAGTTCATGCTCCGATGCTCTCCTTTGCCCTGCGCTAAATCGCGCAGGGCAAAGGCATTTTTTGGAGCTCAGGTGACGTACCGGGGCTCTCCATGGGGCTGTCAGGAAGCCCGTCTTGTCACCGGCACTGATGGGTGGGACTTAGCGCTGCCCTAGCCAGTAAAATGGCTAGGGCAGCGCTAAAGCCCACCCATCAGAGCCGGTGACGTCACAGAACACACTGCCGGGCGGAAGTTTCCGCCCAGCAGTGTGTTATTGACAACAAAAGAGACCTTTCCCTGCTCGATTTAGCGCAGGGCAGGGGAGCGCATTGGAGCATGAGATGCTCCGATGCTAGCCTCAGGGGGGCTGCCGGGGTGAAAATAAGGGTATGTCCGGGTTCAGCTCTGAACCCGGACAACCCCTTTAAGGTTCAGGGGGATAACAAGCAGAGGCTTTCCAAATGGATGACCCATCCCTAGCACAGGTTCTTAAGGTGGGCACCCAACCTGGACTATTATCCTCACAATAGGTCACCAAGTTCTGGAAAACTCCTTAGAAGTCCCACCTCAGAACCCCCTCCAACCTTGATGCGGCGAGCGGATACGACCGGGCTTTGCCATGCTACAGGCACTACAGACACCGCATAGCACAGCCCGTCCGGGCAACCCTAACCACCTCTGCCCAAGGCCTCCAGATCCGACAGGGTGTGGCCCCCTCGTTTTAGGGATAGGTGCAAACGCTGCTGAAATCAAGTAAACAATAGTACCATTAAAAATGTCACAAGAAACATAGGAAAACGCTATGTGTGAATCCAGCCTTAAAGGCGTTGTCCAGGATTTCTACCTTGATGGCCTGCTCTCACTGAAGTGAATGGAAGCAGCGCTGCTGTAATCGCATGGATGTAGTTTGGGCCCAGACCTTCTTCGGAAAAGGCTCCTCATCACCAACAGCGCCGTACAATGCATAGTGGCTGTGCACGGTACTGCACTGAATGGGTCTGAGCTGCGCCTAAGCCATGTAACCGATGAACATTGCGGCCTCCTCACAAGCACAGCGCCAAAAATTGTATAGTGGCTATGCTTGGTATTGCAGATCAGGCCCATTCATTTGAATGGGACCGAGCTGCAAACAGTACATAGGACTGATGAACGGGATGTCACTGGCCTAGGACAAGGCTGGAGCGCCGAGGCCTCCGAGAGTGCCAGGAAATAGACCCCTACCGATTAGATACTGATGACCTATCGTGAGGATAAACCATCAATGTCAAAATCTCAGACATGACAGAAACCCATCGGGCCTCATTATATGGTGTCACTTGTGAGGAATGACATCAGACTTCCCCTCCGATGACAGAACAGCAGGAATGGTGTAAACAGCGCCTCCATGAGGTCTTTCTCTAAAAAGTCATCGATGTGTCAAAAGATGGCTGTCACGGCGGACCACCAATAAAGGACCGAACGGGCCTCATGGTCCTGAATCTCAGCCGTCAGGCTTGGACCATTGAAGATGATTGAGGACTGACAGCGCGGCTGATAGACACGGAAATCACGCAGAGCATGGGGCTAGTCATTCCAGGGATTGGTGGGGTGTCCGCGGGGTCGGACTGGTCCAGCAGATCCTCCAGTGGGCCCAAACGCTGACCATTATGGACCCCCTAATAAAGCTAAGGTACTGTATTCGCAGAGAGTGGGGCCCTCAGGATCATTCCCTGAAGACGCTGGGGGCCCAGACCACCACCAATGTCATCTCCAGACCTGTCTGTAGGATCTGATGAAGGAAAGGTGATCCTGGAGGCCACTTCTCTATGATGTCTAGTGGCACGATGAGGGTTATCACCCCCGCAAGGATGATGATGATGATGATGATGCACCTGACAACACTCTGTACTCCCCTGATCTCTGACAACCCCAGAGCCTGCTCTGCAGAGCTGTCACATAGGAGATGCTGTGCAGCCCAGGGCCGAGAGGTCACCTCTGAGGGTCACCAGTCTGACCACAGCCCCCACTACACATGCACGGCGGATCACTCACCCTCCAGGGTCTCACACTGCACCAGGTTCAAGTAATCTCCCTGGCTCAGGATCCCGGCCTTAAACCCGCGGACCAGTCCTTCCAAGTAACCGCTGTCCACATTGAAGTAGAGCTCGGAGAAGGACGTCATGATGAGGATGATGGCGGCGGGGAAGGAGCGATCGGTCTCCGTTCGGGAGCAGCAGGAGGATGGCTGACGTCACTACAGCGGCTACCGGGGTGGTGGAGTCACGTGAGCACAGCGCCCCCCTGTCACATGATAAGCCTACTGTCATGTAGGAGGAAGAGAGATCACAGGGCTTCTCTGTGGCGTGACGTCACGACTAAGGACCTATCAGCGTTACGGGCTAGAACGAGGCTTGAGGCGCAGGCGGAGTTTGAACGTGCCGAAAGGGATTGTGGGAGCGGCTATAAAGGGGTCGTCGACGCCGGACCTGGGACGTTATAGCGAGTCTCATGATGACATGCCTGTAGCGTTATGTGCCCTGTAGGCTGCAGGGGATGGCCTGACTAAACAACGGCGTGTCTGTTTCCCATTCTGTGCCCTCCACATTGGCTTATGCTGAGCTGGACGTGTGCAAAACGCAGACAAATCTCTAACAGAACTAGAAGCAGCCCTGTACCTCACATGGGTCTAGAGATCTCCACACTCACTGCTCTGGCCGCCAGCAGTGGTGGTCAGTTCGCAGTGTTCGCCAGCAAACACATGGAGGCTGCCATCTTTAGTAAGGTAGACTCACCCGTCCGGCGATGCACAGGTAAGCCCTTACCTGTGCCGGGAACCGGTCTGAAATCAAATGCAGGCAGTTCCAAGAACAGCCGCCGGGGGCCTTCATCGGGCGGTTCTCAGAGTTGCCTGCACCCGGTGACTGCATTTGATTTCAGACTGGCACAGGTAAGGGCTTAGGGTACTTTCACACTTGCAGCAGGACGGATCCGACAGGCTGTTCACCCTGTCGGATCCGTCCTTCCGCTATTTCGCCGGACCACTGCTCTGTCCCCATTGACTATAATGGGGACGGGGGGGGTGGAGCTCCGGCGCAGCACGGCGAAAGGCCGCCGGACTAAAAGTCCTGCATGTCCGACTTTTTAGTCCGGCGGCCTCTCACCACGAACTGCTGTACTGCGCCGGAGCTCCGCCCCCGTCCCCATTATAGTCAATGGGGCGGAGCGGCAGCATGGCGAAATAGCAGAAGGACGGATCCGTCCTGCCGCAAGTTTGAGAAGTACCCTAACCTGTGCACCGCCGGACGGGTGAGTCTACCTTACTTAAGATGGCAGCCCGCATGTGTTCACTGGCTGCCAGCTCAGAGGCGCTTCCTTTCTCAGGGGCTGTGTCCTTTCTGCTGCAGCTCTCCCTGTAACCGTCACTGCTTCTAACAGAAGATATGGCTGGAGGCAGCTGAAGGATGGAACTGCGCATGTGCAACCACGTCAGTAGGTGGATGTGCACATTACAGATTAAACACCTCAGGGCGCCATTTTAAAGAAGCAAAGAGAATTTCTCACAACGGGAGCATTTAAAAAAAAAAAAAAAGTGGTTTTTAATACTGAAATTTATTAAAATAATTAATGGCACAACCCTATTAAAGCAAACTCTATTGTCACAGGACCATCGTGGGAGAATCTATGAACAGTGACTCAAGGAATTCTTATGAAAGGGGTATTCCGGGATGGCTTATCCTCAGGATAGGTCATCAATATGTGGTGGGTGGGGGTCTGACTCTCGGCACTATCACCGATCAGCAGTTGGAAGGGGACACGGCGCTCCAGTGAGCTCTGCTGCCACCTCAATCACAGCGCTGTACATTGGATAGTGACTATGCTTGGTGTTGCAGCCCAGGCCCATTCATTTGAATAGTACTGAGGTGCACTTAGCCCAGGGATAGGCAACCTCCGTCATTCCTGCTGTTGTGAAACTACAACTCCCAGCATGCATACTTGCTCTGCTCTTCTCAGAACTCCCATGAAAAGAATGGAGCATGCTGGGAATTATTTAAGATTAATTAACATGCACTCCAAATAAAAGCTGAAAATGACTTATTGATGGTATACACATCACCTATAATTCATCAAAGCAGCATCACTTCCAATACATACATCATTTAATATAAAACTTATATATATAAAAAGAAAATATAAATAACAATGTGGTTCCCTGATTAATAATTAATATTTTTTTCTATTGTCCCATGATTTTATCTGATGCAGTAATTCATAAATCGCTAAATTAGTCCATTGATTTTTGTCCCAAGATAGTCCAGAGAAAATCCAGAAAAGATATGATGATAAAAATTGTGTTAGTGATAAATAGTAAAAAATAAGTTGAATTGATAGGTGATAATTTCAGTTTATCCTTATTAAGGATGAACTGAAATTATCACCTATCAAGTCACTTTTTACAACTTATTATTTACTATTTTTTACTATTTATCACTAACACTATTTTTTATCATCCCAGATGCCTCAGTGTCAAGGTCCTGGTGCTTGTTGGTTCCTGTTACTCTCGTGTGCTCCTGATCTATACTTTGTTCCTGGACTCTGCTTATCGTCTGATCCCTGCCTGCTTGCTTTGACTCTCCTGTTGCCGAACCAGATTGCGTGCCCTGTACCTGTGCCGCCTGCCCTGACCACGTCTCTGCCTCATCCTTCCCTGACCAGCTGCCACTGACTCAGGGATAGCTCTGGAGTAGCTCCTGGCAACTACCCTAATGGCTGAAGTCTATCCTCACCATCAGAGGCTCTAGTGAAAACCAGGTAGTTGCTTAGACACGCCCCTCCAGAGTATAGCCAGTCAGTGGCACAGTGGGTTCACACCTGCTGATCCGTGACAGTACACTGAGGCCATGGACCCCTCTGGTCATCCCAAGCCTGTCGTCCAGGAACTGTTACGTGAAGTAAAGCGCCAGAGCTAACGTCAGGATATCCTAATGCAGTTCTTGCAAAATGTGACTGGCTGTCTGTCTGAATGCCGTCTCGTCTCTAGCTACTGCAGGGTCGTCAGACACTGCTACTCCTGCAGTTCCCACACTGTTAAGTCCGGATTTGTGAATCGCTGGTGTGCAACTCCCTCTGCCCTAACGCTATGGTGGAGATCCAAAAATTGCTCTTGAATTCCTGAACCAGTGTTTGATCCACTTTGAGTTGCATGGGCAAAGGTTTCCCACTGAGTGATCCAAGGTTACCATCATCGTGTCCCTGCTGTCTGATGAGGCCCTTGCTTGGGCAAATCCTATTTGGGAACATGGAGGTCCTGAGACTACCAATCTGCAGGCCTTTTTGGCTACCTTCCGGCTGGTCTTTGAAGAGCCCGGCCGCCCATCCTCCGCTGCCTCAGCTCTGCTACGACTATAGTCGGTGGGTCAGTACGCCATCCAGTTTTGTTCCCTGGCTGCTAAACTTGCATGGAACAATGAGGCTCAGCTGGCGGTGTTCTGGTAGGGCCTTTCTGACTAGATTAAGGATGAACTAGCTGGTCACAACCGTCCGTCTACTTTGAATGACCTGATCACCTTGGCTACAGGGATAGATATGCGCTTCAAGGAATGTGCTAAGGATGTCGCGTGCTCCAGAAGGCCACCTTGGTTGACTTCATCCTTCCAGAGGCCGCTCCTTCCTCTTTTTTTTTTTTTAACAAAATTCTTTATTTTTTCCTAAGCCAAACATACAGACCTTCATTGCATACAATGTAAAAATAACATATAATTATACAAAAATCAATATAATTAACCCCATTTCCCCCCCCCCCCCCCTTAGTTCACTGCTCCGCGACCCGACTGCACCATTGTTACCACTTGGACTCTGTTTCCAGTACTGTATATGATTGAAATCTCAGGAGCGAAAAACCACTCTTTCAAGCATTACTCTGGTTTTCTTGCTATTCTTCTATAGGCGTCTATGGTATCAATCCGAGCCCTCCACTCAGGGAAACTGGGGCTGTTTTTTGTACCCCAATATTTAATAATCAAGGCCTTTGCGGCCATGAAACCCTCCAAACACACTCGTTTCTGATAGGGCGTTAAATTGGTGGGGGAGGCCTAATATAGTCTGCATAAAACAACAATTCAATTTAATCTTATATCTTCTATATAATTCTTCATAAATGCTGGTCCAAAACCCCCCTATCTCTGGACAATTCCATAACAAGTGACTTAGACCCGCTTTTTCTGCTGAACGTTTCCAGCACGTATCCCTCTTTTCCTTATGTATTTTTGCAAGGAAGGCGGGGGAGTAGTATAGGCGATGTACAATTTTGAACTGCATCAATCTATATTTTTGGGAGATCGATACTTTTTTTTATATTTTGATAGACTACATCCCAATCCAAATTGCTCCTATCGCCCAGTTCAGCTTCCCAGCTTCCCTCGCTTTTGAATGTTGTTATTTCCCCTAAGCAGTCCCGAAGTCTGTGATATATTTGAGAAAGAGTGAGTTGTGTGTCCTTAAATTTAAAACAATAATCCAAAAACGAGTTTGCCCTTATAATCAAAAGGCTTTTATCCTGATTGCTCATAAATACATGACTAATTTGTGAATATCTAAATCTATCTAAGAAGGTAACGTTTGTATCCTTCATCATTTCATCTATAGTAGTGATACTACCGTGTGATATTATATGAGTTAGGGTCCATTCACACGTCCGTTTTTTCTTTCCTGATCTGTTCCGTTTTTTCAGGAACAGATCTGGACCCATTTATTTTCAATGGGTCCTGAAAAAAAACGGACAGCACAATGTCATATTTTTTTCAGGACCCATTGAAAATGAATGGGTCCAGATCTGGTCCAGATCTGTTCCTGAAAAAACAGAACAGATCAGGAAAGAAAAAACGGACGTGTGAATGGACCCTTAAGCGGTTAATACCGCGTGAATTCCAATATTTGTAATCTTCAATTAACATAAACTCTTTCAAATTATAATTGTGCCAAAGTGGGGTAAAATAAGTAGGACTTCTTACACCCAATATTTTTTTTGTCTTCTTCCAAACCCTATCTAACATATCACTAATTAAACACTGTTTTTTTCTTTTCCCCGGGTATCCACTCTCCAAGATAGAGAAGATATCTCCATACGGCCCCTGAAAATCCCTTGATATAATGCTCATCAATGTCGCAGACTGGTGATCTTCCCCCCGTCCAACCCACCACATTATCTGAGCAGCGATATAGTATCCCTTAAGGAAGGGAAGGGAAAGACCGCCATCTCTCTCTGAGAGCCAAAGATATTTTTGCTTAAACTAAACCCTTCCCCTCCCCCAGATTAACTCATTCAATATTCTATCCAGCTGCCCAAAAAATGAATCATCAATCCATATCGGGCAAGCTGTCAAGGGGTATAGAACGATAGGAAGAACAACCATCCTAACCAGTGCTATCCTTTCTACCTGTGACAGAGGCAACTTCTGCCAGGTACGGATCTTCTCCCTCAGCTTATTAATCATAGGAGTTATATTTAAAAGATTATATCTGGTCAAATCTGCACTAATTCTAATACCCAAGTATCGTATAGAATCGGCAAGACCAAGTAGCCTAATACCCGAAATACCATCAGGAGGTGGTCGAGCTAGGGGTAGAAGTTCGGACTTATCCCAATTTACTTTATAACCTGATAGTAAACCATATTCTTCCAAGATATTCATAACAGATGGAACAGCTTTCCATCCCTGCCTCAAAAACACAAGGCTATCATCCGCATACAGACTAATTTTGTCCTCCTCTCCCTTCCCTCCGAAGCCAACAATCTCTTTAGACTGTCGGATTCTACATGCAAGGGGCTCCAATGCCAGGGCGAATATCAAGGGAGAGAGCGGGCATCCCTGCCTGGTACCTCGCTGTAGGGGGAACTGTTCAGAATCAATGCCATTTATCTTTACACTGGCAGTGGAGCCACAATATAGCAGCTGAATCCATTTAATGAAATGTTCGCCCAGATTCATTCTATTCAAAGTTCCCCATAGGAAGGGCTACTCCACCCTGTCAAAGGCCGTCTCGGCGTCCAGAGACAGGATGGAGCGGTCCTCCCCCTCTCCAACATATATATTAAGTAAGGCTCGGCGGATATTAGACTGTATGTTTCGTTTTAAGATAAAACCAGTCTGATCTGTATGGATCAGACAGTGTATGACCCCCTTCAACCTGTTAGCAAGCAATTTAGCCAATATCTTGTAGTCGGTGTTAAGTAATGAAATTGGGCGATACGATCCAACTTCCGTCCTATCTTTATCCTTTTTCAAGATTAGAGAGATACAAGCTTCCCTCACGGACGGAGGGAGTAAACTACTCCTCCAAAACTCATTAAACATTTGAAGAAGGAGAGGCAATACCGTTTTACGATGTTGATGTTCCTGGAGGGATACACCAAATAGAAAAAAAATTAGGAAAACTAGAGGAATGGTCAAAAATCTGGCAACTAAAATTTTATGTGGATAAGTGCAAAATAATGCACCTGGGGCGTAAAAACCCAAGAGCAGAATATACAATCATTGATACAGTCCTAACCTCAGTATCTGAGGAAAGGGATTTAGGGGTCATTATTTCAGAAGACTTAAAGGTAGGCAGACAATGTCATAGAGCAGCAGGAAATGCTAGCAGAATGCTCGGGTGTATAGGGAGAGGAATTACCAATAGAAAGAGGGAGGTGCTCATGCCGCTCTACAGAGCACTAGTGAGACCTCATTTGGAGTATTGTGCTCAGTACTGGAGACCATATCTCCAGAAGGATATTGATACTTTGGAGAGAGTTCAGAGAAGAGCTACTAAACTGGTACATGGATTGCAGGATAAAACTTACCAGGAAAGATTAAAGAGGACCTTTCACTACTCTACAAACTAAAAACTAACTATACCTGTGGGCAGAGCGGCGCCCAGGGGTCCCCCTGTACTTACTAGTATGCCTGGGCGCCGCTCCATTCGCCCGGTATAGGCTCCGGTGTCTGCGCTCCCTCTGACTGATTTCTTGTAGGAGGCGTGTCCCTTGCTGCACTGCTGGCCAATCGCAGCGCACAGCTCATAGCCTGGCTATGTTAGATGGGTCTCAAGTAGCGCCATGATAGCAGGTAAATGTCTAGAGATGGTATCATAGACCACCCTCCGTTTAAACTTGTCCGCCAATCCGCGGACATTCCATGTAAAAATCCGTGACATCTACTCAACTATGGTGGGTGGTCGATATCATCCGCTCCCTTTCTGGTTCTACATCGGGTCCTGCAGCAGTGAAAACATCCCCCCCTCCCCATGGTGCACTGGACAATTAAGGCCTATGCTCCTCTTACACATCGCCTAAGTCTCCTCCCCCCTGCCCCTACCATCCGTCTCGAAAGGCCTCTGTCAGTGGCCTTTGTTAATGGACTGCCACTCCCTCAACAAGTGCTCTCCGTAACTATGCCCCACAAGCTGCAAATTGGTGTTCTGCATTCTGAGATCATCTCCTTCTACGTGCTGCCTGCGTCCGTGAATCCGGTCATCCCATGGCTGCGTCAGCACTCTCCAGTTCTGGACTGGAACTCCAGTCAGATTCTATGTTGGGGATCATCCTGTCATTCCACCTGCCTATCTGAGGTCCGACCTGCTTCCTCGCCTACTGTAGCAGTAGACCTGCCTGGACTCCTGCAGCAGTATGCCAGTTTTGCAGATGTTTTCAGCAAGAAAGAGGTGGTGATCCTGCCTCCTCATCGTCCGTATGATTGTCCGATTGACCTTCTGCCTGGTGCCACTCCTCCTCATGGTCGAGTCTACCCCCTCTTACTTCCCGAGACCCAAGCTATGTGTGAGTACATTAAGGGGGGTTTATCTGAAAATCTACTGCACCAGCCGGTGCTGGGTTCTTCTTTCTGCAAAAAAAAGATGGATCCTTATGGCTCTGTATCGACTATCAAGGTCTGAATAAGGTCACAATCAAGAATCAATACCCTTTACCGCTAATCTCGGAACTCTTCGACAGGATCCGGGGAGCTAAGGTCTTCACTAAATTCGAACTGCGCGGCGCATATAATCTTATTCGCATTCGAAAGGGGGATGAGTGGAAGACTGCTTTTAACACCCGTGATGGACACTATGAGTATCTCGTCATGCCCTTCGGTCTGTGCAATGCTCCCGCAATATTCCAGGAGTTGGTGAACGACATCTTCTGGGATCTGCTTTATGTCTGCATAATAGTGTATCTGGACGATATACTAATCTATTCCCTGGATTTAACTACTCACCAGAAGCATATACGTATTACAGCAGTTGAGAGAGCATCGACTTTACGCCAAACTCGAGAAATGCCTTTTTTAAAAATATACTGTACCATTTCTCGGATACGTCCTCTCGGATGCCGGGTTGCAGATGGATCCTGAAAAGTTGAAGGCAGTAATGGACTGGCCCCACCCACAGGGTCTTCAGACTATACAGCGCATCCTGGGATTCGCTAATTTCTATCAGCAATTCATCCCGAATTTTTCATCCCTTACTTCTCCGCTCTTACTAGAAAAGGGCTGAATGCCAAGGACTGGACTCCAGTGGCAGAGGCCGCCTTCGTCCAATTAAAGAAGTCTTTTGCTTCCGCACCTGTTCTGCATCATCCCGATATCTCCCGACAATTATTTCTAGAAGTGGACGCCTCCTCCATAGGAGCCGGTGCTGTTCTACTACAGAGAGGTTCCAAGGGCAAGATGTTTACCTGTGGGTTCTCCTCCAAGCTCTTCTCACCGGCTGAGAGGAAATTCTGTATAGGAGACAGAGAAATTCTAGCCATAAAACTTGCCTTGGAGGAGTGGCGTTATCTGTTGGAGGGGTCCCAGCATCCGATGATAATATTCACGGATCACAAGAACCTCACATATCTGCAGACAGCTCAGCGTCTGAACCCTCGCCAAGCCAGATGGGCTCTCTTCTTCTCTCGTTTCTTATTTCGAGTTGCACTTTCGCCCGGCTGAAAAAAACATCAAGGCGGATGCTCTATCTAGGTCATTTGACTTCGCAGACCAGCAGTAGGAGCCCCAATGCATTGTAGATCCTGCTCACTTGATTATAGTGGCTCCTGTCCTGGCAAGAGACATTCCTCCCGGGAGGACATTCATGTCATCTGCCCAAATAAACTGTATCCTAATGTGGGGGCACAACTCCGAACTGGCCGGTCACCCAGGTATTCGCAAGACCACAGAACTGGCGTCTCGCCACTACTGGTGGCCCACATTGTCCAAGAATGTCTGTGATTATGTCTCTACCTGCACCGTCTGTGCTTAAAATAAAATCACCAGGAGCAAACTACCTGGTCTGTTGTTATCGCTACCTGTTCCCGATGTACCATTTGCCATGGATTTTATTACAGATCTGCCCTCTTCGGCCAGATGTACCATGATCTGGGTGGTCATGGACCGCTTCTCCAAGATGGACCACTTCGTTCCTTTGATTGGATTGCCCTTGGCTGCGGAACTTGCTAAACTCTTCGTGAAACATATATTTCGTCTGCATGGTATACCTGGGCATATTGTATCTGACCGGGGAGTCCAGTTTACCTCCAAGCTCTGGAGAGCTCTTTGCCTACTGTTAGAAATTTACCCGGACTTCTCCTTCGGTTATCACCCCCAAACCAACGGGCAAGTAGAGTGGATCAATCAGATATTGGAGAATTACCTTTGGCATTTTGTTTCAACTCAATACGACAACTGGGTACAATTGTTACCTTGTTCTACAATAACCATACTAGTGAGTCTTCTGGGTCACCTCCTTTCTTTGTCGTTTTTGAACAGCATCCTCATACTCCTCTCCCTGTTCCTATATCTTCTGGGGTACCAGCGGCGGATTCCTCTTTTACGGATTTTTTGAAGATCTGGCAGAATACCAAGATTTGCATCGAAAACGGTGACCAGCATGAAGATGAATGCGGACAGGAAAAGAAGACAACCGCCTCAGTTCTCGCCGGGAGATAAGATATGGCTCTCCTCCAGAAACATCCGCCTAAGAGTTCCTAGTTTCAAGTTTTCCCCTAGGGTCCTGGGACCCTTCGTAGTTTTGAAGAAGATCAATAAAGTGACCTATAATTTACAGCTACCTCACTCTCTTCGTGTCCCCAATGCCTTCCACGTATTCTTGCTCAAACCGGTAGTCCTTAACCGCTTCTCTACAGCTCTGTCTACGGCGACTCCGGTGTCTGAATACTCGGAAGGGACATTCAAGGTCAAGGACATCTTGGACTTCAGGAAACGTGGTAAGAAAACCTACCTGGTGGTATGGAAGGGCTTCGGTCCGGAAGAGAGGTCTTGAGAGCCGGAGGAGAATATTCATGATCCGGACCTGATAAAAAGGTTCTTGTCCCGTCGTGGACTCAATAAAAAGGGGCGTAAGGGGGGTTACTGTAACAGTGGCTGCCATACACCCCTGTTCCCCCGCTTATCACCGCGGTCCCGAGCGCCGTGCTCAGCGGTGACCTGTGGCCGGTGCTTCCCATTTCACCGCTGCAGTCCTGGGCTCTGTTTCTGTAGGTGTTATTGCTTCTGAGGATTACGCTCCACAACTTCCACTCAGCCCTGGACACAGCATGAGGTTTGCTGGTTTCGTGTTACACTGCTCTAAGGGCGGAGCGCATCACTCCCTGGGCTGTGTGGGTTAGGTCAGGTGACCTCTCTGACCAACTCTGGCTCTCCTGCATATATTTAAGTGGCTCAGTCCCAGATGCCTCAGTGTCAAGGTCCTAGTCTTTGTTGGTTCCTGATACTCTCATGTGCCACTGATCTATACTTCATTCTTGGACTCTGCTTATCGTCTGATCCCCGCCTGCTTGCTTTGACTCTCCTGTTGCCGACCTGGATTGCCTGACATGTACCTGTGCTGATTGCCCTGACCTATTGCCTGACTGACCACATCTCTGCCTCATTCTTCGGTCCTGCACCGTTGCTCCTGATAACTTCTCTGCCTGTCTACTGCGCTTGTACTTATGGTACCTACTCAGGTATCTCCTGATCCACCCAGACCAGCTGCCACTGACTCGGGGATTGCTCTGGACTAGCCAATGGCAACTACCCTAACGGTTCAAGTCTATACTCACTATCAGAGGCTCTAGTGAAAACCAGGTAGTTGCTTAGACACGCCCCTCCAGAGTATAGCCAGTCAGTGGCACGGTGGGTTCTCACCCGCTGATCCGTGAATTTGACCACGGCATCTGAGAGTGCAAAACCCGGAAGCACTTAGCTTTTTGGCCTGAAACGGCTCCCCCACGAAAAGAACGGGATGAGCCATTCATTGTCTGTGAAAGGCCAGGGCTTGCTGAGGCTCCAATGCCTTTTACAGGTATATTCCAATGTAGGCCTACAGGTGGAAACACTACATTGGAATATATCGACCTTTGTATGTTTTAATGCAGGGATGGCCAACCTGTGGCTCTCCAGGTGTTGCAAAACTACAACTGCCAGCATGCCCAGACTGCCTACAGCAGGGAATGGTGGGAATTGTAATTTTACAACAGCTAGAGAGCCACAGGTTGGCCATTCCTGTTGTAATGGATAAAATTCTATTACTTTATACAAATTGCAATCCAATGATTGCATGCTATAGTCACCCAGGGACACTTAAAAAAAAATATATATATTTTTTTTTTTAAGTATAAAAGTTCAAACCAACCCAAAATAAAAATAAACAATTAAAAACCATAAACATAATAGGCATTGCTGCCTCCAGAAATTCCCATACTATTAAAATAAAAAATAAAAAATTCCAATTTGGTGAACAACGCAAAGTTTTTTATTTCAGTTTTAAAACACAGGAAATACTGTACATATGTGGTAATTTTGTAATTTTACTGACCTGGAGAATGAAGAGCACAAGTCAGTTTTACTGCATAGTGAACGCCTCAAAAACAAAACCCATAAAACTGGCTGAATTGAATTTTTTTTTCCAAATCCACCCCGTTAGGATTTTTTTCCGGCTTCCCACTACATCCATATTAAATGGTGCCATTAGGAAGTACAACTTGTCCCGCTGGAAACAAGCCCTCAGACGGCTATGTCAACGGAAAAGTAAAAAAGTTATGGCTCCAAGAATGCAGGGAGTAAAAAACAAAAATGCACACATGGGAAATGGCACGGGGTAGAAGAGGTTAATTCAGTGGCCAAACCCTTTAACTTGCAGATTTGTTGTGGATTTTTTTTCTGCAGAATTTTTGTCCCACATGGACATGTGCAGGAAGAAAATTGAGCACGATATTCAGAAAGTGTCAAAAAACTTGAAAACCAGCTGTTAAGTTTGCACAGCTTGCATAAGGGAGCCTTTAGGCTATGTGTAAAACCTGTGTATATAAAGACGTATGGGAGAAAAGGACGGCACTCACCCCTTCTTTGCGCTGAATCAAAACTTTTTTATTTGCAGTGGTGAGCGGACACAGACATCGGAAAGCAACCAGGTGAATGGGCGACGGACGTTTTGCACCTAAGTGCTTCCTCTGGCCCGTAATCAGGTGCTCAATTCACCTGGTCTTTTTAAAAGCAGTCAGCCAATGACGTGGAGATACATGCGCACAAGCGGTATTACACCTGAGCGGCGCTTACCGGTGTGCGTCACTGTTAACCCCGTCACAGCTGAATGAACAAAATCACATGCAACAATTAAAAACAAAGTTCAAATGTCATGACACCATGTAGCAAATGCTGTGAGGGTATGAGACATTTACAGGAAAATACTCATGTCAATCTTATCATTTAACCCCAGGGGTCCCATTGCGTTGGAGCGCAATATCCACCTACTCTCCCGTCTAAGGAGTTCTTTTTGTTTATCACCCCCCTGCGGTAAATTGTGCAAGATTTCTATGCCTGCAAAGCTAAGCGCTGAACTGTCCCCTGCATGTTCTTCTCTCATATGTGTAATTAAACGCATGCAGCCTCTACCTGAGGAAAGTGAACTAAGATGCTCTCTAATTCTTTCATGGAGACTCCTAATAGTCTTTCCTACATAAAACCTGCCACATCTGCATTTCAGGAGATATATAACATACCTGCTTTTGCAGGTGATAAGAGAGTTGACCTTGTGTTGGATCCCACCAAACTCTAACACCTTCCATTGGGGGTTAAATCTACAACAGGAACAATGTCCACACCTGCGGTTTCCCTTTGGGCCCCAGCTTTCCAGCCATGTGGCGTTTTTTTTTTCTATAAATCTGCTGCGGACCAACTTATCCCGCAAGGTGTGGCATCTCCTAAAAGCTATGATTGGTGTTGTGTTGCACACCTCTTTTAAAACCTCGTCTCCTTCAAGTATGGGCCAACTGTCCCTGATAACCCTCTTAATGAGGGGGGCCATGGGTCCATACTTGAAAGAGAAGACAAAGGCGTGTGCTTCCCCCGTGGAGCCCGTCTGTTGTGGGCCTACATTGTCACTGGGTAAAGGGCACATCTGGGGTTTTACTTGTTCGTCCTTCTTCATGGCCTGTTTAAGTAATCTGAGGGGGTACCCCCTGGCCAGTAACCTGCTTTTCAATTCTAGGGCCTGACGCTAATAGTCAGCCTCAAATTTATTGATTCGTCTCAAACGGACAAACTGGCCGTAGGGTACCGCCCTCTTGACACTTGGATCGTGGTAACTAGAATAGTGTAATAGAGAGTTGGTGGCCGTGGGCTTACTATAGCCCTCGGACACCAACTCCCCATACCTTACTGAGATCTCTACATCTAGAAACTCCAGACGATCCCCCCAAATTTATGCGTGAATGCCATATTCATGTCATTCACCTGATTAAGGTGTTGTACAAATCTGAGGAAATCTGATTCCGTCCCTGTCCATACAATAAGTACATCGTCGATATACCTTAGATAAGTATGGATATACTGAGCAAAAGGGTTAGAGACAGTATATATGTATCTGTCTTCGAATCTGGCCAGATATAAATTTGCAAATGTGCATGATACCGGCGTCCCCATAGCGGTGCCGAACTTTTGCC
This sequence comes from Bufo gargarizans, assembly GCF_014858855.1. Lineage (NCBI taxonomy): Eukaryota > Metazoa > Chordata > Amphibia > Anura > Bufonidae > Bufo > Bufo gargarizans. Next base: position 94,183,300 of record NC_058089.1, on the reverse strand, counting down.
TGTACCACGCATCCCCAAATCTGAAGGCATTATGCTTCAGAATAAATTCCAAAGTATCATGTATAAAATTAGTGAATACTGTACCTTTGCCTATTTCTGACAGGATGTCCGTCACTACTTTAATGCCTTCATCTTGGGGGATGCGTGTGTACAGGCTCTCTACGTCCAAGGACACTAACTGGAAGCCCTCCTGCCAAGAGAGAAACCTTAGAGTCTGGAGGAGATCCGAAGTGTCCCTGACATATGAAGGTATGCTGCTAACCATGGGCCTGAGCAGCCAATCCACATATTTTGACAGGGGTTCAGTCACTGACCCAACCCCCGATACAATGGGTCTGCCAGGGGGGTGGGTCAGTGACTTGTGGACCTTGGGTACGAAATACCACGATGGTTTTAGCGGGAAGGGTGGCAATAATTTTTCTGCCATTTTTTGTGACAGAGCGCCTTTTTCACAGTGTTTGTGGAGTAAGCTCCTCAAGAGGCCTTGTACCTGATGCGTGGGGTCTGTTTGAACGGTCTCATAGACCTCTCTGTTATGCAATTGACGTTGGGCTTCTGTGACATAGTTCTCTTTTGTCATCAGAACCACATTGCCCCCCTTGTCCGCTGGTTTTATTATAATGTCATCTCGTGCTTGTAGCCACTTAAGGGCCTTTTCTTCATCGGCATCCAAATTCTTGGGCGCCTTGGGGTATACTAATGCTTTCACCCCACTTAGCACCTTTTGCTGAAACACGTCGATGGGGCTCCCAGCGGGCAAGGGGGGATTAAATGTGGATCTGACCCCTCCCCGGAAATCAACCTCTTCTGTGTGTGACCCCATCATGGGGGTACTAAGTGACGATCCCGTCATCCATTCTAAACACTCTGTCTCTGTAGGATTAAGATTGGCCGTGGCGCTAAAACCCAAGGGTCCTATCACTACTGGTATTTCCCCCTCCCTAGGTTCCTTTTTAATGAGTGGAATCCTGCTGAACAATTTTTTCAAAGTGAGCTTCCTAACTGCCTTATATAAATCGACTTCAAAACCGACCGGGTGAAATCGCTCCACCAGACTGTAGTTGAGTCCCCTGTTGAGGACTCGCTCACAGTCTGGTGGAAGCACTGAGCCAGTCAGGTTAATCACTAGATTCTTTGTACATTTGGGGGGTAGTGGGTCTCCTAATTCCTCCAGGACACCTGTTTTCTTTTGTAACCTTGCCTTTTGTGAGTTTTGGCCCTTGCCCCTCCCCCTTCTTGTGTGAGTCCCATAGGAGGGGGTGTCCCCTGGGTGCTACCCGATATGGTGGGAGTCTGCGTGGGGGTGTCATCGGAGTGACTGGAGTCTGAGTCCGTGGTCCAATAATCACTCCTCCTACGCGGCTGCCTTCGCTTCTTCATCCGATTGGTGGTATTCCAGGAAAACACTCTGTCCCCATCAAAGTCCTGTTTGTCCCGTAAAAACTGTGTATAATAGTGAAGGCGGCCTCCTCTACAGGACACAGGGACTCTCAACCTGAAGGTAAAAGCATGTACTGGACGTCACCGTTAGGGCTGATACACACGACCGCATGGTCCCTGTGCCCGTGTTGCAGATATGAATGGGTCTGAGATCCGCAAGATACGTAAAAAAATAGGACATGTGTTATCTTCTGTGGAGCGAAGGCACAGGTCGGAAGCCCACAGAAACTCTACAAAGCCCTTTCATCGGCTTTCCGATCCATTCCTCCGCACCGCAAAAGATAAGACATGTCCTATCTTGTGCCGTATCTTGCGGATTACAATTATGACTACTTTCTCTTTTTCAAAGTGACTAATAACCTTAAAGAGCAACTAAAATTTAATTTAATTTTTTTTATTTCCCAAATGCCCCAATAATCATTTTTCTAGTGTATTTTATTTATTGATTTTGTATTTTTACTATAGATATTCCCCCCTAAAGCGCAGATATCCTGTGTGCTTTAAATTCACTATTTTCTACACTGCTGACAGCTCAGCGGTGTATGAAGTACGGGCTCTACACTTTATGAATGGGGCCGCAGCGCAGTGAGTACGGGCAGGAACACACATTGCTGCTCCTGCCCGTGCCCCGCAGAGGTTTACTAAATGCTGGCATAGCACATTGGTAACCTTTCTATTTTGTGATAATGGTGCCCTCTGGAGTTTGCTCTGTATTGTAATGTGCATGCCCACCTACTGAGGAGGTCGCACATGCTCAGTTCCATTCGTAGACTGCCATTAGCCATATCTACTGTCAAAAGATATGACAATTACAGGGAAATATCTGCAACAAAAAGGACAGAGCCCTCAGATGCCAGATTGAAGGGTACCTAGTAGAGCAACTGCCTGGGGTATGACCTAGATCCATGGGAGGTACAGGGCTGGTTGTAGCTTTGTTAGAAAGGTATTGTCACGTACTATATGATGTCTACCTTTTTATGTTTTACTTTGATCATTTAATTTTTTTAGAACAAAATTTGCAGTTGGACAAGGTCCAGTGCAATCATGTCCGGCACTGTGGAGAAAAATGACCACATGGAAGATAGAGTCCGACACCCACGTAATTTCTGCCTCCACCACTCCTGCCACCTTTTGAGCCTACACCAACAGAGTCCACTACTATGCGGCAATTGTGACAGAGACCAATACCAACATTTTCAGCAGTTGTTTTAAAAAAAAAATTCATTTGGACAAAGTCTGCGGCCAAAATATACACTGACGGTGATGCTGGAGAATACCCTTATTTACCCTTATTTGTACACTTATAAACTGTAGAAACTCTGCAACTGATTTTTGAGGAAAAAAAGTGCAAGTGTGTAATCTCTTCCGCAAAATATACACATGCATTAACTGTGTGGAGCTTTACAAGACGAATCTCAGTACAGCATTAAAACGAATTTTGAAGCGAAGCAACTTCGGATCTTAGAACCGAAGCTCGCTTAACTTACCCCTAGTCATAACCCTTGGAAAGAGCAGTGTATAATGTGATGGAAAAATGAATCCAGCCAGCAAAGGAGGCAATATGGGACAATCACAATACGAAAACTACCTTTTATTAACTTTCTCTATATGATAAATGGCATTGGTGGAAGTGAGACATCCCCTTACACCTACTTAAACAAACTAAATTAATACAAATTTTATTCTTATTTTTTATAGTTTTATAGAAAAAAAAAACATCCACGACCCAACAAAAAATATCCAAAAGACTGATCACTGTCTATCAGGGGATCAGTGATCAAAGAAGTGGAGGAGTCAATGGAGTGAGATATGAACGGCAGGCTCAGACTGGCCCACAGGGGAATAGGTGAATCCCCCGGTGGGCCCTTTTGCAAGTTGGGCCCTTAGTCCCGCATCCCATGCACAAGTGGCACATGGCACAGGCTGTACTACATACAGATACCAGCTTACGCTTGTATAAAAACGGGCTATATTTTTTTAACAATAACATAAAATGTGAAAAAAAGGTCTGAAGACTTTTCAAATGCATTGGGTCACTGATCAGCGAGAGTGAGTGATTGTGTCACTGATCAGTGCTCTGTGGCCCAGGAAGCACACAAGGAGATTATACAAGTGTCAGAAAAAAATAGCGAAATTTGTAAAAGAGCAAAGGTCCTGGGCCCAAAAATTAGCACATATGCTGATCAGTGCTGTGCATCACTGATTAGTCCTTATAGAAAAACTGCACCCACAAAAAAATAAAAAAAAATAAAGATTAGCATTGAGGGTCGGCAGCACGTGAAGGTGTATAGAGAATGGCCCAGGTGTTGGTGGGGGTTATTGTACACTAAGGGTAAGAAAAAATCCACCCCAAAAAGGAGCTAATCAGTGATAAAACACTGACCAGTTCTCGTGCAGGCACCACACAAGGGAGAAGAGGAGGTGAAGCACTCCAGTTTTTTTTTTTATCTTAGCATTTGACCCATCACCTTTAGTTTTCATGTGCGTTTTCTTTTTCTTTTGTCCATTTTGTTGTATGTTTTTCTGGTCCTGGTCTTCATTGGTCTGATGAGTCTCATGGCTCTGTGAGGATAAGTGGTCAGCGTTCTCCTTGTTCTACCACTTCCTCAGTCGGAGAAATGACTTTTACTTATGCTTGTGGCTTCCCTTCCCCCATACTCCCCCCAAAAACCTTAATATAACTCTACCCAACACTGACTGTGCATTAGAGCATCTTGGGAGTTGTCGAAGAGTGGAGGGACGTATAGGGCTCGGATTCCCGTTCACAAAACTGGTAGATAAAGAAGATGGCGTACAAACCTCGGGATGCCATGGATGTACCCTGGGGGAGTGCACAATTAGGAAAAGCAAAACGTATTACATAGAGCGTTAAGCTGCAGCAATCGGGTGCTGTTTGTGTAGAAAAATAGTGCTTCTTTGAGCAAGGAGAGGGAGTTTGATCTCCACTAAGCCACGAATGATCGCCACTGGATCACCAATGAACATCAGAACAGTTCACAGCTGGCACACCTCTCTGTTCATTCCTAATCAAAATGGCGTGAGCAGGGTGGTGTATGTTACTTCACACGACACGATGAGAGTATTTGTCACGTAGTAATGTGTGAGGGAACACCACACTGACAACAGGAGGAAAGGGAAAAGGAACTAGGCCTCAAAGCTAGGGAAAGGGAAACGGACATCACCTATGGAAACCCTAATCCTAGCCCTGACTCCTATCCGTATGAACGGACCTTGAAGGTTCATGCACTGGAACCTAAGACCCTGGAAACCCTGAATTGCCCTGGAGTAGTGTCTGGGCTTGAGACGGCCTGTTCCTTCCAATATGAAAGAACAACAAGAGTAACAAAAGACAGAGGGGAAACGTCAAAATATAAAAGGGAAGTAACACTTAACTTCTGATGTAAATGGACGAGCAGGAACTCAGAAGAGGACCACACCAGCACTTCCAATACCAAACTGAAGCTATCAACCGCATAGCATGATGGGCGAAGCCAGACTAAATAGGGGAGTTGGAATGACCACTAAGCTACACCTGAGACAAGAGGTGTGGTCATACCAGCAACAACACTGAAAACAAGTTAAACCAAAGAGGCTGTCAGATCACATCACGTGCACCAGTCTCTAAGATCTTCTGACACCTGTCACGTTAGAGTCGTTACGTCCAATCACACCCATTGGGGGTGACGGGGACAACTGCTCCTTTGTAAACATGAAGGGTATCAGTGCAGCACCAATCACCACCATTTTGAGCCACTTTCAGCCCCTTTAGTGTTTTGTGTCAACTAAAAATGTTAAGATTTTTTGGGGGGATTGACCTGCCAATTAAAGTGATCACCCCCAATGTAGGGGATGACGATGTTTCCCTGGGAGATGATAAAAAAATGGAAGTTACAGAGTTTTATTATCAGTTTGATCAAAAATTTTAAGTTCTTACTTTATTTCAATACTAAAAGCTTTTCCGTAGTATAAATCTTTTATTTCTACTAAGACATAGTCACTAGATATTATGTATATGGATGCTATAACAAGAACTGCTTATAATCATAACTTAGAGTTGTTTAAGGCAAGTATTAAATTCTTGTAGAGAAAATATAGGTAAATATACAGGTTGATATTATTACAAAGCATAAGACATCTTTCTGACTATCTATAAAAGCAAAGTACAGCTAGTTTTTGCCCTGGTGGCAGTTGGTGCTAGTTTTTCTGCAGTAGCAAATTGCATTGAAGAAACGGCAGTAACAGGTTGCACAAGAGCTGCAGCAGGGCAGATGTCCAACACATGACTCCAAAAGCTGGACACATCTTCTAGGTGAACGCTCTTCACGGGAAGATGCTTCCATTGACAGGGCCTGAGGAGGAGAAGGCAACATATTTGTCTAAGTATTTTATACAGCTGTCATATTTGGCTAGTCATCATTTATACTTGGCTAATTAGCAAAAATGTTAGGTCATGTTCAACTTTTAGAAGGTTGTCATCAGTGGGTGTCTGGGCACCAAGAACCAAACCAATCACCAGAAGTTAGTGATGTACCTCTTCAGCTCAACTGTTCCTGGGATAGGTGCGATTAGCTGTGTACGGGCTCTTGATTCTTATAGTACATGGACAGATAGATTTGCACGGACACTATCAATTTATTACTCTACTCAACACCAAAACCATTCCTATATGTTATCTAAGCAGACCTAGTAATGCTCCTGAATTGTTCTCTGTTCACAGCTGAGAGGTACTGCTGTTCAGATATTCCGCACTGCAGTGCCAGCACAGTAATGTGATCCACATGGATTGGCCGTTCCATTGTAATCATACTCTTCACACAAAATTGTCTGAGCCACATACCAGTAGCATACTTACCAACATATAAAAAAAAAAAGTAAGGACATTTAAGTCCCACCTCTCAGACTGCTTGAGAACACCCACAAACCACCCTGGAGCAGAACACCCAAAAAAATCCTACTTTTGGGGGACAGTTCACAGGATTGTCCCAGAAAAATCAGGACTGTTGGCAAGTATGCTGTAACAATAAAATATTCTTATAGTTGTTTTGAGTTGCACGAGAAGCATAGGAAAAGAACGGGACTACTTGAGTCTCACTTTTTGTGTGATAGCTGAAAGGAGCAAATCCAGAACCAATGTAGTTATGAACTGTAAGACCTTTATTAAGTTCTCTCACATGGACAGCACGTTTCGGGTACTCAGGACCCCTTTTTAAAGTCTAAAATAGTTTAAAACGAATAGAACAAAACATACAAATATACGTACAAGATAACTTTCCTATTTATGTAAAAGATTGAGACATACAATCCACACATGTATTTGTGGATATCAGCATATGCAAACATACCTATCATTCTACGCATACCACTCCGTACATTGATTTTTTGATAGAAACATGAATTTATACCGCATCATATAATATTTATCTATTGAAGTCCATTACTTTTAGAGAATATTTTATTTTGCAACCATAGCATTATTCATTATTTATTACACGCCAAAGTGTGAATTTTTATGTTTTATTTTTTATATATGTCTTTTTATGTTCTTAGTCAATTTTTATTTGATTGTCCATACTATGAATTTCAACTGTACTCTGTTTTTCATTATTAAATTCAATTTTTATTCTTAAATTAGTATCATCCTTTTTAATGGTTTTCTCCCTCAGCACCATTTAGCAAGGTGTGTCGTACCTATTGACACTCTTAGATGCACATTTATTAAGACCCGCCGGTCTTAATAAAGCCCTGAGCTGGCGGTGGATCCGCTACAGTTAGAAGCACCAGCCTCTCCATAACCTTGACGCCTCCAGTGCTAGATCTAAATGTAAGACAGCTTCCGCGTTGTCTTACATTTAGACCTTTTTCTACGCCTAAAACAGGTGTAGAAAATGTTACCTGAGACGGTCCTGCCGGCCTGCCCCCTTCCCCGCCCACACCACGCCCACAATTTTAGACCTGGCGTAGAGCGGGGAGAAGTCGCAGAGAGCGGCATCTGAAATACCCCTAATATAGGCGTATTTCTGCATGATAAATGATCCCCTTAATTATTTTTTTACATAACTAGAAAAGCTATCTTGTACGTATAGTTGTATGTTTTCGTTCTGTTTTATACCATTTTAGACGTTAAAAAGAGGTCCTGAATACCTTGAAAACGCATTGTCCATCTGAAAATATTTAATAAAGATCTTATAGTTCATAACTATATTGGTCCTGGATTTGTGCCTACCAGCATCACCCTAAAACTGAGACTCAAGTAGTCCACCCGTTCTTTTCCTGGACTTCTACTGCTCCTTCGTTGATTGGTTTCTACCCATAGAGACTCAAGATAGCATTGGCTGCACTGACCTCCGCTCCTTTACTCTGAGCTTTCACTGGTGTTGTGCCCAATTTTGCACAACACTAATAGATGAGCGTAATATATTGCCTCGAGGGATTATGCACCTTTACTTATTCACCCTATGAGCGCCTATTTTCTTTGCCCATTTTTTGCAGTTGCACGAGACACAGTGACCCCCATAATACATCCTTCAACTATGGTCCTGCACTTCTCCTCCACTACTCTCAGGAACTTACAAAGGATATCAACAACTATGCAAACATAGTCTCTTCAACACTGGAGAATCCCTTGGGATGCTTGTGTGGTATAACTTTTGGTTGAACTTATGTCATTTTTTAAACTATATTAACGATGTAACTAGGAAAAGAAACTTTGTTGTGACAGGAGGAACTTTAGCATTTTTGGATACAGTAGTAGTAGTCTGGTAGTCTGTTCCTCTGCCCGAACAGACTACCGGATTTACCAAATGGAAATTTGAACCTAGCCTACCGTGTATTGCTTGTAGGCGACAACTAATATTCTTTAATTGTTTTGCTAAATATTATTTGAGTTACCCTTGGATCCACCAGACTGTAATCTTCCATCAGATTCTCTTCAGCAGCTTCTGTGTCCATTGTAAGAATGCCTGATCTTGCTGCAATGAGAAGGTAGAATACATATATTGTCATAACTGCCCCCATGATGAAATGTTATAAATCATACCTCAGCATTTTCACAGCATACATTGGGACCCCCTGATGCCTAGAATGAATGGAGGGACCACAGTGGTAGCAAAAACACAACTGCCCCTCTATCAGACATATCGCCTTTCCAAACCAGGTGCTTTTATGTGGAATTGCACGATAACGTAAAAGGGTCTATGTTGTAATTTCTACACATCAGCAATCCCCACCTGGCCTTAAAGGGGTTTTCTGAGATTTTTTAACTGATGATCTATCCTCTAGATACAGTAGGTCAGCAGTATCTGATCAGTGGGGGTCCGCCACCCGGGACTCTGTTAATCAGTTGTTTCAGAAGTCAGCGGCACTCACAGTAGCACCACAGCCTTCTCTCATTTCACCAAGCACAGAACCTTCAATGGTTCTGAGCTGCACCTAGGCCACGTGACCGATGAACAGAACGTCACATGGCCTAGAGAAAGCTGTGAGAAGGCCACAGCCCCACTGCAAGTGCCGGTACCTACTCAAATAGCTGATCGGCAAGGGTCCTGGGTGTCAGACCCCCCACTGATCAAATACTGATAACCTATTCAGAACATAGATCATCAGTTAAAAAATCTTGGAAAACCCCTTTACAGAAGCACTGCGCTTTACTTTGTTCTGTGCCACATTCACACTAGGCACCAGTGAGGGTCCCATAGGGCAGAACCTCACCATCATAAAACACTTACATCCCTCCCTTCATGTCACTATAACAAAATGTATTTGTATAAAGTTCACATCAGAATCAGGAAAATTATAATAAGTCTACGAATACTGTATTACTGAACAGACACCAGAAAAGAGAAGTAAACCCTCCTTATTCTCGCTCGTGGACCTCAGAACATGTCAAGTATGTTCAAGTACACAAGCCCAAATACTAATTATCTTCTTGTAGGAACACAAGGTAAAATGAGTCTTACCTGGCATATGTAACCCGGACTCTTTGACTTTACGCAGTAATCCTTGGTAGCTATATCTGCCAGTATTTGCCCCAGAGCTGATGTCTTCAAGTCTTCCAATGCTAGAGTCTGAGGTCAGTATGGCCTGAATTGCCTGAACCATAGCCACACAAAGTAGGAATGTATTGAACATCATGTTTGAAGATGTCTACTTAAATAGAAAAAAATATATACACAATGTAGTAAATTACTGTATGTCAAGGGTGTAAAGTAAAAATTCCTGAAAACTGGCATAGAATTAACCAGAAATTCTAATAGTCCAACACCTGGTTTTGGCACAGTACTGCAAGAAAATGAGCACAAGATGCAGAAGGTTGAGCAGAGATAGCCACTTCTGAGGCTAGACTGTTCTCACTATAAGGGTTCATGCACACGAACATGTGCTGTCCGTTGACGTATTGCGGACCGCATTAGCGGATCCGCAATAAACGGGCATCGTTCTGTGTGCATTCCGCATGACAGATGCGGACCCATTTACTTCAATGGGTACGCAAATCCGAAGGTGCGGAATGGAATCACGGAACACTACGGAAGCAATACTTCCGTTCCGCAAAAAGAAAGAACCTGCTCTATCTTTTTGCAGAACGGACGAATGCAGACCCATTCAAGTTGAGTGGGTCTGGTTTTATCCCGCCGGACGTACGGAGGTTGCCTGTACACCTATGGCCGTGTGAATGAGCCCTAAGGCCTCCTGCACACAAACGTTTTTTTTTTCTGCTTAAGTTCTGTTTTTTGCGTTCATTTCAATTGATCCGCAAAAAAAACGGAAGGTACTCCGTATGCCTTCGATTTCTGTATTTCTTTTTCGTTTAAACATAGAACATGTCCTATTATTGGCTGCAAATAACGATCTGTGGCTCCATTCAAGTCAATGGGTCCGCAATTTTTTTTTAATGCATACGGAATGCATCCGTATATCTTCCATATCCTTTTTTGCAGAGCCATCTATTGAAAATGTTATGCCCAGCCCAATTTTTTTATGTACTTACTGTTTAAAAATTATTGTATGCTTCCGTTTCCATTTGCGATCCGCAAAAAACAAATCACAAACGGAAACCAAACAGAAAAACGGAATGGAAGCGGACTGCAAAATACTGAAAAAGCCATACGGTCGTGTGCAGGAGGTCTAAGAGTACGGCCACGTGATCCGGCTTCCTGGCACGGTTTTGGAAGCCATAATCAGGAGTGGAGCATAAAAGGAGAGAAAGTATAAAAGGACAGATACGACATCTCCTCTTTTTTTATTTTTTTATCCTGGTTTACGCTTCCAAAACTGCATCAGTAAACCTGACTGTGTGGCCGCACCCTAAAGTATGAGCACGTTAGTATTTAATTTGAGGATCTTTTTGTAAGGGGTTCCCTATCCAGTATAGTTTCATCACTTTCAGATTAGGGCTTGTTCACATCTGCATCAGAGGCTGTGTCGCAGCGACAGTGGAGAAAGAAGTCGTGCTTGGGGGACTTTTGTTACCGCCAAAAATGCGGACTCCCGAATGGAAACCAATTGTACCCAATTAAAGTCATTGGAATCTGTTTGGCTTTGTGCAGTTCAGTTATGGACCAGATTATGTTATTGTTAAACAACGGAAAACAATAGCAGTGGTGTGAAAGGGGCCTTAAAGGGGTTGTATCATCATGGACAATGGGGGCATATCACTAGAATATGCCCCCATTGTCCTCGGCCCCTTTCACATGAGTGAGTATTCCGCACGGGTGCAATGAATGATGTGTACGCATTGCGCCCGCACGGAATCCGGACCCTTTAATTTGAATGGGGCTTTGTACATGTGCGTTGGTTTTAAAACATCACTTGTGCGTTGCGTGAAAATCGCAGCATGTTCAATACTCATTTTCACGCAATGAATGTGAATGGAGCTGCGTGAAAATCGCATCGCATCTGCAAGCAAGTGCGGATGCGATGCGTTTTTCATGGATAGTTGCTAAGAGATGTTGTTTGTATACATTCAGTTTTTTTATCACGCGCGTGCAAAACGCATCAAAACACATTGAACCTGCACGATAAAAACTGAACAACTGAATGCGATCACAGGCAAAACTGAATGACTTTGCCTGCGAAATCACGCATTTTTCACTGAACTCATTCGCAATGCATCCGGACATAATCCGGACATGCTCGTCTGCAAGGGGCCTGACAATGGGGGCATATCCTAGCGATATGCCCCCATTGTCCATGATGAGACAACCCCTTTAAAGAGCATCTGTCACCATGATCAACCCTATTAAACCAGGAGCACTGCCAGGTAGGGTTCATCATGGTGGACAAAATTAGCCGTTTCTCTCTGCAAACTTCTTCTGTTTTTTTTTTTTTTTTTACTTAAATTTTCCTTTTAGATCTTACAATAAAGAACAGAAAAATAAATCAATAACAAAAGAAAACACAGTATAGAAACTCTGCCCCTTCCCTCCTTGGCTGGTAAGAAAAGACAAGAAGAGACAAAAAAAGTATTCTTAGGTATATGGAAATTAGATGCTCGGAGCACAGAGGGGCTGGCTTAGCTCCTCAGAGCACCGCTTCACATCTAACCTCTCCAAATTGCCACTCCCTTTGCCAGTGAGATTGACAGGGCCAGGCATCCTCACTGCTCCAATGCCTGGAATGTCACGCATGCGCTGGAGGCAGTACCACCAGTGCGTGTGCAGTGAAAATCTCAGAGCGGGGACAACTGTATGAGATCTTCATTATCACTCTGACATATAAGCAAGATTTCCTCACTGCTCCGGTGACTTGCCCTGTCAATGTGTGAGAGAAAGTAGCAACAGAGAGAGGTGGAGGTAAAGTGGTGCTCCGAGGAGCTATGCCAGTCCCTTGGTGCTCTGAACACCTCACCTGCATATACTTAAAATAGGGATTTCTCTAAAATGGTAATACCAATTGCAAGGACACATTTTAGTCAACATGATGAACCCTGCCGGGCGGTATGCCTGGTTTAATGGAGTTGATCATGGTGACAGATGCTTTTAAAAGAGTCTTACTATCTGGAGAATAAAATAGTAGTTAGTTCACCAATTATTTTCCCTAATGAAAAACATAATTTTTGTCTTCTTCAGTTTTATATTATACAGTAAAGTTAAAATTGAAATACAGGTAAAAACTCAGCTTTCGTTTTTTGCTAAGGGTAAGCCATACAACAATTCATGTAATTATTCATGAGCTATATAAGACTTTGAGGGCGAGGAAGGTCTAACTCTGGGCATGCAATGAAATGTGTCTTTTTATTGCCCTTTCAATAGTAGCAAATTGTTTAAAGGGGTTGTCTGAGTTATTTTTTGTTCTTTGTATGTTTCTAACTAGGCAAATGTAAGAACTTTACAATGCACTTACTTTATCTCCAGTTGCTGCTTTCTCAGATCTTACTGAGGGTCACATGACCTGTGATATAAGCCTCTCTCCCTGCTCTGATGATGCCTGAGAGAGCAGATATGTGTCTGTACACGAGACGTCACTGTGCTGGCCACGTCGTCGTCGTTTCCCCCCCCCCCCCCCCCCCCCCGCACTGGCAAAGCTGCTGCTGTCTGCTGTCTCCATGGATTCTTCAGAAAAAAACTTTAACCCCTTCATTAGCACAGACTCAGGGCTGAAGGCTTTACTGAGTAGCTGCTGGCAGCGAGGAGACAAATGCTGGGCACAGGAGCTGACAGACTAGAGGAGTTCTGCAGAGCATTGCACAAGAACAGGTAGGGGGAAGATCATGTGTGTATCAAAAGTGTCATTGTACAGCTGGGACATGTAGTCCTACACATATAACATGCTGTTGAGTCTCCCAGCAGGCAAACATGTCAGAGCAGGGGGAGGGGCACAAATATCCATGAGGAAAACCTTAGATTGTTGTTATTGCAGGTAAACAAAGGGCCAGAAGAGAACCAGGCAAATGAGGAAATACATATTTTTTGCCTAAAACTTGCTTAGCTTAGTCATATATTGCTGCCCATCAGATTTACAGTGCTATGTATTTTTTTTCATAACTCGGATAACCCCTCATTAAGGAAATTGCCCACTTCAGAGAAGTGGTTGTTTTCCAAGAGCCATAACTTTTTTATTTTTTCATTTACAAATTAAGGTTTATTTTTTGTGGGACAAGTTGTATTTCTTACAACATTATTTAATTTACCACTATGTGTGTGTGTTGAAAAACGAGGAGATATAATGTGTGGGGTGAAATTAAAAATAACCAGCAATTCTGCCATTATTTTTGAGTATTCACTGTGCAATAAAATTGAAATGGTACCTTTATTCTGCATTCAGTACGATTATGGAAAAAGCTAATTTATATACTTTTTATTACTCTTTACTGCTTTAAATTAAATAAACTTTAAAGGGAATCTGTCAGCTCCAAAACACCCCTCTAACTAGAGGAAACGTTGTATAGCGTAAGTGACGCTGAGTCCAATTATGTAATTTTTATCTTCATCTTCATACTCCCTTCCATTCCGACAAACCAGCAATAAAATCCTTGAGTCCTCCCCATTATGTGTGTGAGCTTGGGAGTCTCCTCAATGCATTTTACTTCTGGCTTGTGGGGCACAGCGTTAGAATACAAGTATGAAGATAAAAACTACATAACTAGACTCAGTGTATATTACACTATACACTGCTTACTTTAGTTTGGAGGGAGTTTCGGAGCTGACAGAGTACCTTTAAAAATTAGTGTTGCCAAATTTGTATTTTTTTACACCAGTTTTGTAATTTTTGGAAGCTTATATCATTGAATATAAATTGCCAGAGGTCAAAAAGTGTAAAAAATCGGAAGTGTTAAGATTATGCAGTTGAATGACGCCAATTTTATGTGCACATCAAAGTAAATGAACAAAAAAGAAACATAAAACGAAAGTTAAAAATATAAAATGTACATGGCGACCTATTGAAGTCATATAATATTGTATGCAAGTATAATAGGTTATATTAAGAAAATGACACTCGTGATTTTATATGTCCGCACCCCCTCCAATTCTTCTCAGTAAAGTGTAAGAAAGCGAAGTCAGTTACATTAGCAAAACCAACAAGAAGACTATATTTTGGATTGGCAAAAATGAAGAAGTATTTTCTAATAGTAGCAGTAATAGTAGCAACTTACATGCAAGTTGATGGAGAGTCACCCGGTTAAGCCAAAGAAAGGTTGATGGTGAAGACTAGAGAGAGACATTTATATAGAAAGATATAATGCTTTATTGTGGTGACGTGTAAGGGGACAACAACAAGTAGGAGGACTCTTCTAAATGGCAAACTGCGGAGTAGATTAAGGAGCCATTTATAAATTCCACTCAGAGCTCATAATGTTCATTACATGTCATTTATGTTAAAAGCTCATCCTGATCACATTTACTGTCCACCGTGAGATGACCACATACTATTTGACTTGGTGTTTAGCTTGTTTTGACTTTATGATGGTTAAGAATAGGGACGAGGCAATTTGTCTTAATATTCCTAGTTCTGTAATTTGTTGACCAGTGAAGATAACTGGTTCATGACCATAGCTTATGTTGGCTTAGAACATTATGATCATACCTGGTGCCAAGATGTTATCGTAGAACATCCTGTTTGATTCACTTTCTAGACTGGGCTTAAGGCCGTTTTCCAATTGCATATTTTACTGGTCCATCTACAGTATAGGACAGTCGCACTGTGTGAACCTTCCAGGATTCTACTGAACCACACTTAGATTACCATAGGCTTTAATAGTAATCTAAGTCAAGTTCTGTAAAACTGCATATTTTGACCGTAAAAAGCATACTATACGAGTGTATTACTGTACAGCAGCGACGGCATGAAACGCACGGCATCATAGCAACCAATGACGCCGTGCGCTCCTGCTCTGAAAAGGAATCCAGCCCGGCATACCACGGACCGCTCTCGGCCGCGGAACACTGCCGTGTGCATTCGGCGTAACATGTAGTCTGAAAGGAACTTTAGACGGGTTTAGTTTAACTCCTTCATTATCGGAATTGTCTTTAAATTCAGTGAGAGGACACTAGTTGTGTAGCAAAAACACATTAGTGTTATGGCCAAAATTTCAACTACAACAAGGAAACAACCTCTGCAAATATTGGGGAGATTTATCGTTGGCATATCTTAGAAAACTGATGTAAAAAAGTTTAAAAGTCCAGGTTTGTGACTTTTTTTCTTTTCTTTTTGTAATTTTTATTTACTTTTTTTATTTATTTTTTACTAATTTTTAGTTTTCGTTTAAGTACGGTATCTACAATTGTAGAGACAGCAAGTAGAAAAGCAAGGCATCTAGAGTCCTACAGCTATGACAGTGCCTACAAGAGTACATCAAATAATTGTATTAAGTACAGGCACCTTGCAGTTACAAAAGGGAGATATCCATACAATGTTTATAGAATAACAACATAACTTACTGAAATAATTAAAACTATCGACAAGTGAAAAGAAAATATTCAGGCGGCACTCACCGATCAGTGCAATAAGCTTTTTAATCCTCAGGTGGATCGCTGGGTACATCAAAAGGCTGAATACATGAGCAGTTATAGCTGAATACATCACAAGCTGAATACATCCATGGCTGAACACATCAGAAAGCTGGGTACATGTATATAGCTGAGTACATAAATAGCTGGATTCAAAAGCTGAGTACATATAAGTGTGGCATGGGACGGACTTGCATACAGGCATGCAGTGGTAAGAATCTGGCCACGGCCGTTTCGCGCGTCAGCGCTTCATCTTCCCCTTGGTTTAACTGCGCATCCGCGCCAGTTTATTTAAGCATCGGCTCCGACGTCTCACTATTATGATGTCATCCGCTGCGTCGCTGACTCGGCGCACTCGTCTGACGTCGCCCTGGAGCCGGTGCTACATAGTGTATTAAAACACAATCTTAAAAACAACCAATCTCTTGCTGACATATTAAAGAAACACTTGCCAATCTATTTTATCATTTAGACCTAGAGGGGGCCATAGCGTCGGTGCGCAGTATCCATCTGTTTTCTCTCCTTAATAATTTGCGGTGCCTGTCTCCACCCCGAAGGAGGTTCTGTACTGTTTCAATGGCCCGCAAATTTTAATACATTGACATCTCCATTATGTATGGAATTGACATGTTCTATTTCACGTGGGCATCCTTTGCCTGAACTTATAGATAAAACGTGTTCCCTAATCCTCTCATTTAGGTTTCGAATGGTTTTGCCGATGTAGAATCTGCCACATGTGCAAATTAATAAATAAACAACAAACTTGGTTTTGCAAGTAATAAGTGTTTTTACCCTATATTAGACACCTCCTAAAATTTAGGGTTTCCCATTGAGGGTTAAATTTGCAACATATGCAGTCTCCACAGCGGCGGTTACCCTTGGGTTTCCACCCATCTAGCCAGGTTTTTGTCTCCTCCCTAAAGCGACTACGTACTATCTTATCTTTGAGCGTATGGCACCTCCTAAATGCAATAATGGGGCGAATGCCTTTCACGTTGGTTAAATTGTCATCTCCTTCCAAAAACTATAACAACTATAATAATCAAAACTATAAAAACTATAATAATCAAAACTATAACATTAACCAAAAAACAACAGTAACCATTGCCTGTTAAAATTGTGAATAAGGGGAATATAAGGTAATGAAGATGTACTGTTAAAAGGGGAATGCATCGGATGGAGTCTTGGAAGGTGTCCCATTTAGCCCAGGTTCCCTTGTGTTTCTGCCAATTGTTCCAAGGATCTTTTACGGCACATACATTTAGTGATCTCGGAAACAGAGAAAAGAGTAGAGCTCTGACATTTTTTTTTTTGCTATGCTCAATCTGGTCACACTGAGAATATGAGAGATTAAAAAACAGTCCCTAAGCCGGAGTTAAATAAACCCTAGGCTACCCTCCCGCACTCCAGCTGTGGGAAAACTACAACTCCCAAAATGCACACTTGCTTGGCTGCTCTCAGAACTCCATAGAAATGAATGGAGCATACTGGGAGTTGTAGTTTCACCACAGCTGGCGTGCTGGAGGCTAGCCATCACTGCCTCAGAGTATATAGGGCCATGGAAGGGGACCAGGTCAAAGCTTAACCTATAACATTTTGCAGTAGTCTATGTATGGAAAACCAAAATTGGCAAATGTCACAGCTCCACCAGATGCATCTCCAGTATGTAGCTGAAGAGGTGTGGAATATACGTCAGAGACGAAGCGGGGTCGTATGCCACCTATACAAAAGTTTACTTGTAGCTTCCAGTTGGTTGGCATATCGAGAGGATCTGTGACTTAAGTTGAATATACCACTTTATTAAGAATCAAAGACCGTAGGGGCACAATGATTAAGACCAACGTTTTAGACGCCGGTCTTAATAAAGCCCCATAGCTGGCGGTGGATCCACTGAAGGTATAAAGAGTCGTAGACATAGAAAATGATGAATGAGGCGTGACCGGGGAAAAGCCGCAGATAGCGGCGCAACTAACCTTTGTGCTGCCATCTGTGCCTGAAATACACCTACTTTAGGCATATTTCAGATCAGTAAATCACCCCGTAGTATTTAAGTCAGTTTCCCATCTGGAAATAAAGATGTAAGTGTGGGGCTCGGTATCCTGTATGACAGCGTAACAAGCAGGGTTGCAGATTTTTAAACTCTACTTGCGCAAAATGTTTGTGTAAAGGACATTTCTATGCCACCTTGGCCACTTTTTAAAAAAGAGAAGTGGTGTAAGTTTTAATAAATACTCACAGTATAGAGAGACTGCTCTATAACCTAGACAAGAAAAGCATGCAAGATCATGAGCATAGTGCTGGTTGCTTTATACTGAGCTGGTAATAGTCCTCTTTCTAATAGTCATGGCGATAAATTGCCTTTTAATCAGCTATTTCAACTGTAAACAAGTAAGCGGAGCTGACTTGATTACAACTTTACTTATGCTGCACATAAATATCCAGCTGATCCATGCTTTTCATTGTAGAGTAATTTCTAAGAATAATGAAGATTCTGCTAGTGGAAAGGAAGGGAAATGATCTGTACTTGTAAACATCACGTCAGATACGTCCATTATGTACCTCTGTGTGGTTGTAAGTGGTACAGCCGGTGTTGTAATTAAAGTTTCTACAAGCGCTTATATCCGATATCTGGTCTGTGTAAGAGGACCTTCAAGGCAGACTGCATGGCTAGGGTATGGATTTTATACACCTTTGGCAATGAGTCTGAATGAAAAACCTGGGTCCCAATACTTTTGGCCATACAGTGAAACTATTTGGTCCCAATACTTTTGTCTGTACGGTAAACCTTGTGTTGCCCACTTTTCTCCCTGCAAGCCTTTTGTAAGCCTGCACAATTGTTACATGACTTTGAATAGATTTTAGGACACAAAGTATAAATCCCATAGTTAAAGGGCTAATGATGTTTGGTTGTTTTTAAAGGTGAAGGAGGGGGATTTAGCAAAGAACAACTTCAAATCTTCAATATATATGTTAACAGTTATTTTTTTTATAAATGTTCTTTTTAGACAGGCTAAAACAAAGTAAGGTAAAAACAAGCAGTTATTGCAATCATGCAGCCCCCATTCTGTATATATTGTAGTTATAATATTGTAACGTAGTGTCGGGGACCAAGAGTTCTAAGGCTCCTGGTAACGGGACAAACAAGGTGGTAGAACCGCTGGAATAAATATGTCCCTCAACAATTTTCCTGCCTAAATCGTGCTGGCCATGACCAAACAAACCAGTAAAAACTGGAGGAGCACATTTTTTGTAGGGATACAAAATAAACCCAAGCATCACAGTTTCCCTACCCAATAACCCAACCCACCTGCATAAACCAATAAAATAGCTGGCGCTAAATATACTGTACTATATATCAAGTCCACCTACCCTTGGACACTATTACTAACAGGGATAGTATGTAAGAGAAAGCAGTAGAAGAGAGTACTGATTGGTGAGCTGTGTGATTCGGGACACAAAGAGGTCCACGACAGCAAAGACTACTGGGACACATGGCCAACTCCACTGCAGTGGCAAATCACAAAAGCGTGCTGTCACGTAGGCACCAATATGAACTTATTATTGGTCCTCAATATTGACCCTCTAGATGACTGTCCATGATCCAGGTCCCTCTTTATGTCCCCTAGAAGATGTGGAGGTCATAGCTCCCTAGAGGGTTGTTGGTTACACTTGTTGATGGCCCAGCAGTGTATGGACCAGGGTTTCTTCCAGTGACCCCTCTGTTTCCCAGTTGACCAGGAAAAGTAATGAGGATCACTCTCCACTGCAATCACCTAATAATTGGAGTGCTATGTCTGGTGGGGTGAAGCATTGGCTTCAGTTTTGTAATGAATAAAAGAATTAATAGATGTCATTTTAGTCTGTAAGATTATACTATAAACCCACACTAACAAATACATATGCGGCAGAGACGGACATAGCCATAGTAATGTTTTGTAAAAAATTTACCAAACAAAACATAAATTCATTTTTAGCTAAGGTCTAATCTGTGCTTAATTTCTAGATTAGATATATAGAAATGCAAAAGGCTTCAACTTATTACATTCAAGAACCCACAATAGCATCACAGGGACAAGAAACCTATTAGTGTAACTTCTCAATGACCTTCAGTGGCTTATGTGAGAGGTTCTCCATTAGTACAAACCAGGGGCGGACATACCGCATGTGCAGCCGGTTTGGTTGTACAGGGGCCCAGAGCAGGAGGGGGCCCCTTCTTACCGGCGGCAGGGGGAGATGAGCTCTCCCATTGTGGAAGCGCTCATCTCTATTCATCTGTATCGCTGCCCTTAGGATGGCGATACAGATGGATACTGCGGCAGGGCAGGGGAGAGGTGTCTGCCTTCCCCAGTCCTCTCATGGGTTGCAGGCCTAGTGCCTATAGCCTATCAGAGGCCGGCGCAGGCAGTGGACATCATAGCGCTGTCTGTTCGTCATACAGCGCGGGACACAGGCCGGAAGAGGCCTGCATCGCATCGCTGAAAGCAGCAAGAAGGTAAGCAAAAAGTATTAGTATATGTATTATTTTTTTTAATTTTTTTTACACTTTGCTAGGGGTTATCTGCCACTCATGGGGGCATCTACTGGGGGCATTGGCACACATTATGAGGGTACTATGGGGACATTGGGTCTACAGGGGTCACTAAGAGGAGGTATTTTATATACTGCCACACAGCAGGGCACTTTTATGTACTGGCGCACATTATAAGGGGGCATTTTTCTACTGTTACACAAAGAGTTATAAAGAGAATTATTACAGTTGGGGGCATTATGGTGGGCTTTATTACAGTTGAGGGACTATGAGGAACTTGAATAATAGTCCCTCAACTGTACAGTGGGGACAGTGGGAAACAGTGGGGACATCATTACTGTAGGGGCACTATTACTACTACGTGTTGTCTGGGAGATAATTATTTCTATTGGTGGGATTTTGAGGAGCACTGTTACTTTGGTGGGCACCCTTGCACGGAATGAGCTTAGCACAATTATTTTTGGGGAACATTATGTTTACACTATTAGTGTCAGGGACACTGTTTCCTGGGCGCAGTTATTTTCTAGGACACTGTGTGCCAATAATTATTTAAGGGGAACTATCTGTGTGTAACTAGTATATGGAGCACAGTATTAGAGGGGTGTTGATTTGGTGAGAGGATGATGGAAAACTAGGGTCTGTCAAACCCTGCAGAGAGAAGAGATGACTGAAAAAAATCATCATGGCGGTGTGGTCTGAAAGGAGAAGATGAGGACAGAGAACATCTACATCAAAGAAAACGTCACTGAATGTAAGAAGTATGTGGACCTGTATTAGGCTACCTTCACATCTGAGTTAGTGATTCTGGCAGGCTCTTCCAGCAGAGAACAGCCTGCCGGAATGCTCCAGCTCTGCTGGATGCAGACAGAATATCCGCCGGCCCCATTAACTATAATGGGGTCTGGCAGACATCCGGCCACAATCTGGCAAAAATGCAGAGAATCAGCAGGACCGCTGCATGCCTGATTTTGTGTCTGGCCGATTCCTTGCATTCTTTGCCGGATCAGGTGGCCGGAGCATAGTGCTGCAGGTGTGAAAGTAGCCTTACCCTGTATGTTTTGTATTGCTATAAGTAATGTTAGGATGGAATTGGTTATGTTCAGAACTTGGCTTGGAGGGGGGGTCCAGGCATATTCTTTGCACAGGGGCCCTCTGCTGTCTGTGTCCGCCCCTGCTACTACAAACATATTTGACATGACATTTTTTTTTCACCTCACCTCGTGAGAAACTATAAGACCAAAATCAGAAAGAAAAAAAGGAGAGAATAAGGAAGATGCTGTCATGGATTCTGGAAAATTAGATTAGGATTAAGTGTAATTATCATTTTTCCCTTGACCCATGAAAGCACCATGGAGTGATGAACAGAGCAAACTCTCTGCTTAAATAAGGTAAAAAGTAAAGACCACGTTGTGGCCTTGCAAATCTTATATGGAGGCATCAGCCCTCGAGGTTGCCAGAGGTTTAGTGGAATGAGGCTTCAATCCTAATAGGGGAATCTGGCTTGAAGCTAAATAGGCCTGAGAAATGGCTAATCTAAACCACCTACCTAGGAAACTCTTAGTGGCTGCCTTTCTTTTATTTGGGCCGTGGAATAGGATGAAAAAAGAACTAGACTTTCTCCAACTAAAAGAACTCTGCAAGCATTGCCACAAACACCCCCTGACATCCAGACAATGCAGTTCTAACTTATTTTTAGATTGGAAAAAGAGGAAAGTACAGTCTCTTGTAATCTGCGGAATTTGAAAACCACTTTTGGGAGAAAAGCTGGATCTACACAAATGAATTTATAATCCAAAATATTAGTGAAGGGAGGATTAACAGAAAAAGCCTGTAATTCACTAATCCTCCTAGCTGAAGTCAAAGCCACTTAGAGTACTAATTAAAAGGTCAGATTCCTAATTGAAATTGTATACAATGGCTCCAAGAAAGAGTATTAAGGAATAATTTGAGTCCCAAGGGTGGACCTAATGGGACGCTACTGGCCTAGATCTTGACAATGTTTTAATAAACCTAATAATCCAGAAGTGGAAATCATTGTTTTGGTCAAAGAAAACTGACAGGGCAGAGAATTTGACCTTTAGGGTACTAGTGGCTATCCCATTTCTAAACCCTTCCGCAGGAATTCAAGAATTTGTGTGATCAGAACATGAACAGAATTCAAAAGGTCAATCTTAGAAAATTACAAGACTTTTGTCTACACCCTGGAATAGATGGTATTAATTAGTTTCTTTCTACTCTTGAGCACGGTGGAAACTAAGTTGTGAGAAAACCCCTTCCTGGCTAACAACTGCCTTTTATATTCCAAGCCTTCAAGTGGAGGTTGCAAATCTGAGGATGGTTGATGAGGCTTTGAGTTAAAAGTCAGAGATTTACAGTAGAACATAAAGGTCTGAGATCAACATCACCCTCAGCCAGGTAAATCAGGCTCCCTTGCGCCAGTAGAGAGCAATTAGTATGACTCATGCCTGGTCCTCCTAGATAGTTTCAAGACGGTAGGAATGAGAGACATCAGGGGAAAGTCGTAAGCCAGACTGAAATCATCCTTTGAAGAGAAAGGCATTAACTTAATAAGGGAATTCTCTTTAGTTTAGGGAGAAGAAATGTACTTTATCGTTTTCTCTGCTAGCAAATCCATAAACCTACAGTCTTGTGTAAGACTCATTCCCTTGTTTCAGATGATGGTGACTCAGAGAGTCTATTTCTACATTGTCTGTGTCCCTGATATAAAGGGCAGAACGGCAAGAACAATTTTTTCCAGTGTATCTTGGACATTGGAAAACTGAACCTTGTGCCCTCATGGTTGCATTCTGGTTCACTGAAAGTATCCTTACATGGGAGTTTCTTCTACATGTAAGGGATTTTAATAGGGCAAATAGGTTGGAGGACTATTTACTTTCCCCATGGGACTGACTCCACTGTCCATATAATATCTGACCCTGAGGGACTGGTATCTTTGGTGATGGTCACCTGGCTGCCAGTCCTCTAGGGAACTCCCTGGGGTGAAAGGTTTTCGTGGGCTAGCCACAAGAAAACCTTGCTAGGGAATTGTTCAAAATGCAGATTTTTATTTTATAAGTGGCCCATATTTTTTTCCCAGGCTAACAGTATCTCCCACTGCAAATTTCTGGTACGATACTGGGCCCAAACTACTGTTGGAATGCTTGCGGTCATTGAGCTCAGATTAGACATCTCTCTCCATGGAGATACTACTAGGTATGTCCTGAGCTCTCAGCTATGGATTGGACCATTACCTTTTTTACTTCAGGAAGAAAACACTTCTGGAGGATGAAATCCATTACAGTGCCGAGAAAGGTTTCTATTCCCAAAACATGTTCACAAATGCGTCGTTTGAATTCACGTGATGTGAGACCCACATAGATCAAATTGCATGGACACTTGGCGTAGTAAATAATACCAGAAGTAGAACAGGTTATGGAGTGAGTGATTTTATACTCCTTCGACCCGTACGAATTGAAAAAGTGCATTGTCCTATCTACATTCCTGCAAGAGACGCATCGATTACAAGGTTTGCATCCCCACAGGCGTTTTAGAAGATCTAAAAATATTAACAACTTGTGGCCCTGAATAAAAACGCCTTGTCTTTCAAATTTTGGGGACGTCAGAATGTAATCAAGGGAGTGGAAGGCAAGTATCGTGATAAGATGGGATTAACCATTAAGAGATCCCAATATTTACTCAATGCTCTCCTCATATCCTTGTGTCGAGAGGTGTAAGTAGAAAAAAAACATGGAGTGTCTGATTTTGTAATATTCTTGGTCTGTGAATATAGCAAAGTTTCCATGTTATAGTGTTTTGCACAGGTTTATCCTGCCTTAATGTCTTGTTTATTATACCCGCTTGCCAAGAATCTCTGTTAAAGATCCATCGCTTGATTTTCAAACAAATTTAAATTAGAGCAGATTCTCCTTGCTCTTAAGAACTGACCCACAGGGATACTTCTGATTAGAGACATAGCATGCAAAAGTGCATTAACAGATGTCTCCTTTCTGAAGAGATCTGAGACTATAGTCCCGTTATCTGCAACCTGAAACTCAACATCAAGAAAATTCGATCCTACGTGTGTCTGGTTTGTAGGTGAGTTTAATATTCTTGTCATTATGGTTCAAATGTTCCACAAAAACATGGAGTTCCTCAACAGAGCCCTTCCAAACAATCAAGATGTCATCTATAAATCAGCAACACAATTGTACCTTTTCAATTAGTGGTGCAGGATCAGTGAGAAACATCTGTTTTTTCCCACAGCCCCAGGAACAGGTTGGCATAAGAGAGCGCACAAGCCGCCCCCATTGCCATGCCCTGCAGCTGTAGGAAAAAGTGATTTTTAAAAATAAAAAAAATTGTGTTGTAAAGCAAAATCCAAAACCATCAACAGAAACTCACCAAGTTCGGGATCCACCTCAGAGGTCATCAAAAAATGACAGGAAGCTTCTAATCCATCACAATGTCACATAGAGGTATATAATGATTTTGCGTCACAAGTCACAAGGATCGTGTTGGCTTCAAGATGGATTCCATTCATTTTCCTTAGGATGTCATTTGTATCTTTAATATAAGAAGGCAAGGTTTCAACCAGAGGATGTAAATGATGATTAATATACCTGCAAATTGGTTGACACAGTCCATCAGTTCCAGACACAGTCAGATGGCCAGGAGGATGTTGAGCATGTTTATGGATTTTACGTAACAAATAAAAAGAGGCTACAATGGTATATTCGGGTAAAAGCCCTTCACACTGTCTGCGTGCAATCAGTCCTCTTGTTAACCCCTGCTCAAGAATCAGTGACAGCTCCAATTTGAATTTCCACATAGAATTAAATGTAAGTAAATGTATTTGTATCACGCAACTGCGAAGCACTTCCTTTTCATAAAGTGTCCTAGGCCATAAGACAATATTGCCACCCTTGTCAGCCGGCTTGATAACAATATCATCCAAGCGTCTTAATTCCTTCATAGCTCGCCTCATGCCAGAAGTACAGTTATCATAAGAAATGGTTTCAGGGATTTTCTCAAACTCCCTGGATACCAATTGAACAAATAATTCTATATTTTGATACAAGGACAGGGGTGGGAAGTTAGATGACTTAGGTCAGGGGTCCTCAAACTACGGCCCGCGGGCCACATGCGGCCCGCCGAGGAATCTGATCCGGCCCGCCGGGTCTGTTTAACAGTTAACCTTTAAGCATGCTGAGGGCCTGCGCACCTCTGCTCTCCTCCTCCTGCGCCCTGGCTCCCTCCCTCCGATGTCAGCTCTGCTCCGGCGGTACGTGACTGCTCACTGACGTCACTCGCCTGCTCCTCTCAGGCGACGCAGGTGACGCTGGCGCGTGACCTACAGTGAGTGAGTTAGCGGCGCCGCCGCCGCCCGCCCGCTGTCTGCTTCTCATATCACCGCCCGGAGCAGAGAGAAGAAGCCTCAGACTCAGGGACAGCCTGGACAACTGTGGGTGCGTCAGTGTGGCACTTAACATTTTAATATTAACAATGGGGAGACAGTGTGTGGTGGGCATTTTTTACAATGGGGAGGGGGTGGCGGGGCCGATGCGGGGGACATGAAAATGGCTGCCACTTGTCTGTGGGGGACATGAAAATGGTGGCCACTGTGACAGTGGGAAAAAAAAAAAAAAACGGGCAGTTAGCTGGGTTGGCATGCTCTCATTTCATACTCAAAGAGACTTGGATAACAAAATGCCAGTCTGCCTGTCAACAGGTCAGTCAGAGTGACACTTGGATAATGAAATATCAGGGTGCCAGTCTGCAGAATCTGACCTATTGAAATGCAGACTTGCAGCCTGATATTTCATTATCCAAGTCTCTTTGGGAAACAATTGAGAGCATGCCAATCCAGCCAACTGCCAGTTTTCTTTCCATGGGGCAACCATAATAAAATAGCATCCTACTTATATACGCATTTCCTTTCAGGCCCGTTATATAGGGAGAACCCCGTCCGTTATATAGGGAGAACCCCGTCAGGGACTGATCTGGTCTGCATAGAAAAGACTGCAAGAGGTAAGTGTCCACGTCGGGGGGCAGAGGCCTGTAAGTGGGGGTTCTGGTTTGGAATGGCTATATAAGCAGGAAGATCCTATTTTAGTGTCATGGTTGTCCCATGGAAAGGATCTTCCTGCTTATATAGCCATTCCAAACCAGAACGTCAACTGAAGTGTAAAATAGATTACTGATTAAAGGGGTCTCCTTGATAGAAATACTAAGATTTGATAAGCGTTTCCTTTTCAGTGTTCGGATTTAGAACGTATCAATTTGGCCCGTTATATAGGGAGATATAACAGAACCTCATCAGGGACTGAGCTGGTCTGCATAGAAAAGCCTGCAAGAGGTAACTGTCCACACTGCCCCCATTGTCCTATAGGTGCAGGTCCCACCGCTGGGACCCGCACTGATATAGAGAACAGAGCCCTGAAAGTGAAGGAGGGCGCACTGCGCATAAGCAGTCGCCGTCCATTCACTTCTAGGGGGCTGCCGAAAATAGCCGAGCGCTGGCTCGGCTATTTCCGCCAGCCTCATAGAAATGAATGGGAGCATGGGCAGTGCAGGCGCAGTACACTCCCATTCACTTTATAGGTGGTCCCAGCCGTGGGACCTGCACCCAACGATATTCCCCTATTGTCCAAGATGGGAATACCCCTTTAAAAAATATAGTCCGGCCCTCCAATGGTCTGAGAGACAGTGAAGTGGCCCCGGTTTAAAAAGTTTGAGGACCCCTGACTTAGGTAATAAACCTTTTGGAAACTTACAGGCTTACATTGTTCACTCAGTAAATCCAATAGATTCGCTAGAGCCTCTTGCTCTTGTGTCGTGTGTAGTTCAAAATCATATGCATTCTTGTTAAATAATTTCCTAAAAATAAGTTTTCTTGCAAAAAGATGAAGATCTTTGATAGCCATGAAGTGGTTGAAATTACTGGAAGGAACAAATGTGAGACCTAAGCTTAAAACATTAATTTAGGAGGGAGTCAAAACATGATTAGATAAATTGATTAGATCCTTTCTCCGATGTTAATGATGTTACGGATTCAGCCCCAGTAGAGACTTGTAAAGAGATAGATTGGGTTCTAGATCGAAAAGTTGACCTCTTGTTTTGACACCGATAAACACGATTATTCTTGAAATCCTCCAGATCTGTCTAGAATTGTTTAACCTTCATATCTTTAATTTGTTTCTCCTATACCACAAGGAGGTCACCCATCTCCTTAAAAAGTCTATCTCTGTCAGTAGATGTCAATAGTTGATGGAGTTGAGCTTCCAGGGCTCCAATCTCCATTTCAAGACTAATAATACTTGGTGCATTAAAGTCAATGATATGTTGTATGAGAGACCTTGAACATTGATTGCAAGAGGAATGTTGTATGAGAGACCTTGAACATTGATTGCAAGAAGATTCCCAACTGTTGTAGAAATATTAAAAGTTGTAATCTGCTCGCATCAAAGTTTGTGTAAGGAAAAAGGTAAATCTCTCTTCCCTCAACCACAGTCAGAGCCAGACCCAGGTGGGACCATCTTGATTGAATTCTGAGCAACTCCTCCCCGCCCTGCCCAGTCTGTTTCTTTTATTTACTAACAAAAGGTGTAAAAGGGGCTGGCCCAAGACAAGGATACAGGAAGTGATGACATACAGGAAGTGATGACATAGGAAGACAAGACACCATCATTTAGAATAACCTAGCCAGCTAACAAACACATGTATACTATACCCTACCATTACCACTGGAGCTAATTTTATCCAGCCTTGCTCAGTGATCAATGCCAGATAAAATTACTATGATCCTCATGCATGTTTATTTACAGGACAACGTCATTATCTGCAGCGGCTGATCAGGTGCACTAGAGACAACAAACGCACATTCCTTTCATATATTGTTCTCTTAACAAATGCATCCACGCCAAGCCAATAAATCTGCGTCTTGCGTGGGGGCCCTAGCCGGTGTCCATACATCAGCCAACAAAACACTGCTCTGCTGAACACATCAGTCTCCCCCGGCCCACAGCCCAGTGCTTAGCACATGGACCATTCGCCGACGGAGACCTCTGCGCCCAACAGCTGTGACAGGACATACACGGGAAGATATCCACTCCAATGGTTTACCCTGACACTGAGAGACATGATGACAATACACAATATATTAAATACACATCCTAATAAACTTTCCACAACAGTCCCTCCTCTTTGTCATATGCTCCCCAGTGTCCCTCGACGAATCTCGATCTTCTTCTTTGAAAAAAACATGTCTTGTCTATGAAAAGTCCTGAATCCATAAAACAAAACAGATGATGGAAAACAGAAAGTCAATCTTGACACATAGCTTCTTTTCTTCGGGAGGTGACTTAGGAGGTGGCGTTTCGCGTTGGTCGCCGGCTGGTTTGGGATCCTCTGCATCTGGTCCATGATTTGGTCTTCAGGGCGTCTTGTCTGTTCAGGCTTCGGTAACTCAGTCGATTAGACATCAGGAACATCTCACTCCGGCGTATAGAAGGAATGGAAACAAAAAAACATAAGTACATGTCCTATTTCCTTCCGCCCGGATCCAATGGA
This sequence comes from Bufo gargarizans, assembly GCF_014858855.1. Lineage (NCBI taxonomy): Eukaryota > Metazoa > Chordata > Amphibia > Anura > Bufonidae > Bufo > Bufo gargarizans. The sequence continues at coordinate 94,154,323 of NC_058089.1, read as the reverse complement.
AAACCAGTGAGCCCCAAAATCTCCCAAAGCTTTAAAAAGGATTCCAACCCTCACTAGTCATTGCTCCGCCTCTACCCTGCTCCTGTCGGTATGGGCCTGACCCTTGTCAATGGTGTCTGCTAGCCAGGCATAACCGTATATCTTCCTCACAACTGGAGGATCCCACATCTACGGGTCGCCTAGCTGCCCGGACATCCATACAGGATTAACAAGTGAGGAGCAGGAGCCAGAGCTAATATTAATATTACCCTCTAGGAATGTATCGTTATGTGCTATCAACAAATGCCTCCTTGTAACAAATAAACAAAAGTGATACTCTGCATTCTTTGACTTAGTTGAGCAGCTTCTTGCAGTGACCGGTGTGGATCCAGTTGTCTCGTCCCTCGAACTTCAAAGAAGTTGGCGTCATCAGCAGCACCTGGAATGGCCCAAGATATCTCCTTTCTAGTCCCGTCCTCGGATGTTTCTTTAGCACGACCCAATCACCTGGTTGACTAGAATGAACACTGGTTATTGAGTCTGGGTCCGGGAGAAACTCCCGAACCCGGTGGTGGACATCGGGTGACAACCCGTGGGGCTGCCTGGGGGCATACCTAATGAAATAAAAGGTTTACAGCGGAACATTCAGGCCATGGATCGGCCGTGATTTTTACCTTCTTTGCAAAAATATGACCCAAGTACCATCAAAGAAAAGGCAGTCGTGATGGTTCTCAACGTAATTCCCTACTAGGTTAGAAATTGATTGACATTTGAGAGGTTAGAATTAGAAAGTTTGAAGATCGTTGTTTTCTGCACCACTTTCCCCCCTTCTCATCGTACTTAAAACCAGGACGAAGAGAAGCTGGATTAGACATGGTGCATCATCTCAAGGTTAGATGGAGAGGTGAGGGAGGGATGAGAGAGTGAGAGAAAGAGAAAGAGAAAAGCGCTTCTCTTGGACTCTGCAGTCTTAGCGGGACGGGAGTACATGACAGTGTTAGTTCACGCTGTCTGGGACTTTTGAATGCCCTGTTGCTGGAGATCGATGGATTCGTGCAGCCACAGTTCTGCTTTCTGGAGGAAACCATGTCTTTGGAGTCTAGTGGGGAATTACGTTGAGAACTTTTTCCCAATCCAGACCTCAAAGGTCCCTTCTTTGGGGATGATCCACTCTGAACCTACAGTTCTCTGATGCCAATCTTTGAGGGGCTTAACAACTCGTCCTCCATAGATGGATTTCATGTACTGCTTGGCTGTCCTATAGTCAGAAGTGGTACCCTTCTGTTCCCTAAATTTCCCTAAACCCATGCCCGAGCCTTCTAAAAGTAGGTGCGTCCATCCTACAGTGTCCCGCGACCTACGCCATGGACTGTCCTGCGACACACGCTTGGACGGCTGCTACTCCCCTTCGTTCACCTCTGAGTTGCCCTAGGGTTTCTGGCACCGACACACAGACTCTGTTCACCCTAGTTAGACCTCAGGAAAAGGAGTAATCAGTGTGAGGAAAAGGGCTCTCGCCAACACACGGCCCTCAGAGTCTCCTAATGAGATATACCAGCCTCGGTTTTGGCTCTGAATAGTGACCTGACCACAGGATAGGGCTTCCAATTGACCTGGAGTGGAAAAAGGGGTGCACAGAGAACACACAGTACCTTCTGTGGGGACGAGGGGTGCACAGGAAACAAACACACAGTACTCCTGTGGGGAATGGGGTTACTCACACAGCTATTGGTATGCCCGGGTGATATATATCACGTTGTCTCCTTAAAAAAAGCTCATCAACTCACTTTCCTTTGCCGATATGATTCTATATAGTCAAGCTGAACAGCACACGAAGCCCTTTTTGCAGTGACTGATCAAAAACTTCTCACTCAGCAGCAACCCTTGAATTCAGACAGTAGTTCCCACACAATATCATGAGACCCCCCAGTACTCCTAACCAAATCTACAGAGAAGAGAGAGGGAAAGAAAGAGAAAAAGAAAGAAAAAGAGAAAAGCGCCAAAATATGAAAAAGGAAAAAATTTATACTAGACTAAAAATAAAAATGGGTTCGTAAATAAGGAAAAACTGAAAAAAACTTCAATAAAAACCTAAAAAATAAAAATGGATTAGTAAAAGAAGAAAAATGTAAATGTAAATTAATCAAAGAAATACCCAAACAAAAATAGACAAAAATAACTGAAAAATAAAAAAGGAAAAAACTTGATTACAACAATAAAACCTGAAAATAAAAATGGATTAGTAGAAGAAGACCTGTAAACAGGAGAGAAAAACAAACAACATAGAAAACTTCAGTTACAGACTATCTTGTTATATACATTGAGATTACCGTAAGTAAAAAGTTAATTTTATCTTAAAACCCAAAACTCAAATACAAAAACCTTAGGAACACATACAATTGTATAGGACTGAATTAACAAATCAATGTCTTGGAGGGTTCACCTGAAACTGTAAACATTGACAGGGGAATTTCTACATTGAAATGTTAATTTGCCCAGCCCCAAACCAAGAAGCAGGATTTAACATTACAAGGTCCCAAAACCGGTTTTTCCTAGGGGAAGGGAAAAATCTATTTAAATTAGGTTAAAATGGTTTACAAAGACCTTAATGTACCCTTCTCTTTCTTGGTCATGAAAACAACGCCAGACATCGTAAAGATCTTCTTGGTTAAGCCATTGATTAATGGTAACTCTTTTTTTTCCTAGAATGGTTTGATGCATCTATTTGGGGATTGTTAACTGCGTTGATGTCTCCACATACAATCAGCGTGCCATTCTTAATTTTGGATATCTGCTTATTGACTCTTCTCAAGAAATTCATCTGTCCTGAGTTGGGGGGCGCAGAGGTTGGCAATGGTCAAGAGTTTATTGTTGGTTTCACATACTAAGATTATATATCTCCCTTTTGTGTCTATGATTGATTCAATCAGTTTGAAAGTTACAGAATTCCTTATGATAATAAGAACCCCTGCTGTTTTTTTGCTGTTCGTTGCATTGTATAGGTGAGTGTAATTTGGGATTTTAAGTTCCAGATGGTTTTGTTTTTTAAAGTGTGTTTCTTGGACACATAATATGTCTGGTTTTAGTAATTTTACTTCTTTCCTCAAAAAGGATCTCTTGTGGGGGCTATTTAATCCCCTGACGTTCAGGCTGGTTATTGTGAGTCACATTTTGTTTTCAGTCGCTGAAGTGCGGACCCTTTTGGAGCAGCCCTTCAGCGGGTGAAAGTTGTAGTGTTATAGATCGGGCTGGAATATATGAAGACTCTTACCGTTAGTTGTGAGTATAAGACCGTTGAAGTCGAGGAGAACTGTATCCCTGACTCACCCTACTAAAGTAAACACAAAATATGTTACAACAAGTTATATGAAAAACAATAACTTATTAGTAAAAGATAGAGAAAAGAATGAAGGTGGTGTAGCGCAATGCTACTCAGTCTGAGGGGTCAGAGAGAGATAAAGATAAGTATTGAAGTTTCAGTGAGAGTAAGTCGTGTAATTAGTGATTATAAGTAATAAACTTCAACACGTAAAAGTATTCCTTATGTATGAAATATATAGGAATTAGTTCTTTCAATTATTATTGAGGACCGCTGACTTCTTCATGAGTTCTCCCAGAAGTTGTAGTTGCCTGGTCAGTATTTAAAAGGTTGTTGAATGGCGTTTCTCCTATTGTCCCTTTTCCTGTCGTTGTCCTGATGCTGTAGTTCCGGTGTGACAGTGAGGTTCCACTCCTTTATCAGTTCTTGGCCCTGTTCTATCGTCGCAATTCTAATCATTTTCCCTTCATTAGGGATGAGAAGCTTTATGGGGAAACCCTATCTGTAAGGCACATTGTTATCTCGTAAAATTGATGTTATTTGCGAGAAGTTCCTTCTAGCTTGTATGGTTGCTTTTGATAGGTCTGTATATACAGTGATATCTTTATAGTTGTCAGGTAATTTGTTGGGATTCCTCATCTCCTGGAGGATCCTTTCTTTTATTGTAAAAAAATGAATTCTCGCTATGACATCCCTAGGGTTTAATGGGTGAATGGTCTTGGGTCTTGGCAGTCTATGGGCCCTATCTATTTCTGTGTCCCTCTTAGAGCAGTTTGGGATCAGTTTTTTGATAAATTCTTTTAAGTATCCTGCAAGGTTGTTGTTTGATACGCTCTCCAGGTATTACGCGAAATTTTAAGTTGTTCCTCCTGCTTCTATCCTCCAGGTCCGCTATTTTTAATTTCAGCTGGTGTATTTCTTCAGTGTGCTCATTCACTTCGTCTGCTATGGCATTCTGGACCTCGCAGAATTCCAACATCTTAGTTTCAATATGAGTGACTCTTTTGGTCGTATCTTTTAGTTTTACATCTATTGGTGAAATAACTTGAGATATGTCCTGTAGAAATGTTTTTCTTAATAGCATTAGAGATTCCTTGATAAATGCCTCTGAAGCTGATTTCTCTGTTGATGGCAATGTGTCGAGCAACAATTCTGGGTTATTTGATGTTTCTGAGTTTTCTGCATTAGGAGTTTCAACTTGTGTAGTGGGTGGTTCCTCCTCACTCCATTTCGCTTTTTGTTTGGCTGGACTATTGTCTGGTGAATATGAATCTGATGACGACAGTTCATTAATTAGTGTTTTGTTTTGGTATATTTGTGGAGCAGTTGTTTCATCTTCTGCAGGGTCTGAGTTTTTTTAATTTTGCCATTTTTGTCTTTTGCTTTTGCGAGCTTGGGATGTTGCTATAGTAGTGAGAGCCTTCTTTTTCTTGGAATGCTAAATTCTCCTTTTCTCTCTTTTTTTGCGGAGTGCCCGTTGCAGTAGTTGGAATGATAGTACCACGTGTATTGTATGATATTCTCTGGTTCTGCATTTTGTTTCTTAGGATTTAAGCGAATTCCAGCTGTTGTGAATTGCTTAGAGTAATCTGTATTGAGTCCTTTTTTTTTTAACAATATATAGTATATGGCCACTTGGGTCTGTGGATTCAGTGGCTAGTTATATTGGTTGTTGTCTGCAGAATTTTAGTGCAGGATTGCTATTTACTGTAAGTGAGCTGTGTCTTTAATGCAGCACAGACTTCGTTTCTTTGCGCTTCTCAGTAATCAGGAACTGTCCTGTTTTGCGCTGTTTTCTATCGAAGACTATTTATATCTGCAGGATTTTGGGTTAATTTTAAACCTTCTGTTGTTAGGGTACTATTCCTTTAAGGCGCTTTCGGTTCTGCCTATTGAACGTTGTATTGTATTCAGATAGTTCAGTAAGCAATTCGCTGCTTTTTAACAGTAGTTGTCTTTTATTGTGAGATATCTTTTAATGTAGATTCGATTCACCACTGTACTTTTAGCTTTACAAGACAATAATACCACTCCTGGCTATAGTTATGGTGCAAGCTAGCCTTGTATATTCAATTTTACTATTCAAAGCTCCAGTCTCAGGCTGTCTCTATATGAAGATCTATTGCGATTGTACAGTCTTCTATGTAATGGCGCTTATTCGCGCCTTTTTCCCCCTTTCACTTCCGGTTTCTATCAGTTCAATAAAATTGATTTTACTATTGTATAGCTGATTATTTTTTTCTACAACAGGGAAATACTTAAGTGCTAGGTACTTTGCTGCACCTGTAAGGCGTTTATTACTCACTGCGGACCCGGATGGCGGTTTTATGTGGATCTGTGCTGCGCGCCTGTCCTGTGTCTTTGAAGGTGCCGCAATTTGCTTAGTTCCAGCGATCGGAACGGTCCAGTAGTTCGGATTAGTTGTAGGTTGCTCCAAATAAAGAAGTTAGTCCCGTGGTCTCCTTCTTTCTTGTCACGGTCCCGCTTGTTTTGAGCTTTCGGTGGTTCAGCTATGAGGGGCTGCAGGCAGCTATGGCCTCCAGAGCGGCTGCGCCTTTGATGTTGCCGCTTTCTCTGTGTGGCACTTGTAGTGGGCTCTATCTCCTTTGTTTTTGGGCAGAAACACCCAAATGAGGGGTGTCTGCAAACCTCAGACCCTGCTCTTTTAGGTTCTGTCCTTCTTTTATTCTTTATCCCTGGGAAAAGTAACTTTTTCAGTCGCTTTGCAGCGGTCTATGAGGAGCTCTTCAACCCTGCATCCTCTCACTCTAAGCATAAGCTCCGCCCCATCAATGTACCCTTCTTTGGCACACAAAAATTTGAAACTCTACTGAATTCCAGGAACCGATCTCTTTCCTCTCTGAGCTTCACATTTTCACATTTTAACCGTTTATATTGTGATTTAAAATCCGCTTCATTGATCAAAGACCTTGGCTGTCCCTGGGTTCTCTGCCTTTGCAAAGAACCATGTCTGGGACCATTACCCCACCTTGCTGAATAAACCACTCCACTTCTAGGTGTGGTTCTGGGGTACTTAACATACCTGTGTCTGTTGCCATTATCAACGTCACAATATCGTGCAATGTGCCCGTATTCCCTGCATGCGAAACAACGGATAGCTCGCCTCCCTGCACAATACCTTGTCTGGGCACATGGTGTTTTGACTTGGCGCAAAATATTAACCATCCTAGCATGAGTAGATCCCACACTACTATCTGTATTGAGTCCACTTACCACAGACTCATCTGAGGAATCTTCTGGCCTTGTGTTAATACTTCCAACTCCAGGGTCAGACACATTGTCCATCTCCATTCCTGAGTCGGTTCCACTATCTAAACCGCAATCCTCAGACTTCTCCATGCTTTCAGCCAATACATTGCCTCTAACCCCAGACACATTACTCTCCAACCGTTGTTTCAATAACTCTGGCAATTCCCTTACAGCACCCTGTGCATGCATCAGGCTTTAAGATAAACATACATTTTCCTTGCGCAGCTCAGTATTACACCTTACAGTACATTCATAATTAGCGCTAGCTTCAGCTGCCTGCTGGACAAGAGTTCTCAATTTAAAAACCGAACACTCAACTGATATCCAGCACAAAATTTATCAAAACAAAATCAAACTGTACATAGAAAGGTTACAAAAAGACAAGATAACTATTCTGGGCAAAACTAACATTTCAGGCGAAAACAATCAAATCGCTTTCCATAGCAACTTAAAGATGGCCGACATAGCACATGGTCATAAAGATGTCCGACAAGCCACACGGCCTTCACACAAAGGAAATCAAGATAGTGTCTACAATATCCAGCAATAGGAACAGTTTCTATATTCCCTGTTCCCTACCCCCGAAACCAGAGCAAAACCTCCACTCTGTGGGTGATTTACAGGTTAACAATATAAAGATACTCTCTAAATGCTGTCTCTAATGTACAAACACTAAAACCAATTGCTGCCTCTATAAACCTCTATAAAATCGCCTCTTACAAAATCACAGTAACATAAAAGTTAAGAAGTTACAAAAAAAACACAATACCCTGTACTGCTCAGCACACAATCTCATCATACAATCTCTGTACAATCAACTCAGATTCACCAAAAACTACACAACGGAAAAACTCTTACCTTATCCTTACACCCCTTGACGCAGCAGACAACAACCACATACACCAAAAGGTTCTTTAAATAGATTTTTTTCTGATATCAGCAGATTGGAGTACACAGATTTCAGTTCACAAAGAGCAAAACTTTCTCAAAAATGAGAGTAAGGAAAAGGATATTACCTTATGCCGGCCTTTTTTGCTTTTTGAAAATTAAACTGTGTCTCCTTTAAGTTCTGCTGATAATGGGGGGGGGGGGGGGGGGGGAATTATCTCCCTAACTGAGCTCGCCAAACTGTTGTAGAAATATTAATAGTTGTAATCTGCTCGCATCAAAGTTTGTGTAAGGAAAAAGGTAAATCTCTCTTCCCTCAACCACAGTCAGAGCCAGACCCAGGTGGGACCATCTTGATTGAATTCTGAGCAACTCCTCCCCTCCATGCCCAGTCTGTTTCTTTTATTTACTAACAAAATGTGTAAAAGGGGCTGGCCCAAGACAAGGATACAGGAAGTGATGACATACAGGAAGTGATGACATAGGAAGACAAGACACCATCATTTAGAACAACCTAGCCAGCTAACAAACACATGTATACTATAACCTACCATTACCACTGGAGCTAATTTTATCCAGCCTTGCTCAGTGATCAATGCCAGATAAAATGACTATGATCCTCATGCATGTTTATTTACAGGACAACGTCATTATCTCCAGCGGCTGATCAGGCGCACTAGAGACAACAAACGCACATTCCTTTCATATATTGTTCTCTTAACAAATGCATCCACGCCGAGCCAATAAATCTGCGTCTTGCGCGGGGGTCCTAGCCGGCGTCCATACATCAGCCAACAAAACACTGCTCTGCTGAACACATCAGTCTCCCCCGGCCCACAGCCCAGTGCTTAGCACATGGACCATTCGCCGACGGAGACCTCTGCGCCCAGAAGCTGTGACAGGACATACACTGGAAGATATCCACTCCAATGGTTTACTCCACGTATCGTAAGTCTGGCTGCCACTTATAATGGACTCCTGGCTTCGGAATGTAGAGGCATCAAAAGGAATAAGGAAGAAATCCAGTGTCATACAATCTTTGGGAAGCTTTATTTGTAGACATTTTCAGCAATAAAATTCAAAACATCGGGTTTACAAATTAAGACATCCACAGAAAAATAGCTTACGCATTTCACAAAATTATAGTGTGGACCATGCAGTGATTTAAAAGACAAATTGACCAATCAACCAGCAAATTGCAGATAATGTCATAATAACTAATGGTAAACTGCAGCTGTGTATAGCTAAATATATTAAAGGGGTTGGCTACTTTCTGGTTACTGTTGACCAATGTGTATATAAGATGATTATATGACACTTACTGATATAGCCTTTGTAGAAATTCTGCAACATTTTCTTTATTTCATAAGGTACACAAATTATTTTGTGCTGTCCACACAGAGGTCCTGTCCATAAAATGGCTGCTGATGAAGGATCATGTGACTAGGCATATCACCTCCATGTAACATCTCCTCCATTCAGATACACTGCCCCTGCCATCTGCACTTGTTCTGTTTGGAGTTTAGTACAGTGTGTTTGAATGGAGGAGACATCACATGGAGGTGATTTGGCTGGTCACATGACCCTCCATCAGCAGCCATTTTATGGACAAGACCTCTGTGTGGACAGTACAAAAGGCGTTGTGTATCTTATGAAATACAGAAAATGGTGCAGAATTTCAGCAAAGGCTATATCAGTAAGTGTCATATATTCATCTTATATACACATTGGTCAACAATAACCAGAAAGTGGCCAACTCCTTTAAGTCATTTTTTGAGTTCATACCATTTGGGAATCAGGTGTCCAGGGAATGTATCCAAGAAAGCTTCTCTCATGTGCAATATGTGCTGGCTTATATGATCGGCTATACGTCTTTTGAGTTTTCTTTTCTATGTACAGAAGGCTGAAACTTTTGCTGCAAACAGCATGTACCACATAAGTGGTGTCACAATGGATGAAAGATTACATGCAAAAAATCCTGCTGCTGGACAGAGAAGAAGAGGTGGAAGTGTTTTTGTACATATTTGCACCCTTCTGGGATAGCCATGTTTTGTGCCTAGGAGTAGATTTAAATAAACTCGGTGAGAGAATATTCGCTAGGCTCATCCTCTTTTTCGCTATACACCTACAGGCCTGCTGCAGGACAGATCTTAGCTCATCTTGGGACATTATAGGTAAATATCTAAAAAGTATGGCCCTAATCTCGGCAAACTGGTCACTAAACGCTGTGGAGAAAGTGGGTTTATTATCCTGAGGAAGGGGACATTTGTTGGGATTAACAGACAGCAATACTTGTCTGGAATTGTGGTGGACAATATGAGATGCCCACCACCCACCACTTGTACCCTTGCTCACACAGTTTATTAGTAACTTCCTGAATTTTTTGTTGGTAAACATTGTTCCTGGAGCAAGCCCATTTTTCCTCATGAATTCACCGATGGGAACTGCCTTGATTGTGTGTCAAGGGTGATTTGAGCTGGCCTCCAGAACAATGTTGCCTGCTTGCGGCTTTCTATATATGGTAGTGTGAACACGTCTCTGCATTATGCTGCCCATTAAACTAAGATTCAGGAAGTGAATTTCTGTGGGGAAATCCTATCCTGTAAATCTCAAGATCATGTCATTGGTATTGAAGTCGGGTATGGGCGCCCAATAATTAGCAAGTCGTCAATGTACCACCCCCAGTAGTGCCTCTTTACTTACAATGTCCCCAGTATATAATGCACTAACCCTCCTCCTTAGTGCCCCCAACAAAATATTTACCTCCCTCCAGCAATGCAAGCATCTTCTAGCTTGCTGCCCCAGCTCCCTGCTTTACAGTACAGGCGGTCATGAACGTCAATGCAGCCTCCTGTGCGGGTCTCTGGTGGCATGATGATGTCATCACGCCACTTGTGACCCTGCGCAAGAGGTCGCAATGATGTCCTCGTGACCATCCTGCACCTTAGCACTGGCCTCATAGGTCTCAGGCCTAGCGGCCTTCAGTCTATCCAATAGTTCCTGTCCCGGTCATTCAACTCCAGCCCAGCCTTAGGTAATTGAAAGGTTCCCATGGTCACATGTTTCTATTGGACCAATGGGAACCATAATCGCCTTTCATACAGTGTATTAAAGAAGTAGTTAAAAAATTCCCACGGTCACATGAACAAATAAGGCCAATAGTAAAATAGTTTGTTAAAAACCTTTGATGATCATGAGTAAAGTAAAGTAGATATTGAGCCCTGCTAATTTGAAATATTTCTAAGCCAACTGTTTCTAAATCCAAATGTAAAAGAAAGTACAGCACTCTCCAAATTCAGTATAAAAAATAGGTACAGTATGTCTTATTGATACAGTCAGGTCTCAAAGAACGAACATCGAGTCAGGAAAAATTAGATTTTTGGTTTCCATTCATTAGCCCATGATTAATCTCAAAAATGAAAATCAGACGACATATAGTACATAACAATCTCTTTTCTAAGAAAGCTAGAACCAGCCCTGTACCTCACATGGATCCAGAGATCTCCACATTCATTGCTCTGCTAGATTTATTTCCGGCTGGCAACTCAGGGGATGCGTCCTTTCTCAGAGGATGTGTATCTGAGGACTTTCTGCAGCAGCTCAGTCCCTGCAACTGACACAGCTTCTAACAGTAGATATGACTGGTGGCAGTTGAAGGATAGAACTGAGCATGTGTGACCACCTCAGCGAGGTGGACAGAGAAATAAGAAAAAAATAAACGGCAGGTGGTGCTATACAGTTACATTTTATTGAATAACTCAGTGGCTATACTAAATGTATAATTACATTTAGTTACAAAAAAAATTCAAATCCAAGTGCTGGTTTGAAAAATGTAGAATATATTTTGTGGACCAACTCATTTAATAAGTGATATTCTCGTTGTTTGTGCCTTATTATTCAAAGTTTCAGTCCTTCCCGGACCTCAATGTAATAGCTGCCAAGAGGCTGGGGGAGAAGTACTTCCCAGCACTATGGAAAGAGCACATCCACCTCATAACTTGAAGTGCAACCCTTACAACCCTTACAGCTTCACTGGTTGCTATGACGCCGTCCGCTTCTGCAATGCCAGTCCGGCATCTCACGGACCGTGTTCCACGGACGTCTGCATGAGGCTTAATGCAGAGGTTACTTAACCTAAAAGACATTTTAATTCAAATGTTTAGTACTAGAAAGTCTTATTACTAAATGTGTTCCATTTATACGAACTTCCAAATGTAAAGCTATTTTTTCTGTGCTATATTTAGTGAAAAGACTGTATTTCTACATTTTCTGTATTTCTGCATATATTTGAACTCAAACTGCATCAGATTTTCACACCAGTCCTAAAAGTAGATAAAAATAGCCAAATCACAAATGAGTTAAAAATATTAGACTTGGTCATTTATTTATTGAGGAAAATACTCCAATATCACATGTTCATGAGTGCCAAAAATATGTGAACCCTTGCTTTCAGTATCTGATGTGACCCTAAACATTTCTGGTAATTGTCGATTTGTCCTTCAGAGGAAATTTAGCCTGTTCCTCTGTACAAAATAGCTTCCCCTATGAACTGCTCGCTTCAGATCCTTCCACAATATTTCTATTGGATTAAGATCAGGACTTTGACTTGGCTGTTTCAAAACCTTTTTTATTCTTCTTTAATCATTATTTGGTAGAATGACTTGTGTGCTTAGGGTTGTTGTTGCATGACCCATGTTCTCATGAAATTCAGCTCACTGACGGTTGTCTTGACATTTCCCTTTATAATTTGCTGCTGTGTTGCAGAAATGTAGAAAATTGGGAACACTTCACAAACAAGCACCACTGTCGGTGAAAGGGAGGTGCCAAATTCTTATTCCCAATCAGTGAGGAATTTAGGTTGTTGGGCATAGTGATCTAATAATAAGCAAGAGTAGATCTTAGACAAGATCTTGGGTGTGGGAATTGCGAGTAAAGTATTATTTTCAAGCCAAGTGAAATCTGGATAAGGCATCACTCTGTGCTTCGTGAATTGAGTACAGGTGAATGAAAAGTCAGAGGTTTGTAGAATATGTTGTAGGCCTAAGCCCGAATCCCAGCAATTTTTACCCTGAGAGTGGGGCTTTGACCCATATAAAGTAAAACTTATTTTCACCTAAGAGTGAATGTTCACTCTCCAAGTGAGAAGCCTGGTAATTCAAATTTTCCAAGTTGGTCCATCTAGTCAGTTGAATAGCTTTATAATATGTCTCTAGGTCGGTTAAGGCTATACCACCTTATCTCCTCTTCTGAATCAGAAGTCAATGAGTTTAAAGAAAGTGTCTCGACCTCCACATGAATCTCGGCTTAATGAAGAAATGTTAGGGGATGTCAATTTCCAGAACCTATAAAATATACAGAATCTACGGAAAAACAAAGGTTGCTAACAACTTCATCTTTCTCACTCAAAATAGGTATGGAAGCTTAAGAGTACTTAGATAAGTTTGGAACTTGCATAAAATTAGTGTATAATTAAGTTATATATCAATTTTTAATCCCTAAGTATACCACAGCAAAATTTGGCCATTTGAATGGTGTTGTGGATTGTAAAGAGTTGATGAGGCTTGCAGGGACACTCACATTTAAATCTTCTGATTTATCGAATATCATTTTAAAATATGAAGCAGACCCAAAAACCCTCAAATTTTCAGGATAGCTGTGAATGCAACTATTGGGTTGGTAATTAGCATTTGTAGATCGGCAAATGCAATGGCCATGTGTTCAGAACCCCCTACATGAAAACCTTGAAACTCATGAGATTCCCTAAACTTTATTATTAGGGTCCCCATAACCAAAATGAATAAAGAAGTGAGAAATGAACTTTCCTATTGTGGTCTGTTTTTTATTTTACAGGGTTCAGTTAACTAACATACTTCAAGAGGAAATTGTATATAAAGAAAAAAAGGCACAGATAAAAGTACCAATGTTTCCCACATGGAATCCCTGCTCTCCCTATTAAAGGCCTTCTCTGCGTCTGTGACGATAAGGGCCAACAGAATCTTTTTGGGATTTGGATAATGAATCAGTAAAGCGGCTCTGATACCTGAGCATAGGGGCTAAAATTATAAAACATGACAGATACAAGTCGGGTTTCATACGATCTGTTATTTTCTCCTGTCCCCAAGGACACGGAGACACTTGTGTTAGGCCTCTTTCACACTTGCGTTGTCCGAATCCGGCGTGTACTCCACTTGCCGGAATTACACGCCAGATCCGGAAAAACGCAAGTGTACTGAAAGCATTTGAAGACGGATCCGTCTTCAAAATGCTTTCAGTGTTACTATGGCACCCAGGACGCTATTAAAGTCCTGGTTGCCATAGTAGGAGCGGGGAGCGGTATACTTACAGTCCGCGCGGCTCCCGGGGCGCTCCAGAATGACGTCAGAGCGCCCCATGCGCATGGATGACGTGTTCCATGCGATCACGTGATCCAGGCGCTTGGGGCGCCCTGACGTCACTCCGGAGCGCCTCGGGAGCCGCACGGATGGTAAGTATACTGCTCCCCTGCTCCCCACTACACTTTACCATGGCTGCCAGGACTTTAGCTTCCCGGCAGCCATGGTAACCACTCTAAAAAAGCTGAACGTCGGATCCGGCAATGCGCCGAAACGACGCCTTTCAATGGGCATTCATTCCGGATCCAGCCTTGCGGCCAGTCTTCCGGATTTTTGGCTGGAGCAAAAAGCGCAGCATGCTGCGGTATTTTCTCCAGCCAAAAAACGTTCCGTTCCGGAACTGAAGACATCCTGATGCATCCTGAACGGATTTCACTCCATTCAGAATGCATTGGGATAATCCTGATCAGGATTCTTCCGGCATAGAGCCCCGACGACGGAACTCTATGCCGGAAGAAAAGAACGCAAGTGTGAAAGAGCCCTAAGATCTCCTGTTATTTTCTCTGTTTCCATAACAGTTTTGCTAGTTTGTATGTAATTTTACTATTTTGTATGCACTGTTCCTTTTTGAATTAAAGCTTTAATGTCTCGTGCTTATATGCTGTAATAATTCACAGCCTTTCAAAGAGCAAGTACTGCCTGAACATGTGTTGGGGTGTACCTATGTGTTAATAATTCAGCGTCTTGTTGGTCGCAACAATGAGTTGTGACAGCATGTATTTGGGGGTGCATGGACTAAAAGATGAGTGCAAGACTGAGTGGAAATAAGGCAACCCCTTGAAGTTGTGCCCACAGTGCATATGTGACATTGCTGTTTAGATCAGAGGGCCTTTTACCGATCAGCGCTTTTCTTGCTGTCTATCTTTATCTTTTATGGCTGTGATTCCCTACCTGACCTGATAAAGGCACGTGCTACAGGACCTGTTATGGGAGGGGGAATACTGTAGAACTTGGTAAGACTGTAAGCTGTTGTGCTGCACCATAGTATAGCCCATAACACACACCCATACAGTGGTTCTTGTTTTTAGGGTAATAACAGGTAAGGTGTGGCAGTTTAGTTGTGCCCGACAGTAGGTAAACTAATGCACTTTCCTCCATCTATCGGAGGGCGCTGTGCTGTGTAGCACAAGGGTCTCAGCCTTCGGGCTGGGTGTATGTAAATTGATTGTATGTTCCCAGCATTTGTAGTTGTGTTTATTGCCACATTTAAGTAAAAATCTGTTTTGGCAAAAGCTGGTGTTGGGGTTGGTTTCCTCGTTCTTGACTTCACTGTAACTAAGGCCTAATGCACACTAAGGCCTCATGCACACGGCCATTGTGCAGCTGTTCCGTGCATTGGGGACTGCAATTTGTGGTCCCCAAGTCACGGGCAACATCCATGCGGCGGCATAGAACGTGTTCTATTTTTTTTGCAGTGCGGAGGCACGGACAGAAACACCACGGAAGCACTCTGTAGTGAATGGGTCCGCATCTATGATGCGGGATGCACACAGCCGATGCCCGTGTATTGCGGACCTGCTGTATGTGGGCCGCAATACGGCAACGGCCTTATGCATGAGGTCTAAGGGTGGCTTCATATCATGTTTTTGCCAACCGTTTGACGTGTAAGGCTACTTTCACACTTGCGTCCGGTATCTGCACAGACGGATCTGCACCTATAATACAAACTATGATATCCGTTCAGTGCGGATCCGTCTGCATAACAGACTGAAAACTCTGATCCGATAGTATATTCTAACACAGAGGCGTTCCCATGGTGATGGGGACGCTTCAAGTTAGAATATACTAAGAACTGTGTACATAACTGCCCTCTGCTGCCTGGCACCACCCGATCTCTTACAGGGGGCTGTGATCCGCAAAATTAACCCCTCAGGTGCCCTGATCGGGTGCTGCCAGGCAGCAGGGGCCAGACCCCCCCTCCCTTCCCAGTGTTAAAAGCATTGGTGGCCAGTGTGGCCCCCCTCCCTTCCTCCTAAGTATTAAAAGCATTGGTGGCCAGTGCGCCCCCTCTCCCTCCCTCCCCAGTATTAAAAGCATTGGTGGCCAGTGCGCCCCCCGCCCTCCCTCCCCAGTATTAAAAGCTTTGGTGGCCAGTGCGGCCTCCCCCTCCCTCCCTCCCCAGTATTAAAAGCATTGGTGGCAGCGCCCACAGGCTAACACCCCCCCCCCCATTATTGGTGGCAGCTGAGCAGCATTTCCACACGGAGTCCCAGCTTCATCGCTGGGGCTCTGATCAGTTACCATGGCAGCCAGGATGCTACTGCAGTCCTGGCTGCCATGAATACTTAGCTTATAGTTACATGCGCTGTCTGCTCGGCGGCCGACGCTCCTCCTACTGGTAAGTGACAGGTCTGTGCGATGCGCCGCACAGACCTGTCACTTACCAGTAGGAGGAGCGCCGGCCACAGACAGCGCAGGTAAGTATAAGCTAAGTAACCATGGCAGCCAGGACTGCAGTAGTGTCCTGGCTGCCATGGTAACTGATCAGAGCCCCAGCGATTAAACTGGGACTCTGATCGGAAATGCAGCTCCGCTGCCACCAATGATGGGGGGGTTGGTAGCCTGTGGCCACTACCACCAATGCTTTTAATACTGGGGAAGCAGCGTTTGGGTGTATGTCTCCTGAGCGGAATGGAGGCGGAAAGGAGCCAAACTGATGCATTCTGAATGGATCTGCATCCATTCAGAATGCATTGGGGATATACGGATCCGTTCGGGACCGCTTGTGAAAGCCTTCAAACGGATCTCACAAGCGGAACCCCAAACGCAAGTGTGAAAGTAGCCTAAGTTGGGGAAAGAAAAGGAATACAAAAACATAGCACACCGCACTTTTGTATTCTGCAAAGTTCGGTAAATAAACGGTATACTTTTTTTTATACTGGAACTTTATAGTGAACGGATGCCACTGTATGGATCAGGCTGAGGCATCCGTTAACGTATATAATTTTTTGTACATGTTAAACGTTGTGAACCCACCATGTGATGTGAACCCACCCTAACCTGTCGAAAGGTCTTGCCATTCTCGGCTGGACCAGGAAGCGTCTTGGTCTCGTCCTGCAGTCGATCACAGGCCTTAGAGTCACATCGGCTTGAACAATAAGCCACTGCCTGACCCTGTCAGTCTGCACTGTGCATAGCAGATGGCATTTGACTTGCAAATTTCTGCTTGAACAAAACGAAAGGCCTAGAAAAACACGTTTTTGGGGATTGTCTGTACATTAACGGATGGCTGGCAGCCAGGAATATGTATCTACAGTCACATATAAGATGGTAAAATCTTTATCATATGCACTAAAGATGGAAGGATGTTTATCATGTAAATAAAGAACATGTGCAAAAAAGATGACACTATCATGCAAATAGATTTTTATTTTTTTTATTTTTGGGGAGGGGAATGGGGAAAAGGGATGATGGTGGTGATGGATGATGAGTTTTTTAGTTTTCTTTTTTTGGTGATGATGAGGGGAAAAGGGTTGGAGATGAAAATGGGTAATGAATTTTTCTCTTTTTTTTTTTTTAAAGGGTTATGAATGATGAGGGTAGGGTAGGATGGGGAAGGGTGGGGTGGTGTGGGGTAGTTTAGGGTATGGTGGGGTGGATAAGGGTAGTGTAGGGAATTTTCTCATTTTTTTAAGGGGTTATGATGAGGGTGGGGTAGGATAGGATAGGGTGGGGGGAGGGTAGTGTAGAGTAGGGAATTTTCTCTTTTTTTTAAGGGGTTATGATGAGGGTGGGGTAGGATAGGATGGGGTGGAGTGGGGTGGGGAAGGGTAGTGTAGAATAGGGGATTTTCTCTTTTTTTTTTTTAAGGGGTTATGATGGGGTAGGATTGGGTAGGGTGGGATGGGGTAGGGTAGGATGGGGTAGGGTAGGGTAGGATGGGGTAGGGTAGGATGGGGTAGGGTAGGGTGGGGTGGGGTAAAGTAGGATGGGGTAGGGTAGGATGGGGTGGGGTAGGGTAGGATGGGGTAGGGTAGGATGGGGTGGGGTAGGGTAGGATGGGGTAGGGTAGGATGGGGTAGGGTAGGGTGGGGTGGGGTAAAGTAGGGAATTTTTTTTTTTTTGCTTTTTTTTTTTTAAGACTCTTCTGTCCTTGGCTCCTTGATGTTAATATATTAGATGAGGTGTCCAGATGTTGTGGACTTGCCAGGATCTAGGAGTCTGTAGATGTTGAAGACGATGATGATGTTGAAGATCGTCTTCTCCTTTCCAGTTCTGGACTGTGAGATGGTCGCTGTAAGAGGACACACAGACACCTCCAGGTAAGTATTTCATATTATTACAATTACAAGTGCATCATGTGTGATTTGTCTGCAGCCATGAAGGTAGATCATAGGCCATAATAATGAGAATGATACTGTATATATGGATATGACAGAGCCGGATGATAACACTATGGGTGTCACTATGTATTACACTTACAATGTCCATATGGAAAGGTGGGTGGATGCTGCCGGACTCCACATCGGCCCAGTTTACTGGTCTGAAGAACGGGTGGGATCTGATGGTAGATGTTACTGCCAGGCGGCTACATGGGGACTTGCTGAGGAGCTAAAAACATAATGAGAGACCATCAACCATTATTATTCTGGATTATTACAGATAAATATAACAAAATAGGTCACGTTATAAAGGTCTGTATAGGATTAGGATTAGATTTCACACTCCTCTCTCTTGTCTAAATCTAGTGTTCTGACACCACTTCTTCTATTCCCTGCCCTCATTCTTCTCCTGATGATCCTACTCACCCCTTCTAGGATGTTGATGGCATCTGGGCACATCCATGCTGGATAATAAGGCTCATCCTCTTGCAGAGATCGTTTATACTGCATCTTTGTCCCGTAGCCGTTGAATGGCTGATCACCTGTTAGCATCTTGAATACGGTGACGCCAAAGGAAAAGGAATCCACCAGATGATTGTAAGGTTCTCCGTTCATCATCTGTAATGACATCAGTTTAGAGGTAAGTTGATGCAAGTAAATGGAAATGCACACGGGAACTTATCAGATCATTGTTATTTCTCATATATCATAAGGATCTTATCTCTCACCTACATTTTTCTGAGTATAATCCCAAACTGATCGTATCTACCCTCATATTAACAAATATACAAATGTGACTACAGATATGGTAGGGCTTGTACAGTCAAGATATGCCAAACATTACACCGATAGGTGATCCCATCCTCCATGACACATTTGCAGCTCCTTTGCCCAGTAATAATTTATAATGAATATTCCTTACCTCTGGGGCGATGTATCCAACTGTCCCTGCATAGCCTGTCTGCATGTCCTCCCCAAATACGCCAATGGCACATAGTCCAAAGTCAGCGATTCTGATGTGTCCGATGTTATCTAGGAGGACGTTAGCAGGCTTTATGTCACTGTGGAGAAAGACATTGTAAAATTATTAGATGGGGGATTAGATGAAACTACTCTACACATAACAATCCAGGAAAGGCTATAAGAAAACAGTATCTAAATGTTCTCTTGTGTCCTGTCATCAAATGTAACCGCTGTACTTACCGGTGGATGATGCCGTGTTCATGCAGGAACTGGAGTCCGCAGACCATTTCTGATGCAAAGAATCTGTGAAGTGGAGAAGAGAGTTGATCAGTGTTATATACAGGGACATACACAGAACACACAATGATGAGACATCTATTTCTTGTCATATCCAAAACATGTTTCCTTTATTCTGAGACGTCAGTGCAAATATATCAATCAGTAAGACATTTACCTTGCTGTGTCCATATTTAAAGGCAGTTTTCCTGCCATAAATTGGCGCAGGTCTCCTCCGGCCATATAATCCATGACAATGATGAAATACTTTGCTGTCTCCATAGATGTTCGCAGGTAGGTCAGGAAGCGACTCCCGACAGCCAGTTCCATGATCTCAAGCTCTACTGAGATTTTGGTGTTCATGAGCTTTTTCTCCATTATTTTGACAGCCAGAAGCTCCTCAGTGTCTTGATCTTGTGCCAGAAGAACCTGGAGAAGACACAGGACAGCGATTCAGTAAAGTATCTAATGAAATGATTACTCAGATATAAATTATATTTCGGCCTCTACAGCTACTATTAAGTTGGTTGGGACACGGATCATTCCTATTATGAATGGATATAAATCAGTAACTTACCTTTCCATAGCCTCCTTTTCCGAGTTCTTTAAGGAAATGGAGGTCCTCATGGTCAATAGATGTTTTGGTGTTAATAAGACCAAATGATGGAGAAAGGCTTTCTTCTGCCGGCACATCCCAGTTCTTATAAGAGCCATTTTCTGGCATGTCCTGGATGTTAGTGCCCTTTGATGGCATATCCCAGATATCAGAGCTGTCTGCTGGCATGTCCCAGATGTTTGAGCCCTTTGTTGGTAGGGCCATGATGTTGGAGTGCTCAGTTGGGATAAGCCAAATGCCAGGGCATGGCTTTAGGCTTTCACCTGTTGAGATAATAAATACATTATTAAATATACTTCCACGGTCCATTATCAGGATAGTTAGTTTTTCTGATTAACATAATGACCGTTAAAAACTAGTGTGATAAAAATATGTTATATCCTATAGAATCTGATTCTGATTGTCTCTATTTATCTATACATGTTATGGCTGGAAATGCTCTCTAAAATAGGCCCTCATTAAAAATATAAAGTAATTGTAGATCATCTGCACTTATAATATATTACATAACACAGAACTCAAATCTATATCCTATATATAATATGTCACGATGCAACAAAATAACAGTACAAACCCCATCATCTACCTCGAGGTTGATTCTGTTTCCCTGTTCCCATCTTACCTGATGTATTGGCTGGAGACACCATGCAGCTGTGATGTTCGTATTGTCTGGATGTGGTGTTGATAGATGATGGCCTGGACCTGTTTGTGCCATTTTTGTCTTCCACTGGGCTCAGATATCTGAGTCTCCTCCTACTCTGGAGAACCCAGTCTCTGTTGTTCTTAATCCTTTTCTGGGTTTCCAATCTTCGGAGGTTTAGACTCTCTGAGCTTTCAGATCTGGGGCAAGTGATGCGTTTTGGTGTTACTTGGAGAAGCTCTTCTAGTACTAACTCTGCGCTGTTAATATTTCTGCGCTGTTTGAGGACCTTCTCCTTGTTGATCCTCCGTCTTGCAGGTACCTCTTCTCTGATGTTCTTTCTGTTATTGAGAATGGTCTTCTGCAGTTGTTTATAGGCAGAGATTGCAGAGTCAGCCTCTTTGAGGTTCTCCATTTTCCTCTTTTCGGTGAGGATTGCATCTTTCTTGATCTTTCTTTCTCTCTCCAGATCTTTCCTTTTGGACACCACTTCTGAGGTGTCACTATCCATATCAGGTGGTTGCTGATTCCTTTGTCCAACAGTGAACAAAGGTTCCGGATCTTCCATGATCCGTCTCATCCTCTGAAGAATCCTTTCTCTTAGGATTCTTCTTCTTTCCTCCAATAAAATCATTGTAAATGTCAATAATCGCTTCGTTTATAACGAAACACAGAGCGACCACCTCTCCTATCAGAGTCGTAAGAGGCAGTGATTTGGTCAAGTGGTTTGATTTGTAATTAGAATGTAATGATGTCATCGCATCACTTATGGCATATTTCTTGGTGATTGTGAGGTCACAGTACTGGAGTTCTAAAAGTGCCTTGACATATCTTACTGTGAGGTCACAGTTCTGTGGTTTACAAGATGGTTTCACTCAGTTTCCATAATATAGGGACACAATGTATTTGAATATACATTATCACATATTTTCTACTGATAAATTTGATGTTATTATTTAGTTTTAGCATTTACAGAGGATATATGGGAATAAAATAAGGGCCTGTCTTCTAGAGAACCAGTGCTCTTCATGTCCATGGGCTGTATCTGCTGTTTTAGCTTAACATCATTCACTTGAATGGGGCTAAGATGCGATATTAGTCCATGAACATTAACGGCTCTGTTCCTGAAACAGAACTTTTTCCTTTATCTAATAAAGTATATTCATCGCAGCAGTAAAAGGGTTTTCAGTAACCTTTATATTGATGACATAGGCTGCGCCGCGGCTTTCTCGCAGCTTAACCTAGGCCATGTGACGTTATGTTGTTCACTCACAAGGCCTAGGCGCAGCTCAGTCCCATTGAAGTGAATGGGGCTGAGCTGTGATACCAAGCACAGCCACTATGCAATGTATGGCACTGCTTGGTAAGACCGCGGCGCTACTGTGAGCGCCTTTGCCTTAAAAAAACAGCTGATCGTCAGGAATCCTGCGTGTCGAGAATAGGTTATCAGTATAAAAAGTCTTGGGTAAACACCTTTAGTAATCTATCCTAAAGCATCTGGTGAATAAAGCAACATAGGACCCAGGATGTCCAGATACTGAAGAGTGAGCAGAACACCTTTCTGTTACCAGTGGATCCACCCTTAGCAGTTTTGGGTATATGACTGTGCCACATCTTGTTGCAATGTCTTGTAGACAGACTTGAGATAAGACATGGCAACGTTTACTATTCCTCTTGGCACTGCTGGCAATATAGAGGTTGGATGTGATGATCCAAATGTATGGAGGTTGGATGTGATAACCTAAAGCTATGTAAATATCAGCCAGGCTTGAAGAGAGGAAACACCAACGCTCACACATCTCAAGCTTATAATTCCAGCAGTAAATGGTGGTGCTCAGCCCTAAGTACACACAGCACAAGATGACTATTGCCCGTGTTGTCTATATATCCATCATGCTGTATATTTTTATTGCTTGGAATCACAATGTTTTTTGTGTATCATGAGTGCCACAGATCTCCTCTTCTTGTTGTAAATCTGTATCTTCACTGTATGAGGATATACTGTGTGTTCTGTAATTAACTATGTATATTGCTTCTCTACCATTTGCACTAGGTCCGGTGGCTGGCAGTTACTAGGGAAGACAGTAAGTAAATGTATACATGTCTGGGATAAACACATATCTATCCTAAGAGAAAAATAAGAAGGAAATAATGTAAGGGCAGATGCAATAGACCATGGGGCTTTTTTCTTCCATCAGTCTTCTATGTGTAGGGGTCTAGTGTTAGTTGTAGTATTGCTAGAAGCTCACCCAGAGAGGTTTCGTTGAGGTAGAATTAAAGGGGTGTACCATTAAGACAACACATCCCTTATGCACTGGATGTGGTATGTGTCTGATCGGCGGCCTTCTCCATTCACAAGAACCGGGGCCTGTGCTCCATAATTTGAATGGAGCAGCGATCATGCATGGTCACTGCTGCTCCATTTAGCTCTATGGGGATGTTGGAGATAGCCAAGCACTTGTACCCAGCTATATCCGTCAGTCCCACAGAAATGAATGGAGAAGTAGACATGCATATGTGTTTGCTGCTCCATTTAAATGAGGACAACTGACCCCCATAGCGGAATGCCAAACTGGATTGTTTGGTTTGGCTTTGCCTCCCACACCACAGACGGTGTGCCAAGTGTTGTCCAGCCACAATGTCACAGATCCACTTGGACATGCTGATCAGCGGGGTTCAGGAGAGGCCTGAATTATGGGATAATCACACTGAAGGCTACCAAAATAGGACGGTGATCCACTGTTCATGGGACCTTGTATGAGGAGTGGAGTGGGAGAGTGCAGAGGTGTCACAGCGTGCACGGATGGGTAACATGAAACATAGTTGTTCCCAAAACTGTTGCTTCAAACATTAAAAAAGTTGTCCATATCATGATTGTACTGAAGTTATATGCCGCTGTTTCTTAAACACAGCTACATTCTGCACATATATTCCTAAGAGAGGTGGGGTTTTTACAGAATCTGGAGATAAGAGAAAGAGAGAGCAGCCATCTTAGAGGGAGGTGAAACTAAGTAATTGTGTGAGCAGAGAATCTGACGGCATCCAGGTGTGAGAGCATCCCTCAGTGACCAGAGCTGCAGCTAAGTGAAGCTGATCGTGTCCAAGATCCTGCCCAGAGGAAGGAGGATTGCTGCCAGGAACGCTGATGAGAGCAGAGGAACAAAGCAAAGTAGCTAAATAATTTGTAGATATCAGAGTAGGAGAAACCCCCCTGACAGTCTTGTGACTGGCCATTAAATCATTGATGCCTTATTCCCAAAACCAGAATACAAAGTCTGTCTAAACAAATCCAGAGGAGCAGGACATCGTCATTAAGAAAATATATTACCCCATCATAAACACTGTCTTAGCATTTGAGATGTCCTCAGAGCCCTAGTCCTGGTGGAGCCGTTCAAAAGGTCAGGTAGAGGATACCATGACCTGCATTAGGGGTCATGTATCAAAAAAACATACCGATGAAGATTCATCAAAGAAATACTGGACCTATTTGATAAGTTGGCCGTGTGCTGCTTAGTATTGGAATTCGGCAATCCCTCAGCATCACCTGGTTGAACGTCACCTCAATCAGGGCTGTGAAAGAGGGGGTAATTAAAGAACGCACCTCGTCCTGTCTATTAAATCCACAAAAAATAGACCCTGAATAAGACCCAGGATTAATCTAAAGAGGTTAGTTCAATAGCCTAAGGCTATCCAATTCCTTTTCAATGTCATTTTCTTTGATTTAAAACATAACATGTATTACTTGCTTTAAAAAAAACATCTATATTGCCCCCCCAAAACAGGAAAAATTTAAACTTGAAAGTGGCCATTTGGTTGTTTTCTTTTTGCTATGAATTATTTTCATACATTGGAGATATCAAAGGGATATTTCCTTCT
Organism: Bufo gargarizans; assembly: GCF_014858855.1. NCBI lineage: Eukaryota > Metazoa > Chordata > Amphibia > Anura > Bufonidae > Bufo > Bufo gargarizans. The sequence continues at coordinate 94,129,782 of NC_058089.1, read as the reverse complement.
CATCCCCTTAGGATGTGCAATCGCTATATTAGATCCTATTGTGTTAATTTATTGCTTTTGCAATTACCTGGCAACAAATGTTGCAACTAAATGTCTAATTATTGCTGAATAGTTGCTATACACACACTGACAGTTAGCGATAGGTAGTTTAGCTATTGATGACTCAAATTTTATATACAGATGTAGTAGAGTTGAGGGTACTTTCACACTAGCGTTTTTCTTTTCCGGCATAGAGTTCCATCCTAGGGGCTCAATACCGGAAAATAACTGATCAGTTTTATCCTAATGCATTCTGAATGGAGAGCAATCCATTTAGGATGCATCAGGATGTCTTCATTTCAGTCTTTTTGACTGTTCAGGACGGACATAATACCGCAGCATGCTACGGAACACTTGCCAGAATGCAGGATCCGGCATTTATTAGTGCCAGTTCCGGTATTCAAAATACCGCAATGCCGGAGCCGTCCTTCATGCGCAGACCGAAAAAAAATTGAAAAATATAAATGCCGGATCCGTTTTTACCAGATGACACCGGAAAGACGGATCCGGCATTTCAATGCATTTGTAAGACTAATCTGAATCCTGATCAGTCTTACAAATGCCATCAGTTGGCATACGTTTTGACGGATCCGGCAGGCAGTTCAGGCGACGGATTCCTCTGCCGCAAGTGTGAAAGTACCCTAACATGCATGCTTTATGAGACGTGTTATCTAAACTAAATGCATTAAGCAAACACCTTCAATTGCTTTTCAATGGTTTTCGTTTCAAGATAACGCGATGTGTTAAGAAATTTGAGTTAAGAGTTTGTGTGTCAACCCTGCTACATCTGTATTTCTCTCTATCACTGAGCCTAAGCTTTTAGCAGTATTGCTCACTGTCCCTAATCGCTACTATCTCCCCTGCTCCTAAAGGGAACCTGTCATGTGGATATTTGATTATAATGTAACTAATTATATACAATCATTAACTACTAAAAAGTGCCTTAGATGTATTCACTTACTGGTGTGACAGATGGTTACCTAATAATATACACACAAAGATGCCTCATGCCGCATGCTAATGAGCTGATTTGAGTCCAGCGTGATGTCATTGAGTCCAGCGTTTATTTAATTCAGAGCTATAGCCACTCCCCTGCCCACCTGCTGCTGATTCATATGGAAACAAACTGTCATTCAGCAGCAGGTGGGCGGGGAGAGAGTCAGGAGCTCATGAATATTCATGACTCATCATTATCAGCTGGAGCTTTTCAATACAAGATGTTGGCAGATTGACTGGGTCAATTAAAGAAAGTGACACAGCATTTTGCCCTTAGTTAGGACACCATAAAACTGGTGACAGGTTCCCTTTAAGTGTCTCTATATACAGACAGGGTGCCTGCAGCACACCCCAACACTATTTCCATATCCTCACATGATCACTTTCTTTTAAAACAATGCAAACGCAACATGTTTCACTCCTACCGCGGCGTCCTCAGGGGTATTGGAGCTACTGCTAACGTTAGTTAGCACATCATCGCTTTAACTACTGTGCATGCAGCCGTCTGGTTTCGCGCCATTCACCGGCGCATGCACAGTAGTTAAAGCGATGCCGTGCACACAATGAGCATTGCAGTGCGCATGCCCCAGCAAGGCAGTGCGCAGGTGCGGGATGTCAGGAATTCAATGGAATAGGAGGGTGGGCATAGGCAGAGGCTGGGGCAGGGAAACAATGAAAAAAGGCAGAGCAGAGAAAAGAAAATTGAGATAAGTGATCAATTTAAAACTTAACTTTTAATAATCTATTCATAGAAAAATGGCCCCAAGATAAATAGATAATGAACATGGAAGATGCAACAATAACCAAGCACGGAAGATCACCCCACAAATGATTGTGGCACTCAGTGACCAGAACACACTTAGATTACACGTGACCAGGCACAGTCAGGAACCTAACCCTGGAATTGATGCGCCCTATAAAGCCCTCTCCTGCCTAGTCCCTACACGCATGTTTCGCTAAAAAGATGAGTGTAAAGCTCATCAGGGGAAACAAGGGAGCTTGGGCTGTTTGGCTGAACGGGGTACACAGGCAATGATGCCAGCCGTGTCCCCTAGACAGCAAAGTAGTATGTCCACGATCCTGATGTGGACTCAAGGGTGACAAGCTGGCAGTAAAGAAGGAAAAGGACCACTGATATTCGACCCCCCTCCTCCTACCAAAGTACTGGCGCATGGACTGTCCTCTTGAGTTCACATCAGGATCGTGGACATACTACTTTGCTGTCTAGGGGAAACGGCTGGCATCATTGCCTGTGTACCCCGTTCAGCTAAACATCCCAAGCTCCCTTGTTTCCCCTGATGAGCTTTACACTCATCTTTTTAGCGAAACATGCGTGTAGGGACTAGGCAGGAGAGGGCTTTATAGGGCGCATCAATTCCAGGGTTAGGTTCCTGACTATGCCTGGTCACGGGGGTCCGTGATCAGGTCACCTAGGCCAGTGTAGGTCCCCTAGGGCATCACTAGGGCTTGATAGCCTAGTGTCCTTAACCCTGTGTTTGGCAACTGCCTCCAGCTACGGTGTACGTACATCATCTAACATCGGTGAGGCAATCGCTGTATCAAGGAGCATCTCATCTGAGCGGTAGGACCACCTGGTTACCTCTTTTTATGGTGCCGCCGAGCACCTATTGTAATCTAAGTGTGTTCTGGTCACTGAGTGCCACAATCATTTGTGGGGGGATCTTCCGTGCTTCTTTATTGTTGTATCTTCCATGTTCATTATCTATTTATCTTGGGGCCGATTTTCTATGAATAGATTATTAAAAGTTAAGTTTTAAATTGATCACTTATCTCAATTTTCTGTATGACTCAAGGTGGTCTAGTTAAATTTTGCTATCTAAATTGTTACATATAGAGCAGAGAAAAGGCAGAGAAAAAAAGGCAGAGCAGCCTTGGCTCCAACACAGTGAACGCCGCCCCTGGGCACCTGCGAGTGCTCAATTGCATATGAATTTAATAGTTTTTTTCAGCTTCTGCAAATGTAAAGAAATGTATATGGCCATATGGAGGTGACAGGCTCCCTTTAAAGGACCACAGCTTGAGTTTCAACAGGTGAGTCCTTGTACAACATATCATTCTTCACTACTCTTATAATGTTACAGACTTCTTAGGTGTGTGAGATTGAGCACCTGTTAGAAAAATAAAATCAACCATTGTCTGCATGTATTTTAACAGTTATAACTAAAGCAATAGATAGGGCTACATTTACACTGGCATTGCCTGTTTGGCAGGGACAGCTTCAGGCTCATACTCCAAACATATCCATAGGGCTCCTCTTCATCCAACAGGGGTCAAAAGCGGCCTTGTGGCCTCTGCTGGGCTGTTATGCATCATTATCCCTTTTTGTTAGCTGAGGCATCCTACAAAAAATGTATATTGCATGCTATATGTTTTTTTTTTTTAACCATGGAATATATGGGTCACATCTGTCTAGAGGTATTCTATACAATCCTTCTAATCTATACCTCCGTTGTACAGTACAGGTGTGGAAAAAAAAAGTCTGCAAAGATTGAATGCTTTCAAAAAGAGAAGTGTTAATAGTTCATTTTCTTATCAATTAACAAGAGAAATGTATAAATAAAAGAGAAATTTAAATCAAATCAATGTTTAGTGTGACCAACTAAATATATAAATTCTTGGTTTTTGAAGGAACTCAGCAGGAAGATTGTTCCAAACCTCTTGAAAAACCAACGACAGATCTTCTCTGGATGTAGGCTTGCTCAAATCCCAGACAGACTTGATGTTTACATCAGGGATCTGTGGAGGCCATATCATCACTTCTAGGACTCTTTGTCTTCTTTAAGCCTCATGCACACGACAGTTTATTTTCACGGTCCGCAAAAACGGGGTCCGTGGGTCTTCCTTGATTTTTGGAGGATCCACGGACATGAAAAAAAAGTCGTTTTGGTGTCCGCCTGGCCGTGCGGAGCCAAACGGATCCGTCCTGAATTACAATGCAAGTCAATGGGGACGGATCCGTTTGACGTTGACACAATATGGTGCCATTTCAAACGGATCCATCCCCATTGACTTTCAATGTAAAGTCTGGGGTTCTTTTATACCATCGGATTGGAGTTTTCTCCAATCCGATGGTATATTTTAACTTGAAGCGTCCCCATCACCATGGGAACGCCTCTATGTTAGAATATACTGTCGAATATGAGCTACATCGTGAAACTCATATCCGACAGTATATTCTAACACAGAGGCGTTCCCATGGTGATGGGGACGCTTCAGGTTAGAATATACTACAAACTGTGTACATGACTGCCCCCTGCTGCCTGGCAGCACCCGATCTCTCTCTGCCTGGCAGCCCCCCCTCCCTCCCTCTATTGTAATAAATCGTTGGTGGCACAGTGTGCGCCCCCCATCAGCCCCCTCCCTCCCTCTATTGTAACAAATCGTTGGTGGCACAGTGTGCGCCCCCCATCAGCCCCCTCCCTCTATAGCAGTAACAACATTGGTGGCAGTGTGCGGCCTCCCATCTCCCCCCCCCCCCCCCCGATCATTGGTGGCAGCGTAGTTCCGATCGGAGTCCCAGTTTAATCGCTGGGGCTCCGATCGGTAACCATGGCAACCAGGAAGCTACTGCAGCCCTGGTTGCCATGGTTACTTAGCAATAGTACAATAGTAGAAGAATAATACTTACCTGCTTGCTGCTGCGATGTCTGTGACCGGCCGGGAGCTCCTCCTACTGGTAAGTGACAGTTCTTTAGCAATGCGCCGCACAGACCTGTCACTTACCAGTAGGTGGAGCTCCCGGCCGGACACGAACATCGCAGTAGCAAGCAGGTAACTATGAATCTTCTACTATTGTACTATTGCTACGTAACCATGGCAACCAGGACTGCAGTAGCGTCCTGGTTGCCATGGTTACCGATCGGAGCCCCAGCGATTAAACTGGGACTCCGATCGGAACTCCGCTGCCACCAATGATGGGGGGGGGGAGATGGGAGGCCGCACACTGGCCACCAATGTTGTTACTGCTATAGAGGGAGGGGGGGCCGATGGGGGGCGCACACTGTGCCACCAACGATTTATTACAATAGAGGGAGGGAGGGGGGCCTATGGGGGGCGCACACTGTGCCACCAACGATTTATTACAATAGAGGGAGGAAGGGGGTCCGATGGGGGGCGCACACTGTGCCACCAACGATTTATTACAATAGAGGGAGGAAGGGGGGTCCGATGGGGGGCGCACACTGGCCAGCCAAGCTATTATTACAATAGAGGGAGGGAGGGGGGGGGCCGCACTGGCCACCAATGATATTCAAACTAGGGAGGGGGGGGGGTCTGCCCCCCTGCTGCCTGGCAGCCCTGATCTCTTACAGGGGGATATGATAGTACAATTAACCCCTTCAGGTGCCGCACCTGAAGGGGTTAATTGTGCTGATCACGGCCCCCTGTAAGAGATCGGGTGCTGCCAGGCAGCAGGGGGCAGTCTTGTACACAGTTTGTAGTGTATTCTAACTAGAAGCGTCCCCATCACCATGGGAACGCCTCTGTGTTAGAATATACTGTCGGATATGAGTTTTCACGAAGTGAAAACTTAGATCTGAAAAAGCTTTTATGCAGACGGATCTTCGGATCCGTCTGTATGAAAGTAACCTACGGCCACGGATCACCGACACGGATGCCAATCTTGTGTGCATCCGTGTTCTTTCACGGACCCATTGACTTGAATGGGTCCGTGAACCGTTGTCCGTCCAAAAAATAGGACAGGTCCTATTTTTTGGACGGACAGGATACACAGATCACGGCCTCGGCTGCAAAACGGTGCATTTTCCGATTTTTCCACGGACCCATTGAAAGTCAATGGGTCCGCGAAAAAAAACTGAAAACGGCACAATGGCCACGGATGCACACAACGGTCGTGTGCATGAGGCCTTACACTGAGGATAGTTCTCGCTGACATTGGTTATATGTTTTGGGGTTGATGTCCTGCAAAATCAGACGCCTCCCTGAAGACATTGCATAATAGATAAGTATCCGTCTGAGTTTCTCAGCATTGAGAACACCATTAATCCTGACCAAATCTTGAAGTCTATTTGTTGAAATTCAACCGAAAACTTGCAAGTAACCTCCACCATGTTGTCTGCAGAGCCTCATTATTGCAGTCCTTTGGCGAACAAACTTCCTTCTGTTACAGGCAAATATTTCACATTTTGACTCGTCTCTCCAGAGCACCTGCTGCATTTTTTCTGCACACCAGTTAGGGTGGGTTCTCACCAGCGTTAGGAATTCCGTTATAGTGTCCTGTTGAAGGGATTTTTGTTTTCCGTCTTGTATAAAGGAACAAAACGGAACAGTTATTTGTGTCCTTAGACATGTATTAGGAAGGATCAAAATGGAATGCCTCTTAAAAGGTTCAGTTTTGCATTCCATCTTAAAATTACGTTATAACCCTGTTATAACGGAGCACTATAACAGAATTCCTAACGCTGGCGAGAACCCACCCTTACTATGTTTTTTGCATAGTTGAGTTGCTTGGTCTTGTTTCTGTGTCAAAAGTAAGGCTTTTTGGCCAAAATGTCTCCATGAAGACCACTTTGGGCCAGACTAATCTGAACAGTAGATGGTTGTACCTGGTTTCTGCGAGTTCTGAGCTGATGCTACTGCTTGACATTTTCTTATTTTGAAGGGACGTAAGCATGATGTATCTATCATCTTCTGCACTAAGCTTCTTTGGTCAACCGCTGCGTCTGTGGTTTTCAACATTTCTTTGTCCTTTTTCAAAAGACTTATCCATAAGCAGTATCATCAGGGAGGTGTCTGATTAACTCTAAATTTATTCTACAGCAGGACAACAACCATAAACATATAGCTAGTCAATGTCATTAAGAGCTGTCTTCAACATAAAGAATAACAAGGAGCCCTAGAAATGATGATATGGTCCCCAAAGAGCCATGATCTCAACATAATTGATCCTGTCTGGGACTAGATGAAGAGACCGAAAAATCTGAGCAAGCCTACATCCAAAGAAGTTTTGTGGTTAGTTCCCCTGATCTCAATATTATCGAGTCTGTCTGGAATTACAGCTATCAGTACTGCTATCCCTAGTGACAGCTTAGTATTGACTTCTGTATGGAAGTTCCATGCCACTGATGAAGCCACACTAGTGGTGAGACATGTTACGGAAGCTTCTATCTTTCCATTTTTACAGTAATAGTGAGCAGACAGCACTAAGCTGTTACTACGGATAGCTGTACTGGTGACCCAATGAATTACATCAATGATTGAGGGATAGTGTGAGGAAAATGAGGTGTTAGGGTAGGACGACTGTGTGTGGGACATGCGTGAGGTGATGTGCAATCACTCAAAGTGGCTGTTTAAAAAAAATAGAGACAATTGTGTCAAGAGTGCATAAGAACACAATAATAGGTCATCGTATGTCCCCTTGAAGTGGCTGGTGAGATAAAAACAAGAGAGACAGTTTCATAGCATTCATATGCTGGATAGAACGGTGTCACTAGTTCTAGGACAGCCCTTCTATGTGGTTGCATAGAGCCAGGACAGTGTGCAACACATATATGCTCTAGACTGCGACTAGGATATGTGTAATTAATGGATATAACTACAACAACTGATCTTTAAAGCAGCCCCTTGAAGTGGCTTCATAGAGCATTTACAACTGATATACCATTTAAACAGTGAATAATTAGAATATAGGGATAAAGAAAACTACCCAGTAACAAGTACAGCCTGTCTACAGCGTTGAATTCACTTGAGGCATAATACACTTAAGAAACTACACCTGTTAATCATGGGATACCATGCACCACTCACAGATCAGCCCAGACAGAAACACAGGGCAATTATTGATTCTCTATTAAACTCCTTACACCCTACTTATTCTACTTCTAACCGCCCTCCTTCTGAAGTCTATTCTTCAGTAACAGTTACCTGAAGTATAACTAGTTGGTTTAGTGTTGGTACTTGTGTTTTTAATATACCATATTTTTCACCCTAAAATCAGTGTGTCTTATAAGGCGAATACTAATGAGCGCAGCTATTATAGAAGCACTTATTAGTACAGCAGGACCAGGGAGTGGTGAATGCAGCGCTCCCTATGTGGGCTCTGTACTCACTGCTCCTTGGTTTTCTCAGTTAGAAAGCGGGGTAGAGGAAAGAGTGCCAGAGAGGCTAGCCCTGATCTAGCACACCCCAACAAGTTTGCAAGGTTGGCAGATGAGGGGGATGTCAGCCCAGGGACGGCACTGCTGCAGCCGGGCACTTCCTCTGCCAGTAAGGGGAATGTCGGCTCCAATAAGCAGGGGAACCAGGAGAGCAGGACAGGCCAGACAAGTGCTGGTAGTCGGAGACTCAATTATTATGGGTATAGATTGGAAGATCTGTCACAAAGACCGTGATTGTTGAACGGTGTGTTGTCTTCCTGGTGCTTAAGTTCGACATATCGCAGATCGAGTTGACAGATTACTGGGAAGGGCTGGAGAAGATCCAGCGGTCATGGTCCATATTGGAACCAATGACAAAGTTAGAGGTAGGTGGAGCGTCCATAAAAATTATTTTAGGGATTTAGGTCACAAGCTTAGGGCAAGGACCTCAAAGGTAGTATTTTCCGAAATACTACCTGTACCACGAGCCACACAAGAAAGGCAGCGGGAGATTAGGGAGGTTAACAAGTTGCTCAAGAACTGGTGTAGGAAGGAGGGGTTTGGGTTCCTGGAGAACCGGGCCGACTTCTCTATCGGCTACAGGCTCTATGGTAGGGACGGGCTGCACCTCAATGGGGAAGTGGCAGCTGTTTTGGGGGAGAAGATGGCTAGAAGGTTGGAGGAGTGTTTAAACTAGGGACTGGGGGGAGGATAATTACATTATAGGAGGGAAAGATAGTGCAGATAGAGACCAGGGGCAAGGTAATGGGACTGGGGGGAGGAATGGGAGGAGGGCCTAGAACAGTTCATAAGGAAAGGTGTAGGGTAAAAAAATATACAAAAGCCTCTTAATTGTATGTATACTAATGCCAGAAGCCTGACTAATAAAACTGGTGAGCTGGAAGTTGTGATGTGTGAGGAGGACTATGACATAGTGGGAATAACTGAGGCTGGATGATAGCTATGACTGGGCGGTTAATGTTCAGGGTTACAGTCTGTTTAGAAAGAATCGTCAAAACCGGAGAGGGGGGAGGGTCTGCCTTTATGTAAAGTCCTGTCTAAAGCCCACAGTCCAAGAAGATACAAGTCAGTTCCATAAATATTGGGACAACGACACAATTCTAACATTTTTGGCTCTATACACCACAATGAATTTGAAATGTAACGAGCAAGATGTTCATTAACTGCAGACTGTCAGCTTTATTTTGAGGGTATTTACATCCAAATCAGGTGAACGGTGTAGGAATTACAACAGTTTGCATATGTGCCTCCCACTTGTTAAGGGACCAAAAGTAATGGGACATAATAATAATCATAAATCAAACTTTAACTTTTTAATACTTGGTTGCAAATCCTTTGCAGTCAATTACAGCCTGAAGTCTGAAACACATAGACATCACCAGACGCTGGGTTTCATCCCTGGTGATGCTCTGCCAGGCCTCTAATGCAACTGTCTTCAGTTCCTGCTTGTTCTTGGGGCATTTTCCTTTCAGTTTTGTCTTCAGCAAGTGAAATGCATGCTCAATCGGATTCAGGTCAGGGGATTGACTTGGCCATTGCATAACATTCCACTTCTTTCCCTTAAAAAACTCTTTGGTTGCTTTTGCAGTATGCTTATGGTAATTATCCATCTGTACTGTGTAGCACCGTCCAATGAGTTCTGAAGCATTTGGCTGAATATGAGCAGATAATATTGCCCGAAACACTTCAGAATTCATCCTGCTGCTTTTGTCAGCAGTCACATCATCAATAAATGCAAGAGAACCAGTTCCATTGGCAGCCATACATGCCCACGCCATGACACTACCACCACCATGCTTCACTGATGGGGTGGTATGGTTAGGATCATGAGCAGTTCCTTTCCTTCTCCATACTCTTCTCTTCCCATCACTCTGGTACAAGTTGATCTTGGTCTCATCTGTCCATGGGATGTTGTTCCAGAACTGTGAAGGCTTTTTTAGATGTCGTTTGGCAAACTCTAATCTGACCACCAGAATAGAGACAATTCCTGTTTTTGAGGCTCACCAATGGTTTACATCTTGTGGTGAACCCTCTGTATTCACTCTGGTGAAGTCTTCTCTTGATTGTTGACTTTGACACAGATACACCTACCTCCTGGAGAATGTTCTTGATCTGGCCAACTGTTGTGAAGGGTGTTTTCTTCTCCAGAGAAATAATTATTCGGTCATCCACCACAGTTGTTTTCCGTGGTCTTCTGGGTCTTTTGGTGTTGCTGAGCTCACCGGTGCGTTCCTTCTTTTTAAGAATGTTCCAAACAGTTGTTTTTGCCACTCCTAATGTTTTTGCTATCTCTCTGATGTTTTTTTTTTTTTTTTTCAGCCTAATGATGGTGTGCTTCACTGATAGTGACAGCTCTTTGGATCTCATCTTGAGAGTTGACAGCAACAGATTCCAAATGCAAATAGCAGACTGGAAATGAACTCTGGACCTTTTATCTGCTCACTGTAATTGGGATAATGAGGGAATAACACACACCTGACCATGGAACAGCTGAGAAGCCAATTGTCCCATTACTTTTGGTTCCTTAACAAGTGGGAGGCACATATGCAAACTGTTGTAGTTCCTACACCGTTCACCTGATTTTGAATGTAAATACCCTCAAATTAAAGCACAGTTAAAGCACATCTTGTTCGCTTCATTTCAAATCCATTGTGGTGGTGTATAGAGACAAAAATCTTAGAATTGTGTCGATGTCCCAATATTTATGGACCTGACTGTAGATTGGGAAACTGAAAGCTGTAGATCTCATAAAGGAAACAGGTTCTGGGCAATAACCAAAGACAATTACCTTTCCCAACTGGTTCAGGACCCGACTAAAGGGACAGCCATACTGGACTTAGTATTAACCAATAGCTCTGACAGAACAACAGATGTGCAGGTTGGGGGACACCTGGGAAATAGTGACCAATCCTAAACTCTAATTGTGAGAGGTACAAACCTTATAGGAATAAAAGGGTAAGGAACAAGAAAAAAACAATGTGGATAAATAGAATTGTAAAGGAAGCAATAAGTGACAAAAAGAAAGCAATACATAGAAAACCAAACGAGAAGCAGGTTGGAGTGGGCTACCTTTCTATACGCTTCATCTCTGGAAGTCAACATTAGCATTTCGCTTTAGTTTATTACATTTTTAAGTATTTTTTTTATTTCCAAAATACAATTAGTGTAGAAAGGCCCTTGAATACCTGGAAGATACCCAGAAAAAATATTAATGACGTACGTACAAAAGACAAAAGGTAATTGAGGAAGTGCATACGAGGCCTGGAGGGGTCTAAGCTGTGCTCGGCTAATAGATTGAATTGGAGAAAGAAATTCTGTTAGGTTACTGTCGTGAGCTGAAGTAAGTCTGGCAGAAATAAAGCAATTCAGTGACCAAGCAACCGATTACACCTAATTCCTGCTACTAATAGCCTTTATTCCTAAAATCTTCCAAAAAAACTGTATTTTTTCTCAAGCGGCGTTCTTCTTGCTTTTAGCAAACATGCTTGTCTCATAGTACAAACCTATCTGGATTTCTCTGAAATGTAATAGACAATTAATCTTAATTTCATGTTGGAAAAGTAGAGATAAGCGAAAAAACAAAAAAATTTTCCTTGCTGACTTCTCGGTAAATCTGACCCCCTGCTTAGATTCACGACAAAACTCGAATAATCCATAGGATTTCGATGTTTTTTTTTTTTTTTTACTTTTTATGGTATACCAAGTGGTCGGCTAAGGCTAAGTAATTCTGGCCATACACATTAGATCTATGTCAGCGCAACCCACCGATTTCAGTGGGTTTCTCCGAACATCTAATGTGTATGGGGCCTCCTGGCTCTCCCCAACAGCTGATGGCAAGGAAAGAAAGATCAGGCATGTTGAATTTCAACAGCCCAATCCTCTCAGGAACTTAGGAGCTGCAAGAGATGTCTGCAGCATATTTGCATTGTGTATCTGGCACGTATTTTTTGTACCGGAAATGTACTGTGATAATGAATAGGGCTATTCACAGGTGCGTACATGTTCAGTCAGCATTTGAAAGCATGTCTTAGTTTTGTGCATATTTGCTTCCAAATACGGCCATTATACAAACCGGATTCCCAAAAAGTTGGGACACTATACAAATCATGAATAAAAACTGAATGCAATGATGTGGAGGTGCCAACTTCTAATATTTTATTCAGAATAGAACATAAGTCACGGAACAAAAGTTTAAACTGAGAAAATGTACCATTTTAAGGGAAAAATATGTTGAATCAGAATTTCATGGTGTCAACAAATCCCCAAAAAGTTGGGACAAGGCCATTTTCACCACTGTGTGGCATCTCCCCTTCTTCTTACAACACTCAACAGACGTCTGGGGACCGAGGAGACCAGTTTCTCAAGTTTAGAAATAGGAATGCTCTCCCATTCTTTTTTTTTTTTTTTTTTCAAAAATCTCTTTATTGGACTGAGAAATCAGTTGTACAGCATTGGGTATCAAAACAATACAATACAGGAAATTTGCATCAAAGCACAGATGTGCAAGCAGTTCGGAAAATAAGATTTCTCAATACACATTTTATCATAATATTCCCCAACTCCCCCCCCCCCCCTCAACCCCCCCCCCAACCCCCAGCCCCCCCCCCCTCCCCACCCCTGAACACCAATCTAAGCTTTTTGGACTTGAAGTGGTTCACCCGCAGTACCCCCATCCTCCACCCTGGATGATTCCCTCGCCTACCAGCCGAATTAATGGGCCAATCTCCCCAGCCTATCTGCCAGCTGAGCCTCTAGATACCACCCTGTGAGTTTAAATGGGGCCATAAGTTCCTGAATTTCAATAACCGAAAGTTGTTTCTCTATGAACCTCCTCCATTTTTTCATAAACTTCTCGACCAAGCGTTCTTTATCTTGTTCTACCTCCAGCCTTTCTAAATAAAGAACATTCTTCATCACCCCTATGACCTCCTCCCACACTGGAACTTCCTTTTCTAGCCAGTGTCGTAGGAGAGACTTTTTAACCGACATCAACAGAAGATGTACACCTGGCTTCGCAACCAGCGATCCCATTTCCTCTTCCTGGTTTTTAGGTATGTAATGGAATACGCACTGTTGTGGTGTGGTACCCACCGTATCACCCCAAATGTCATCAATAGCTTCTATGGCCTGTTTCCACAACGGTTGCACTTTCGGGCACTCCCAAATGGCATGTAATAGACCCGCCTTCTGGAGGCTACACTTCGGACACTCACGAAGATAATGGGCAGGGGCGTCACGATAGGACAAATTGAAAGCATACGTCGCTCGATGCATGAGTCTCAATTGTGTCTCTCTCTACTGCTCATTATATGTCGCCCGTCTAACCAGTTCCATGCCTTCCCTCATCTTTTTTGTTATGTTCGGGTCAGATAGTTCTCTCTCCCAGGGCTTGTAGGCCCCTTTTACCAGGCCAATCGTCTGGATACTATGAAGCCTGCGTTGTAATTCAGAGAGGGGCATGTGAGAGCCATCATTGCCTAGCAAGGCCACAAACCATGCTACCCTATCGGCATCCCCAACAGAAGATGCCTGGGCACTACAATAGCTTTTAATTTGCTGATAGGGAAGATAGTGGGCATCCTGGAAATCAAATTGTACCTTAACCTGATCCCAATCTAACCAGCGGAGATCAGAAGCATGAAGCAGGTCTTTGAGTCTCAGTATATTTTTCTCCCTCCATGCCTGAAACATACTATTCTCCCTACCTTGGGGGAATGCCGGTAGCGACCATAATGGCAATCTGGGTGACAGGTAACAAGGCAGGCCATAGATTTTCCTGATCGCCTTCCACGCCATTATGGTGTCCTTCAAAAGAATGCACTGCCTTACTGACACCGGTATGTCTTTTATCCTGGTATGTAATAGGGCCTCCAAGTTTTCTCCATCAGCTAACTCCCTTTCGAATGCAATCGCCGAATAATACCCCGTGCCCCACACCCAGTCCCGCACATGCCTGAAGAGCGCCGCCAAGTTATAGTGGCGAATATTCGGCAGTTGCAACCCCCCTTCATATTTCAGCATCGTTAGTTTAGCATAAGCGATGCGGGGTCTCTTAGTTTTCCAGAGGAAACGGTTAAACGCCCTTTGCATCCTAACCACGTCCACGTGTTTTACCAACAATGGAATTGTCTGGAGCGGGTAGAGAAGCTTTGGGAAGCTCACCATTTTGATTAAGTGCGCCCTCCCACACACTGACAAGGGCAAGTCCTGCCATTTCTCCAATTCATTCTCTATTTTAAGGAAGAGAGGGGGGTAATTCAGAGTATATAATGACGCTGGAGTGCGGCCTATCTTAATGCCCAAATAGGTCAGGTAATCCCTCCGGACCTCCACTCTATTCTGTAGATGTTTAGCTGCCGGAGACCGATGATCCAGAAACAGTAACTGGCTTTTTTCCACATTGACCCTATACCCTGTAGCCCTGCCGTAGATATTCAAAGCCTCAAGAGTCCTCTCCAAGTGGAGCTCTGGGGACCCGAAATATAGTAGCATGTCATCTGCGAAGCAACTAACTTTCAGCACTCTGCCCCCTATCCTAACCCCTTCAAACGTTTCCGACTTAACTAGCCATCTCGCCAAGGGCTCCATTGCTAAGTTGAAAAGCAACGGAGACAAGGGACAACCCTGTCTCGTGCCCTTCTCCAGCGTAATTGGTCCGGATAGAAAGCCCGGTACATTCACCCGTGCCTGGGGGTTGGTATAGAGTGCGGTCAAGAAATTCCGGAAGCGTCCCGTAATGTTAACCCTGTCCAGTACCATACCCAACCATTGCCAATTGACATTATCGAATGCCTTCTCGGCATCCACCGCCAACAACGCCGGAGAAGGCTCACCTGTGGGGTCTCTATATCTGCTAAGAACGGCTAGAACCTTGCGCACATTAGTCACTGCTGACCTACCCTTCATGAACCCTACCTGATGTGAACCAATGAGATTCGGCATGCAAATGGCTAACCTATTGGCTAAAAGCTTTGGCAGAATTTTAATATCTTGATTGATCAGGGAGATCGGTCCTATACGCGCTGGGTTGAGTCAAATCTCTGCCCATTTTCGGGAGAATTTTAATATATGCCATCTTGCCCGAATCCGGTAAACTACCCCCGGCCATTATGTTGTTGAACAGACTAGTCAGCGTCGGGGAAAGTTCTGGGATCATGGCCTTGTAAAACTCCGCCGGGAATCCGTCGGGTCCCGGGGCTTTATAATTTGATAGCGACTTAATTGTTGTCCCTAACTCTTCATCACTAACGTCTTGACATAACGTTTCCACCGCCTCAGTAGAAAGGCGCGGTAGATCCACCCTGTCTAAAAGGTCCCTTGCCTCCTGGGGGCGGGGGGGGTCCCCTAAATATAATGTTTGGAAATATTCTCTTAATATCTCCACTATGTCCTTCGGCTGAGAGCACAGTTTTCCCGACCTATCCTTCAGGGGATGCAAGGCCGCTTGCTTCACAAATGGGCGCATTAGATTAGCTAAAAGCCGGCCCGCCTTATTGCCTACACGAAAAAGCTTAGCCTTTTGGTAGTCTCCAAACCACTTTTCCTTTCCTTCCTGACAGTAGTCAAAACTATGTTTGGCCGTGACCCATAGAACCTTATTAGGAACTGAGGGGTCTTGCAAGAATTGAGTGTACATCTCCCGCACCTTTTGGGTAGCTTCCTCAAACTTTTTACTCGCTTCCCTCTTTTTCCCTATTGAATATGATATTATTCGACCCCGCAGGACCGCCTTGGCCGCGTCCCAAAATAAATTCTGGTTCGATGCCTGCTCCACATTATCCTGGGAGTATTCCCACCACCACCCTTTTAGCTTATCCAGAAATTCCTTATCTTTGAGTAAGTGCTGCGGCATTCTCCACGTAACATCCGGCCCCCTGGGGACTGAGTCCATCATTTCCATAACCACTGGGGCATGGTCCGAGATTAACAAGTCCAATATTTCCACTAGCCTGACCTTTGACAACATCCTCTGAGATGTCAGGAGGTAGTCAATCCGGGACCATGACCCCCGGGCATGAGAAAAATGAGTATATTCGCGATCCACTGGATGGTGGTATCTCCAGGAATCACAAAGACCTGTATTGCTTAACAAAGGGAGCAGCGTCTGGGTCTGTCTTTGCGGGGTAACATTATCCAAAGCCCCTCTCTTCCTATCTTCCTGCTCGTTATGTACCCTATTAAAATCACCCGCCACCAGTAGCATCTGTGAGTCTTCCCCCAAAATGTCTTTCTCCAACGACCTGTAAAAGTCAGTCTGAGAGGTATTTGGGGCATAGACATTTTGTAGAACTATCTGACCAACCGGAGAATCCAAGCTTATTCGCATCCACCTCCCCTGAGTGTCAATGGACATGGAGCGAATCTCATACTGCAAGCGTTTGTGAAACAAGACCATAACACCCGCCTTTTTGCCCACTGAGGGGGAACCTATTACTTGCCCCACCCATAGTCTGCGCATCCGGAAAAAATCAGCCTCTTCCAAGAGGGTCTCCTGCAGGAGCGCCACATCTATTTTTAGTTTTTTAAGATGTCGCAACACCGCCATACGTTTAGTAGGGGATCGTAGGCCCTTGACATTCCACGTGATTACACGCATAGTAATTTCACTATGTGTTCGCCCTCTGCAGGAGAAGCCACCAAGAACCGGCTAACACAGAATATCACAGATTGGTACCCAGGTATCTGCATCCTAACCACATACAACGTAGTGTTCACTCCCCTCCCTCCCCCCCACCCATAACCCCCAACCCGCCCCACAACTTAGATAAAACAAATGTCGACTTCACTTTTTTCGCGCATCTAACAGTGTAGTAGTTGTCACTACCTTCTTCAAGCATCATTAGCTATCCCTGAACATAAACCGTTCCCCGGCCCATAATACTCGGCATAATCAATGCGTTTTAACATGTTAACATAAATGAACACAAAGTCCAATGCTATCTCACGTGACTCTCCAGGACGGCCCAATCATATTCCAACGATACCCGGTGCTGTCCATATTCAACCTGGAGTCGCCCCCAGGTGTTCTGGCTCTGCAGATCTGGACCCCACTCTCCCCGACTTCTGGGTAGCTCCTCTCCCTCTGACCGAGGAAGTTGATCGCTGGGAGGATGCTTGCATCAAATCAGAAAATAGGGGATCCGAGTCCAGCGAACCCAATGCTTCTCCCGGCGAAAGGAACGTGTCGACTGTCCCGTCTGGACGAAAAATCCGCAGGGTTGCAGGGTAAAGTAAGGCGAACTTGACCTTGTTGCGAGCAAGAGCCGAGCACACTTGCGAAAATTCCCTCCTGCGCTTGGCCACTTCTGCTGAGTAATCGCTGAATAGGAGGATCTTGTTGCCCCTAATCGTCAGCGGCCTCCCATTCCGCCGAAATTTTGCTAGTATTGCTTCTTTGGCGGCATAGTTCAAATATTTAGCTATGGCTGCTCTAGGCCTCATGTTGTTGGAGCGTGAGCTTGCTGGCAACGACGGCCCCAAACGGTGCGCCCTCTCCACTGTACAAGTGCCTCGCAGCCCCAGTGCTTGTGGGATCTCTACCTCACAGATATCCACCAATTGGGTCGGCGAAATCGACTCCGGAAGGCCGATGATCCGCAGATTGCTTCTCCTGGATCGGTTCTCCAGGTCGTCTAACTTCTCCTTCAGATACTGGTTATCTCGCAGGAGGTCACTGATGCTCCTCTGGGCACTCCCCAGATCTTCTTCCACCACAACCACCCTTTGTTCCACCTCAGCTATCTGGGAGGCATGTTGCGCCACATCCGACTGCAGTTGTTGCAGGGCCGAGGAGACCGTGGCTTCCAGGGAGGCTTTTATGTCTGGTGCCAGCAGCTTAGCCACCTCTATGGCCATGGATTTACAAGAGGCTGTTAATTCGTCAGCTGATGTTAGACAGCTCTCTCCCTCTTCCTCCTCTGACCCCGATGCCTCCGCGCTCCTCTGGGTTGATTGCGAGGACGAGCGGGTAAGTCTGTGCCGCTTCTCAACCGCCGGCGCCATTTTGCCCCTGACCTTCAGGTCGTCACCTGCCGAGAGTGGTGTCCGCGGTTCTTTCTGGGAGCCGCCTCTGACCACAAACTTTTCCATGGGTACTCCCTAACGTATACGGGAGGTCTGAGGGTACCTTTCGGTCCCGGGATGCGGCGGCTCTCTAGGTTATCGGGCCGATCGAACGGAGAGCCTCTCACCCGCGCCTCTCCATGCGCGCGCCGGAACCGGAAGTCGCTCTCCCATTCTTGTCTAATACAGGCCTCTAACTGTTCAATCGTCTTGGGCCTTTCTTTGTTGCACCTTCCTCTTTATAATGCGCCAAATGTTCTCTATAGGTGAAAGATCTGGACTGCAGACTGGCCATTTCAGTACCCGGATCCTTCTCCTACGCAGCCATGATGTTGTGATTGATGCAGAATGTGGTCTGGCATTATCTTGTTGAAAAATGCAGGGTCTTCCCTGAAAGAGATGACGTCTGGATGGGAGCATATGTTGTTCTAGAACCTGAATATATTTTTCTGCATTGATGGTGCCTTTCCAGACATGCAAGCTGCCCATGCCACACGCACTCATGGAACCCCATACCATCAGAGATGCAGGCTTCTGAACTGAGCGTTGATAACAACTTGGGTTGTCCTTGTCCTCTTTGGTGTGGATGACATGGCGTCCCAGATTTCCAAAAAGAACTTCGAATCGTGACTCGTCTGACCACAGAACAGTCTTCCATTTTGCCACACTCCATTTTAAATGATCCCTGGCCCAGTGAAAACGCCTGAGCTTGTGGATCTTGCTTAGAAAAGGCTTCTTCTTTGCACTGTAGAGTTTCAGCTGGCAACGGCGGATGGCACGGTGGATTGTGTTCACTGACAATGGTTTCTGGAAGTATTCCTGAGCCCATTCTGTGATTTCCTTTACAGTAGCATTCCTGTTTGTGGTGCAGTGTCGTTTAAGGGCCCGGAGATCACGGGCATCCAGTATGGTTTTACGGCCTTGACCCTTACGCACAGAGATTGTTCCAGATTCTCAGAATCTTCGGATGATGTTATGCACAGTTGATGATGATAGATGCAAAGTCTTTGCAATTTTTTGCTGGGTAACACCTTTCTGATATTGCTCCACTATCTTTCTGCGCAACATTGTGGGAATTGGTGATCCTCTACCCATCTTGGCTTCTGAGAGACACTGCCACTCTGAGAAGCTCTTTTTATACCCAATCATGTTGCCAATTGACCTAATTAGTGTTAATTGGTCTTCCAGCTCTTCGTTATGCTCAAATTTACTTTTTCCAGCCTCTTATTGCTACTTGTCCCAACTTTCTTGGGATTTGTTGACACTGTGAAAATTTGAATCAACGTATTTTTCCTTTAAAATGATAAATTTACTCGGATTAAACGTTTGATCTGTCATCTACGTTCTATTACAAATAAAATATTGACATTTGCCATCTCCACATCATTGCATTCAGTTTTTATTCACAATTTGTTTAGTGTCCCAACTTTTTGGGAATCCGGTTTGTAGTCTATGGGAGTGCATAAAAAAACATATGCATGTGTACATCATCTGGATGGCGTATTTTAGTTGGGTGGGTTCATTGTTGGCAAAGGAAATACACATCTTCAATCCGCAGGAGTATGATTGTAGATGTCGAGGAGCTCATTAATGAGGTATGAAGCCATCCAGAGTTGTTGGAAACCTCATGTAGTGGCTACCGTGGCTCCCTGAGGATGAGAGGCTCCTGGCATGAGATTTTGAAAAAGATGTATCAAGAATATCTATAAGTGTTTTTGTAATAACTTTTTTTAAACAGTAAAAAGTTTTTTATTTGTATATGGTGCACACCACTCCTCTTAGTTAATTCCTTAAAGGGGTTGTCTGGGTTCAGAGCTGAACCCGGACATATCCTCATTTTCACCCCTCCAGCCCCTCTAACAAGAGCATCGGAGCTGCTCTCCCTTGCCTTGCGCTGTATTGTGCAGGGCAAGGGCTTGTCTGTTTATATTTTCACACTGCTAGGTGGACGCTTCCTCCTAGCAGTGTTGCTGGTGACGTCACCGGCACTGATGGGCGGGTTTTAGTGCTGCCCTAGCATGTAAAACGGCTAGGGCAGTGCTAAAGCCCACTTATCAGTGCCGGTGACGTCACTGGGATTATTGCTAGGTAGAAGCCTCCGCCTAGCATACCCTATGGAGAGCCCTGTGGCGAAACCAACCTTGCCACTGGGTGATGGATAAGCCTGGTTGCCAGCCTCTTGCCACCCAAGATTATGGGCCCTCTCATGAGCCCATGCTAAACTTAAACCTCATGGCGATTTGACTGTGTTTGTGGCATCTGAGCGCAGTTTGGATATATTGAGCGCTCAGATCGAAGCCATCTGGGGATATGTTAAATGTCTATATTTATGGTAATAGTTGGGACATTGTATATTTGAGTAGTGATGTCTGTCCTATTGTCTCCATGTGTGTATTGGCGATTTCCCTTTGTCCTGAGAGATAATTGAATTACTCCTCGGTTGTCTCCAGGACAGAAGACATTGTGTATTCTCCTGCCTGTGATAATTACATCAACCATTGTGTAAGGTAATTGTATCACAGGCAGAGGGGAGGATTTTGTGTGGGAGTGTTTTACTGTATTGTACGCGTTTATTGGTTGTTTTTACAAAACCCTGTGGGTGGTACTAGTGTGTAACAATGTTATATAAGAACAATAAACACACAGCTCTCCACTGCTTTACCCTCAACACAGAGCCTTGTTTCGTTCTTGGGGGGATTCACTGTATGCTGTTAGAGACTGATTGCTAGGAGTGTAAGCCGCTTGGGTGCGTTTCCTATTGGTCTGCTAGCAGCTATCCGTGAGGTTCCGTTCGGGAGTTTGGAGCATTTCCTTGTATGCCACGTAACAAGCCCGGTACGTCACCGAATCTCCATAAAAAGCCTTTGCCCTGCACAATTCAGCACTGGGCAAAGGAGTGGATCAGAGAATTTCATATCAGGGGGCAGCCTGGGTGAAAATAGGGGTATGTACGGGTTCAGCTCTGAACCCGGACAACCCCTTTAAGGTCATGGCCTGTTTGGGTCTGAACTGTTACAGTTAAACCCCTTTAGTCATTTTGGCATTCATACAGCCATACTTAGGGGTGTTCACATAGATGTTTTATTGCTCTATGACAAAGGTTATTATCGGCCCAGATTGTCCCCAAAAAGTTGTCTAACAAAAAATAATGTGCATCATATGATTGTTTGCCATTTGCCATAAATCAAGTTATACTGTAAATCTCACCTATTTGCTTCAAAATGTTTTAATTACCTTCATACGACAAGCTAATGAATTGCCTGTGTGCAGCCACCACTAGGGGGAAATCAGTGCTGAGGAAATTGTTATTTGTGTGAGCAAAAAGATATGTGTTTTATACTTTTTTCCTGTTATCAAAAATATGAAAATAAGGCAGCGCAGTGTCTGCAATCAATTTTGCAAAGAGATAGTGAATCAAGAGATAGAGGGACATGTATTTGCAGGACCTTATGTTTCTAAGACCGTTCTAGAGTTACGGGAGTAAGTATTGTTTTGCCATAAACTGTGTTTGTCATGGATTTTAATTTCTCATATTTGTCGTACTGACAAATGAATTGTGAAATTGCAACTACCAAAATACATTTAGGGTAAAGGGGAGGAGGGAGGTTGATTGGCCTACACAGAGATAGGGAGAGTTACTTGAAAATGTTAGGTATAATATTTGAGAGAGGACAAATTTGTTAATGTATATGTTTTCTTTTTATAGTTATGACAGTAATGTTCTGCCAGCCAAGACCAATGAATCGGACCATGGACCATTAGCAGGTGGACTTTGGGTCTGTTGAGCCTGAAGAAAGCCTCAATGGTGATGCTTCTCAGCCAATTACATCCACAACTTCATCTGCTGTTGCTGTGCCTTCCACCACTTACCTAAGCACCTAAGGTTTCATGTGGCCCTGGAAGTGATCAGCTAGATGGACGCGTTGGAACCTTCGTGGCCCAATTTGCTAGGGAGGATCCTGCTGTTTTTTTTTTTTGCCATAGCCTGTTATCTAATATATGCAGGGTCCCTGATGTGCTGAGTCCACTTGTAGAATATGCCCTTATTGCCCTAGAGGAGGTATGTCTGCCACTTATTGCTCCTATGGGTCTCCTGGACTATGCAGTTAGAACATATTCTGTAGCTGTGGAGTCTGAGACCCAACAAGATCATTGTCATCAGAGAGATATACATGGTCCGATGCAATATCTTGGCCCAGGACCCTGTTCATTACCTGGACCTGTCTCACATCCACACAGTGGACCCACATTCCCTTCACACACTGTAGCTCGGTCAGCTCCATGAACTGCACGTTGTCCTGGTCAATTTACCAGGCAAACCTGTGCACTTTGACCTAATTGGGTGTCTGAATGCCCACCATCCTCTGGTGAGGTTGATTATGCAGGCATAACATTGCAACATAGGGGCTTCACACAACATGCTGACCTAGCTGTCATGAAGGGAGCATCTTGGTCTGCACCATCTCGAGCATCATTCCAAACCAGCACTAGACAGCTCTAACAGTTCTATGGACTGTACACAGTACATCTACCAAACCACCTGAGCACAGATATTCTTCTCATCCTACAAATGCACATGGCACATACAGCACACAACAGTGTAGCCAAAAATCAAGTTCATATCACTCACTACAATACAGCACAAAAATCTCTATATCTGAAACTTTTTTCTAGCCAACATACAAACCAAACAGAGAGGCATCCATTGTCATGCCACCCATGGCATTACTTTATCAACATCTTATTTGTCAACTTCTGAGTCTAAAACTACTAGTTAGTTTTTTCTTTCTTTCTGCCTTATTCTGCCTGTGATATCTTTTATCCATACCCTAATGGCTGTCCATGTCCAACACAAGTAACAAACCTAATACACACAGCTTAACCTGTGTCCTCTGTTGCCGCATCTACCACCCGTGCCATGCTACTCATGTCTTATTCTGATGCTTGCTGCAGTTTTCATTGTTTCTTATGGTATTGTCTGGATAATTTTAGGCCCAAAATAAATCAAACATAAATTGCTATGTTAAATAGTATCGCATCTGCCATTTTGTGATATGGCCACCATTTTATGTGAGCTTATGGAAAGGCCACACGTTCCTAAACTGTATTCTTATATTTTTCTCTATAATTATACCAGTTCGAGGGAGTAATTGCTTCCTTTCAGATTATGTATAAAGACAAGACATTTATCCATAAATCCTAGTTATAGTGGATTTGATTAGATACATATATGTATCTATAAAAGGCCATATTCTTATTTATTCAAAGATGGCCGAAAGAGGTTCATGAAAGTTCAGTATGTATAAGGTTCATATTGAATACAGAGAACTTTGTTCATTAAAAGTTATTACCACAGATGTAGGTTTATCTGAAGGCAGTGATCTTACCTCATTACAGGGCTATGAGGGAGGTAGCGCTGTTTCATGAGAGACATCTGGTGTGTATGTTTATTCATATAATCAAAAGTATATGTGTGCATACATATGGTGGATTTATTTAGTTTTAACATAAACAAATTGATAAATCATATATATAATTTTCTATAATTTTCACCTAAAGAATTATTAGGAACACCATACTAATACGCTGTTGGACCCCCTTTTGCCTTCAGAACTGCCTTAATTCTACGTGGCATTGATTCCACAAGGTGCTGATAGCATTCTTTAGAAATGTTGGCCCATATTGATAGGATAGCATCTTGCAGTTGATGGAGATTTGAGGGATGCACATCCAGGGCACGAAGCTCCCGTTCCACCACATCCCAAAGATGCTCTATTGGGTTGAGATCTGGTGACTGTGGGGGCCATTTTAGTACAATGATCTCATTGTCATGTTCAAGAAACCAATTTGAAATGATTTGAGCTTTGACATGGTG
Source organism: Bufo gargarizans (assembly GCF_014858855.1). NCBI lineage: Eukaryota > Metazoa > Chordata > Amphibia > Anura > Bufonidae > Bufo > Bufo gargarizans. Next base: position 94,105,674 of record NC_058089.1, on the reverse strand, counting down.
CATTATCCTGCTGGAAGTAGCCATCAGAGGATGGGTACATGGTGGTCATAAAGGGATGGACATGGTCAGAAACAATGCTCATGTAGCCCGTGGCATTTAAACTATGGCCAATTGGCACTAAGGGGCCTAAAGTGTGGCCAGAAAACATCCCCCACACCATTACACCACCACCACCAGCCTGCACAGTGGTAACAAGGCATGATGGATACAGGTTCTCATTCTGTTTACGCCAAATTTCGACTCTACCATTTGAATGTCTCAACAGAAATCGATACTCATCAGACCAGGCAACATTTTTCCAGTCTTCAACAGTCCAATTTTGGTGAGCTAGTGCAAATTGTAGCCTCTTTTTCCTATTTGTAGTGGAGATGAGTGGTACCTGGTGGGGTCTTCTGCTGTTGTAGCCCATCTGCCTCAAGGTTGTGCGCGTTGTGGCTTCACAAATGCTTTGCTGCATACCTCGGTTGTAACGAGTGGTTATTTCAGTCAACGTTGCTCTTCTATCAGCTTGAATCAGTCGGCCTATTCTCCTCTGACCTCTAGCATCAACAAGGCATTTTCGCCCACAGGACTGCCGCATACTGGATGTTTTTCCCTTTTCACACCATTCTTTGTAAACCCTAGAAATGGTTGTGCGTGAAAATCCCAGTAACTGAGCAGATTGTGAAATACTCAGACCGGCCCGTCTGGCACCAATAACCATGCCACGCTCAAAATTGCTTAAATCACCTTTCTTTCCCATTCTGACATTCAGTTTGGAGTTCAGGAGATTGTCTTGACCAGGACCACAACCCTACATGCATTGAAGCAACTGCCATGTGATTGGTTGACTAGATAATCGCATTAATGAGAAATAGAACAGGTGTTCCTAATAATTCTTTAGGTGAGTGTATATACTTAATGCCATGTGCATCCTACTAAAAGAAAATGTATTCTTAGGATATATGGAAAGCATTTACGTTGGTTTTCTGCTAATGGGATTTATTGATATTATTTTAACCATAATTAATCAGTCGTTTGGACAGTTAGAATATACTAACCCACAGTGCGAGTGTAAGGCCCATTGTATTTCTTATCAAACCCATAAATTCAAGAGTCTGGGGAAATCATGATGGTCCCACTAAGTTTGGGAAAATAGTTTCAGTGTCAAAGAAGTATCCCTCCTCATTGATATAGGTTGCAAAGGTCAAAGGTATAATGCGTAGCATAATTATGATGTTAATATGTTACACAACAGTGCCACCTGGAGGTAGGTGAATATCATGACACAATTCACAACAATATTGCATCCTGGGTAAATAGGATCTCATAGGATCATTACCATATGAGCACACCCATCCGATGTGATTGGAAAACCCTAATCTGGAAGGGTGTGATCATTTGATAAGTTTTTGGATAAGAAAGCACACATTAAGGAGAAGAAAAAAGGGAAAGAAAGAAAGAAAAAGGGGTCTATAAAGATGAAAGCCATGGTGAGACATGCGATGATGGAGCACCCAGCTTTCCTAGGAGCAGAAGTGAGATTCCTACTAGGACTTGGTTAGAGACACAAAGATATTATGATATTTATATATAATATATCATATATATGATATTTTATTTTATTAAGACTATTTGGATAATGTGGGTGAAATTATACCATATAGATTGGAGATTGGAGAATAAATAAATGAATTGATCATCTTCATATTGAGATGTAGTCTTAGGATATTGTCAGGCTTCATTCTACCTGCAGAAGATTCAAGACTTATAATTTATCAGAGCATTAAATGATTGCCTATATACCGTATATTGATAGTAATATTCTTCGCCAAGCTAAGTGATGGATTCCCACAGGAAAGACTTGTTTCAAGTCCTTCCCATTTAAGATATGGTCTAGCAAAGATCCTAGATCCCTGTTATTTGTCTTAATAGTCTTACCAAAGTCATATGTGTGAAAATAGTCCAGGATGGGGCGGAAGGATACAGTTATCTCTTCTAAGTTATATTCTTGGATGGATTTGCCCATGCCTGAAGTCATGTGATGTGTAGTTGGTTAGAAGGAGGCGGTATGTATTTAGCATTCTATATTGATGTCTAGGATTAGACATGCCCGTCCTGGTATCATGAGGTTTCCTCTAAACAGAAGTGATGTACAGTATATACATTATTTTCCCAATTTTAATATCCTAACCTAATAATAGCTTTGTTATAATGTGACAAGTTATTTCCACTCACATGTATTGTTACGCTTGTGATGCTTTATATCAACGCTGAATATATTCATTTGCATGTATCATTGTGTTTATTTACTTATTTATGTTTTATAACCTTGTAACCAATAAATCTGCATATTTTTTATAATACCTGTGTATTATTGTATAATGCAGAACTACATCTTTAGCATTAATGTCATCCCACGTCAAAAGAACTTATTATCTGAGGAAATAGTCGGACTCAGATGTGAATTGTATCGATTAGGTTGTCTACGATTCACCAGGTCATAATTTCAAAAATTTTGACAAATATAAATTTAATTTTTTCATGGTTAATTATTATATGACCATAATTAATAATTCTTAATTGAATTATTACCGCCCGACAGTATGACCATAGTAGTGCCTTCTGTACAGTTGTGTGGTCGCTGTTATGGCTGTATTTCTACACAGTACTCTTTACATTGACACCTGACAGTCTACTTTAACAGTGTCACATTCATGTTGTGGATGTCTATGTGATTAGAGTCATTAGTTGAATAACATAAAGCCCTACGTTTCTAGTGTAAATTGTTATAGATTGTAATGTGTGGATTTCACAGTAACAGCATTCATGTTTCAAGTGAATTTGCATTTTAAGGTTTGTAATACAAGACGTTTTAACCTCATTGGGGTTAATGTGATCAACCAAACGTGTCATTAATTATAAAAAGCATGTGTCAGCATGATCAAACCAATTAAGCAAGGCACACTGAATGATAGGGTTGATCATGCTGATTAAAACGATACCTTGTTCATGTGTGTACGATCAAACGATCCGGAGAAAACTGCATTTTTATGAATATGTTAAATAGCTAGTTGAAGCACCGGGGGCACTATGCATGTCTTCATATGTCCAGGGGGCACTACGGATGTTAAAGATGGTTAGATGGCCAGGAATTGGATGCACACACAGATACACAAGTTTATCCATTTTTAATGGTCTTTTTTTCACTTGTCTGCGCTTAAGTCGGAACGTAGAACATCCAGAAGTAAATGCTACTGACATCCAACAAAACGAGAAAAAAATATCAGTATCACTTATGTAATCTGCAAATAGTAGAGCGAAATGGCCCTTCCTACTCCTCTGAGCTACCAAAGGGTGTTCCCACAGTTGTTTATACCTCTAGAGCTGCTGAAGTACCATAGATCGTCGTTATTTTAAGCATATGCCCAGCTTAAAGGGGTTTTCCGAGACTTTTAGGCTGGTTTCACACGTACAGTGTTCATTTTAGGAAATGGTCAGATATCATAGTCAGAATAATGTCAGTTTAAGGCGAAATACACACCCTGACACCTGACCCTTATCAGACAGCAGCCATCCTGAACTTCCAGCACTTTTATTGATTTATGATTAGAGTTGAGCGAACACCTGGATGTTCGGGTTCGAGAAGTTCGGCCGAACATCCCGGAAATGTTCGGGTTCGGGATCCGAACCCGATCCGAACTTCGTCCCGAACCCGAACCCCATTGAAGTCAATGGGGACCCGAACTTTTCGGCACTAAAAAGGCTGTAAAACAGCCCAGGAAAGAGCTAGAGGGCTGCAAAAGGCAGCAACATGTAGGTAAATCCCCTGCAAACAAATGTGGATAGGGAAATGAATTAAAATAAAAATTAAATAAATAAAAATTAACCAAAATCAATTGGAGAGAGGTTCCATAGCAGAGAATCTGGCTTCCCGTCACCCACCACTGGAACAGTCCATTCTCAGATATTTAGGCCCCGGCACCCAGGCAGAGGAGAGAGGTCCCGTAACAGAGAATCTGTCTTCATGTCAGCAGAGAATTAGTCTGCATGTCATAGCAGAGAATGAGGCTTCACGTCAGCCACCACTGCAACAGTCCATTGGCATATATTTAGGCCCAGCACCCAGGCAGAGGAGGGAGGTCCCGTAACAGAGAATCTGTCTTCATGTCAGCAGAGAATTAGTCTGCATGTCATAGCAGAGAATGAGGCTTCACGTCAGCCACCACTGCAACAGTCCATTGGCATATATTTAGGCCCAGCACACACACAGGCAGAGGAGAGAGGTCCCGTAACAGAGAATCTGGCTTCATGTCAGCAGAGAATCAGTCTGCATGTCATAGCAGAGAATGAGGCTTCACGTCAGCCACCACTGCAACAGTCCATTGGCATATATTTAGGCCCAGCACACACACAGGCAGAGGAGAGAGGTCCCGTAACAGAGAATCTGGCTTCATGTCAGCAGAGAATCAGTCTGCATGTCATAGCAGAGAATGAGGCTTCACGTCAGCCACCACTGCAACAGTCCATTGGCATATATTTAGGCCCAGCACCCAGGCAGAGGAGGGAGGTCCCGTAACAGAGAATCTGTCTTCATGTCAGCAGAGAATTAGTCTGCATGTCATAGCAGAGAATGAGGCTTCACGTCAGCCACCACTGCAACAGTCCATTGGCATATATTTAGGCCCAGCACACACACAGGCAGAGGAGAGAGGTCCCGTAACAGAGAATCTGGCTTCATGTCAGCAGAGAATCAGTCTGCATGTCATAGCAGAGAATGAGGCTTCACGTCAGCCACCACTGCAACAGTCCATTGGCATATATTTAGGCCCAGCACACACACAGGCAGAGGAGAGAGGTCCCGTAACAGAGAATCTGGCTTCATGTCAGCAGAGAATCAGTCTGCATGTCATAGCAGAGAATGAGGCTTCACGTCAGCCACCACTGCAACAGTCCATTGGCATATATTTAGGCCCAGCACCCAGGCAGAGGAGGGAGGTCCCGTAACAGAGAATCTGTCTTCATGTCAGCAGAGAATTAGTCTGCATGTCATAGCAGAGAATGAGGCTTCACGTCAGCCACCACTGGAACAGTCCATTCTCAGATATTTAGGCCCCGGCACCCAGGCAGAGGAGAGAGGTCCCGTAACAGAGAATCTGTCTTCATGTCAGCAGAGAATTAGTCTGCATGTCATAGCAGAGAATGAGGCTTCACGTCAGCCACCACTGCAACAGTCCATTGGCATATATTTAGGCCCAGCACCCAGGCAGAGGAGAGAGGTCCCGTAACAGACAATCTGGCTTCATGTCAGCAGAGAATCAGTCTTCATATCATAGCAGAGAATCAGGCTTCACGTCACCCACCACTGTAAGAGTCAATTTTCATAAATTTAGGCCCAGAACCCAGGCAGAGGAGAAAGGTCCCGTAACAGACAATCTGGCTTCATGTCAGCAGAGAATCAGTCTTCATATCATAGCAGAGAATCAGGCTTCACGTCACCCACCACTGTAAGAGTCAATTTTCATAAATTTAGGCCCAGAACCCAGGCAGAGGAGAAAGGTCCCGTAACAGACAATCTGGCTTCATGTCAGCAGAGAATCAGTCTTCATATCATAGCAGAGAATCAGGCTTCACGTCACCCACCACTGTAAGAGTCAATTTTCATAAATTTAGGCCCAGAACCCAGGCAGAGGAGAAAGGTCCCGTAACAGACAATCTGGCTTCATGTCAGCAGAGAATCAGTCTTCATATCATAGCAGAGAATCAGGCTTCACGTCACCCACCACTGTAAGAGTCAATTTTCATAAATTTAGGCCCAGAACCCAGGCAGAGGAGAAAGGTCCCGTAACAGACAATCTGGCTTCATGTCAGCAGAGAATCAGTCTTCATATCATAGCAGAGAATCAGGCTTCACGTCACCCACCACTGTAAGAGTCAATTTTCATAAATTTAGGCCCAGAACCCAGGTAGAGGAGAAAGGTCCCGTAACAGACAATCTGGCTTCATGACAGCAGAGAATCAGTCTGCATGTCATAGCAGAGAATCAGGCTTCACGTCAGCCACCACTGCAACAGTCCATTGTCATAAATTTAGGCCCAGCACCCAGGCAGAGGAGAGAGGTCCCGTAACAGACAATCTGGCTTCATGTCAGCAGAGAATTAGTCTGCATGTCATAGCAGAGAATCAGGCTTCATGTCAGCCACCACTGCAACAGTCCATTGGCATATATTTAGGCCTAGCACACAGGCAGAGGAGAGGTTCATTCAACTTTGGGTAGCATCGCAATATAATGGTAAAATGAAAATAAAAATAGGATTGAATGAGGAAGTGCCCTGGAGTCCAATAATATATGGTTATGGGGAGGTAGTTAATGTCTAATCTGGACAAGGGACGGACAGGTCCTGTGGGATCCATGCCTGGTTCATTTTTATGAACGTCAGCTTGTCCACATTGGCTGTAGACAGGCGGCTGCGTTTGTCTGTAATGACGCCCCCTGCCGTGCTGAATACACGTTCAGACAAAACGCTGGCTGCCGGGCAGGCCAGCACCTCCAAGGCATAAAAGGCTAGCTCTGGCCACGTGGACAATTTAGAGACCCAGAAGTTGAATGGGGCCGAACCATCAGTCAGTACGTGGAGGGGTGTGCACACGTACTGTTCCACCATGTTAGTAAAATGTTGCCTCCTGCTAACACGTTGCGTATCAGGTGGTGGTGCAGTTAGCTGTGGCGTGTTGACAAAAGTTTTCCACATCTCTGCCATGCTAACCCTGCCCTCAGAGGAGCTGGCCGTGACACAGCTGCCTTGGCGACCTCTTGCTCCTCCTCTGCCTTGGCCTTGGGCTTCCACTTGTTCCCCTGTGACATTTGGGAATGCTCTCAGTAGCGCGTCTACCAACGTGCGCTTGTACTCGCGCATCTTCCTATCACGCTCCAGTGCAGGAAGTAAGGTGGGCACATTGTCTTTGTAGCGTGGATCCAGCAGGGTGGCAACCCAGTAGTCCGCACAGGTTAAAATGTGGGCAACTCTGCTGTCGTTGCGCAGGCACTGCAGCATGTAGTCGCTCATGTGTGCCAGGCTGCCCAGGGGTAAGGACAAGCTGTCCTCTGTGGGAGGCGTATCGTCATCGTCCTGCCTTTCCCCCCAGCCACGCACCAGTGATGGACCCGAGCTGCGTTGGGTGCCACCCCGCTGTGACCATGCTTCATCCTCATCCTCCTCCACCTCCTCCTCATCCTCGTCCTCCTCGTCCTCCAGTAGTGGGCCCTGGCTGGCCACATTTGTACCTGGCCTCTGCTGTTGCAAAAAACCTCCCTCTGAGTCACTTCGAAGAGACTGGCCTGAAAGTGCTAAAAATGACCCCTCTTCCTCATCCTCCTCCTCCTCCTCCTGGGCCACCTCCTGTTCCATCATCGCCCTAAGTGTTTTCTCAAGGAGACATAGAAGTGGTATTGTAACGCTGATAACGGTGTCATCGCCACTGGCCATGTTGGTGGAGTACTCGAAACAGCGCAACAGGGCACACAGGTCTCGCATGGAGGCCCAGTCATTGGTGGTGAAGTGGTGCTGTTCTGTAGTGCGACTGACCCGTGCGTGCTGCAGCTGAAACTCCACTATGGCCTGCTGCTGCTCGCACAGTCTGTCCAGCATGTGCAAGGTGGAGTTCCACCTGGTGGGCACGTCGCATATGAGGCGGTGAGCGGGAAGGCCGAAGTTACGCTGTAGCGCAGACAGGCGAGCAGCAGCAGGATGTGAACGCCGGAAGCGCGAACAGACGGCCCGCACTTTATGCAGCAGCTCTGACATGTCGGGGTAGTTGTGAATGAACTTCTGCACCACCAAATTCAGCACATGCGCCAAGCAAGGGATGTGCGTCAAATTGGCTAGTCCCAGAGCTGCAACGAGATTTCGCCCATTATCACACACCACCAGGCCGGGCTTGAGGCTCACCGGCAGCAACCACTCGTCGGTCTGTTGTTCTATACCCCGCCACAACTCCTGTGCGGTGTGGGGCCTGTCCCCCAAACATATGAGTTTCAGAATGGCCTGCTGACGTTTACCCCGGGCTGTGCTGAAGTTGGTGGTGAAGGTGTGTGGCTGACTGGATGAGCAGGTGGAAGAAGAGGAGGAGGAAGCCGAGAAGGAGGAGGTGGCAACAGGAGGCAAAGAATGTTGCCCTGCGATCCTTGGCGGCGGAAGGACGTGCGCCAAACAGCTCTCCGCCTGGGGCCCAGCTGCCACTACATTTACCCAGTGTGCAGTTAGGGAGATATAGCGTCCCTGGCCGTGCTTACTGGTCCACGTATCTGTGGTTAGGTGGACCTTGCTACAGATGGCGTTGCGCAGTGCACACTTGATTTTATCGGATACTTGGTTGTGCAGGGAAGGCACGGCTCTCTTGGAGAAGTAGTGCCGGCTGGGAACAACATACTGTGGGACAGCAAGCGACATGAGCTGTTTGAAGCTGTCTGTGTCCACCAGCCTAAATGACAGCATTTCATAGGCCAGTAGTTTAGAAATGCTGGCATTCAGGGCCAGGGATCGAGGGTGGCTAGGTGGGAATTTACGCTTTCTATCAAATGTTTGTGAGATGGAGAGCTGAACGCTGGCGTGTGACATGGTTGAGACGCTTGGTGACGGAGGTGGTGGTGGTGGTGTTGGTGGTACATCCCCTGTTTGCTGGGCGGCAGGTGCCAACGTTCCTCCAGAGGCGGAGGAAGAGGCCGAGGCGGCAGCAGCAGAATAGGCCGAGGCGGCAGCAGCAGAAGAGGTAGCAGGGGGAGCCTGAGTGACTTCCTTGGTTTTAAGGTGTTTACTCCACTGCAGTTCATGCTTTGCATGCAGGTGCCTGGTCATGCAGGTTGTGCTCAGGTTCAGAACGTTAATGCCTCGCTTCAGGCTCTGATGGCACAGCGTGCAAACCACTCGGGTCTTGTCGTCAGCACATTGTTTGAAGAAGTGCCATGCCAGGGAACTCCTTGAAGCTGCCTTTGGGGTGCTCGGTCCCAGATGGCGGCGGTCAGTAGCAGGCGGAGTCTCTTGGCGGCGGGTGTTCTGCTTTTGCCCACTGCTCCCTCTTTTGCTACGCTGTTGGCTCGGTCTCACCACTGCCTCTTCCTCCGAACTGTGAAAGTCAGTGGCACGACCTTCATTCCATGTGGGGTCTAGGACCTCATCGTCCCCTGCATCGTCTTCCACCCAGTCTTGATCCCTGACCTCCTGTTCAGTCTGCACACTGCAGAAAGACGCAGCAGTTGGCACCTGTGTTTCGTCATCATCAGAGACATGCTGAGGTGGTATTCCCATGTCCTCATCATCAGGAAACATAAGTGGTTGTGCGTCAGTGCATTCTATGTCTTTCACCGCTGGGGAAGGGCTAGGTGGATGCCCTTGGGAAACCCTGCCAGCGGAGTCTTCAAACAGCATAAGAGACTGCTGCATAACTTGAGGCTGAGACAGTTTCCCTGGTATGCATGGGGGTGATGTGACAGACTGATGGGGTTGGTTTTCAGGCGCCATCTGTGCGCTTTCTGCAGAAGACTGGGTGGGAGATAATGTGAACGTGCTGGATCCACTGTCGGCCACCCAATTGACTAATGCCTGTACCTGCTCAGGCCTTACCATCCTTAGAACGGCATTGGGCCCCACCATATATCGCTGTAAATTCTGGCGGCTACTGGGACCTGAGGTAGTTGGTACACTAGGACGTGTGGATGTGGCAGAACGGCCACGTCCTCTCCCAGCACCAGAGGGTCCACTAACACCACCACGACCATGTCCACGTCCGCGTCCCTTACTAGATGTTTTTCTCATTGTTATGGTTCACCACAACAACAAATATATTATTTGGCCCAATGTATTGTATTCAAATTCAGCGGGATATAAATTTGAGGCCTAGTATTTAGGCGCTGGGTGACCGGTATGGATTTAGTGACAGAATTAGACTTGGAAATGCACAGAAGCGTGTGTGTGTGAAGTTATTCTGAATGACCCAATGTGCACCTTGAATATTATATACCCTTTTAGGGATAGATTTCAAATAGCTCTGATATAGCAGAAACCACTAAATTATGAAATTGCTAAATTGGGAATTGTACTTCAACCCAGAACAAAAAATGTGCTTTGACGGACACTAAATATCTTGCCCAGCAACAACAGTACACCGGTGGGTAACGAGAGATTTAGAGGGAATTAAATTTGAGGCCTAGTATTTAGGCGCTGGGTCACCGGTATGGATTTAGTGACAGAATTAGACTTGGAAATACACAGTAGCGGGTGTGTGTGAAGTTATTCTGAATGACCCTATGTGCACCTTCAATATTATATACCCTTTTTGGGATAGATTTCAAATAGCTCTGATATAGCAGGAACCACTAAATTATGAAATTGCTAAATTGGGAATTGTACTTCAACCCAGAACAAAAAATGTGCTTTGACGGGCACTAAATAACTTTCCCAGCTACAACAGGACAACGGTAACGAGAGATTTAGAGGGATTTAAATTTGAGGCCTAGTATTTAGGCGCTGGGTGACAGGTATGGGTTTAGTGACAGAATTAGACTTGGAAATACACAGTAGCGGGTGTGTGTGAAGTTATTCTGAATGACCCTATGTGCACCTTCAATATTATATACCCTTTTTGGGATAGATTTCAAATAGCTCTGATATAGCAGAAACCACTAAATTATGAAATTGCTAAATTGGGAATTGTACTTCAACCCAGAACAAAAAATGTGCTTTGACGGACACTAAATATCTTGCCCAGCAACAACAGTACAGCGGTGGGTAACGAGAGATTTAGAGGGAATTAAATTTGAGGCCTAGTATTTAGGCGCTGGGTCACCGGTATGGATTTAGTGACAGAATTAGACTTGGAAATACACAGTAGCGGGTGTGTGTGAAGTTACTCTGAATGACCCTATGTGCACCTTCAATATTATATACCCTTTTTGGGATAGATTTCAAAGAGCTCTGATATAGCAGGAACCACTAAATTATGAAATTGCTAAATTGGGAATTGTATTTCAACCCAGAACAAGAAATGTGCTTGAACGGACACTAAATAACTCGCCCAGCTACAGCACTAGGGACAGATTTAGCTGGATATAAATTTGAGGCCTAGTATTTAGGCGCTGGGTGACAGGTATGGGTTTAGTGACAGAATTAGACTTGGAAATACACAGTAGCGGGTGTGTGTGAAGTTATTCTGAATGACCCTATGTGCACCTTCAATATTATATACCCTTTTAGGGATAGATTTCAAATAGCTCTGATATAGCAGAAACCACTAAATTATGAAATTGCTAAATTGGGAATTGTACTTCAACCCAGAACAAAAAATGTGCTTTGACGGACACTAAATATCTTGCCCAGCAACAACAGTACAGCGGTGGGTAACGAGAGATTTAGAGGGAATTAAATTTGAGGCCTAGTATTTAGGCGCTGGGTCACCGGTATGGATTTAGTGACAGAATTAGACTTGGAAATACACAGTAGCGGGTGTGTGTGAAGTTACTCTGAATGACCCTATGTGCACCTTCAATATTATATACCCTTTTTGGGATAGATTTCAAAGAGCTCTGATATAGCAGGAACCACTAAATTATGAAATTGCTAAATTGGGAATTGTATTTCAACCCAGAACAAGAAATGTGCTTGAACGGACACTAAATAACTCGCCCAGCTACAGCACTAGGGACAGATTTAGCTGGATATAAATTTGAGGCCTAGTATTTAGGCGCTGGGTGACAGGTATGGGTTTAGTGACAGAATTAGACTTGGAAATACACAGTAGCGGGTGTGTGTGAAGTTATTCTGAATGACCCTATGTGCACCTTCAATATTATATACCCTTTTAGGGATAGATTTCAAATAGCTCTGATATAGCAGAAACCACTAAATTATGAAATTGCTAAATTGGGAATTGTACTTCAACCCAGAACAAAAAATGTGCTTTGACGGACACTAAATATCTTGCCCAGCAACAACAGTACAGCGGTGGGTAACGAGAGATTTAGAGGGAATTAAATTTGAGGCCTAGTATTTAGGCGCTGGGTCACCGGTATGGATTTAGTGACAGAATTAGACTTGGAAATACACAGTAGCGGGTGTGTGTGAAGTTATTCTGAATGACCCTATGTGCACCTTCAATATTATATACCCTTTTTGGGATAGATTTCAAATAGCTCTGATATAGCAGGAACCACTAAATTATGAAATTGCTAAATTGGGAATTGTACTTCAACCCAGAACAAAAAATGTGCTTTGACGGGCACTAAATAACTTTCCCAGCTACAACAGGACAACGGTAACGAGAGATTTAGAGGGATTTAAATTTGAGGCCTAGTATTTAGGCGCTGGGTGACAGGTATGGGTTTAGTGACAGAATTAGACTTGGAAATACACAGTAGCGGGTGTGTGTGAAGTTATTCTGAATGACCCTATGTGCACCTTCAATATTATATACCCTTTTTGGGATAGATTTCAAATAGCTCTGATATAGCAGAAACCACTAAATTATGAAATTGCTAAATTGGGAATTGTACTTCAACCCAGAACAAAAAATGTGCTTTGACGGACACTAAATATCTTGCCCAGCAACAACAGTACACCGGTGGGTAACGAGAGATTTAGAGGGAATTAAATTTGAGGCCTAGTATTTAGGCGCTGGGTCACCGGTATGGATTTAGTGACAGAATTAGACTTGGAAATACACAGTAGCGGGTGTGTGTGAAGTTATTCTGAATGACCCTATGTGCACCTTCAATATTATATACCCTTTTTGGGATAGATTTCAAATAGCTCTGATATAGCAGGAACCACTAAATTATGAAATTGCTAAATTGGGAATTGTACTTCAACCCAGAACAAAAAATGTGCTTTGACGGGCACTAAATAACTTTCCCAGCTACAACAGGACAACGGTAACGAGAGATTTAGAGGGATTTAAATTTGAGGCCTAGTATTTAGGCGCTGGGTGACAGGTATGGGTTTAGTGACAGAATTAGACTTGGAAATACACAGTAGCGGGTGTGTGTGAAGTTATTCTGAATGACCCTATGTGCACCTTCAATATTATATACCCTTTTTGGGATAGATTTCAAATAGCTCTGATATAGCAGAAACCACTAAATTATGAAATTGCTAAATTGGGAATTGTACTTCAACCCAGAACAAAAAATGTGCTTTGACGGACACTAAATATCTTGCCCAGCAACAACAGTACAGCGGTGGGTAACGAGAGATTTAGAGGGAATTAAATTTGAGGCCTAGTATTTAGGCGCTGGGTCACCGGTATGGATTTAGTGACAGAATTAGACTTGGAAATACACAGTAGCGGGTGTGTGTGAAGTTACTCTGAATGACCCTATGTGCACCTTCAATATTATATACCCTTTTTGGGATAGATTTCAAAGAGCTCTGATATAGCAGGAACCACTAAATTATGAAATTGCTAAATTGGGAATTGTATTTCAACCCAGAACAAGAAATGTGCTTGAACGGACACTAAATAACTCGCCCAGCTACAGCACTAGGGACAGATTTAGCTGGATATAAATTTGAGGCCTAGTATTTAGGCGCTGGGTGACCGGTATGGATTTAGTGACAGAATTAGACTGGGATATGGCCAAAAAATGAACAGACTATTGCTGGTTAAATGCACTTGGTGTGACAGCTTCACCCTGATGTAGGCTTTAGCCAAAAAACAACCACACCATTGAGGGTTAAATGCACTTGGTGACAGGCGCAGCTTGCCCCTGATTTTGTATATGGCCAAAAAATGAACAGACTATTGCTGGTTAAATGCACTTGGTGTGACAGCTTCACCCTGATGTAGGCTTTAGCCAAAAAACAACCACACCATTGAGGGTTAAATGCACTTGGTGACAGGCGCAGCTTGCCCCTGATTTTGTATATGGCCAAAAAATGAACAGACTATTGCTGGTTAAATGCACTTGGTGTGACAGCTTCACCCTGATGTAGGCTTTAGCCAAAAAACAACCACACCATTGAGGGTTAAATGCACTTGGTGACAGGCGCAGCTTGCCCCTGATTTTGTATATGGCCAAAAAATGAACAGACTATTGCTGGTTAAATGCACTTGGTGTCACAGCTTCACCCTGATGTAGGCTTTAGCCAAAAAACAACCACACCATTGAGGGTTAAATGCACTTGGTCGCAGCTTGTGCTGGCGCACCACAAGACACAAAATGGCCGCCGATCACCCCAGAAAAATGAGACTGACAAACGGTCTGTGCAGCCTAAAAACAGTGAGCAATTGAGGATCAGCAGCTCAATGATCCACAGCTGCAGATCGATCAGTTAATCAAGTCCTTTGGAGGAGTTAATCTGCCTAATCTCGCCCTACTGTCGCAGCCGCAACCTCTCCCTACGCTAATCAGAGCAGAGTGACGGGCGGCGCTATGTGACTCCAGCTTAAATAGAGGCTGGGTCACATGGTGCTCTGGCCAATCACAGCCATGCCAATAGTAGGCATGGCTGTGATGGCCTCTTGGGGCAAGTAGTATGACGCTTGTTGATTGGCTGCTTTGCAGCCTTTCAAAAAGCGCCAAGAAAGCGTCACAAAAGCGCGAAGAAAGCGACGAACACCGAACCCGAACCCGGACTTTTACGAAAATGTCCGGGTTCGGGTCCGTGTCACGGACACCCCAAAATTCGGTACGAACCCGAACTATACAGTTCGAGTTCGCTCATCCCTATTTATGATGCTATGTAACTATGTAACATTAGACGTCTGATTGGTGGTCTGATCTGATCTGATCTGAGGTCTAAATTAAAAAAATATATTTTTCTTATTTTCCTCCTCCTAGGTCGAAAATACGGTACATATTGAATGCTGTAAAAATGAAACCTAAAAAAAAATGCAGTTTCTTTTCTACTCCCTCCCCAAAAATTGAACTATTTCATTATATGTATTGAAATACCTGACAGTATTTTTTTTCCTTGATACACTATTATTCAAATTAGTGAAGCAAGAAGAAAACTATACTTATTTGGTATCATTATAATCATTCTGACCCATATAATATGCTTCTGTATGTTGTTTTTTATTTCATAGTTGTTACCAGAATAATTGTTCTAAATAATTTAATCCCCGTCTGTTTACTCTTCTGCGCCCTCTGCACTTTGATTGACAGGACCAGGCAGTGAAAACATCAGTACGCCTGCCCTGTCAGTCAAAGTGGATCGGCCATGGCAGTTGCAGAGAAAGCTGAGCTTCTCGGTGTAACAGCAACATCCCGGTTGCACCTAGAGGCTCATTTTCCTATATTAAACATCATTTTCCTCATTTTCCATAAGGGAGGTAACCAGTTGGGAGGGGGGTGTACCTGCACAGACTCACTTTATCCAATCAGTGCTGCCATTTTCAGACTGTGCAGGTACCCCCCCCCCCCCCCAACTGGTTAGCTTCCCTCTATACCCTTACTGCAGACTGCTAGCAATCCATTCATAACTTCTAATTGAAATAATAAGGAGTGGCACAACATAGAGCCTTAAGAATAGATGTTCCAAAATGGTTATTACATGGGGAACGTATGTGAAGCTATTAAAACAGGCCAGTCAGGAGGGGTGAAAGGTCCTCTTTAGAGGCTCTTTGCTTTTTTTTGTTGTGGTTGATATTGAATTTGTGAGCTATCCCTAGTCATGTATTGGATGGTTTATACATCAAAGACTCAGTGTTGATTTATTAATTGTACCCTGTCAGACTATGCACCCCCCTCCCCCCCACACACACACAACTTGTAACAACCAGTTGTTAGTTTGATCATGAAGAGGTGACAAATCGTTTTAAACAATTTTCCATAAGCCCAGATTTCTTTACAAACTGCAAATTCATCAACAATTACTTGATGTTCCCCAAGTGGTCCCTCAAGTTACAATTATTAATTGGTTCCAGGATGACCGTTCTATGTTGAAACCATTGTAACTTGAGTCCATGACTTACTATGGAAAACCAGTAAAGATAAAGGAATATAAAGATTTAAGAAAAATACGCAGCTGTGAAGGCAGAGAAAACAAGTAAACAGTCTGGAGTAGATGCTGGAAGCTGTAAATCACTTTCTATGATGAGGACAGGAGCTTCTTCAGGGTCTGTATAGCACAGAATGTACCAGAAAAGTAAAACGGAACTGACCTCAGCAGACGTAGCTCATCCTGGCACAGATATTGGTCAGTAGAGGACATGTAGTACCACCCTGTACTATAAAGAGGAGCTACTAGACAACCACTACAGGGGTTTTACCAGAGAAATGGCCATGTCGATTGGTTGGATCTGAGTTTAAGGCATTGCATGTTGAGTCTGGTTTCAACTTACGATGGCCCAGGGAAGACCATTGTATGTTGAAAATACTATATCTAGAGATGAGCGAATTGAAGCTGACGAAGTGGAATTGGATCTTAATTTCAGGAAAAATTTGATTTGCACCGAAGCTGAATTTTCTCGCCGTTCATGGTAACAAATTGCATTTTTTCCTAAAATGGCTGCTGCACGTGTGAGGACATGGAGCTACTTGAGAAACCTTGGCGCGGTGTTTGGGCTCAGACATGTCCTACACCGTAGGACATGTTGGCTAATATTTTCATTTTAAAATCAGTTTGAGGGTTTAGTAAGACCGCAGAGTGCACCTGTCTTTGCTATTATTATATTGTTATATTGATTATCACATCCACATAATTGCTATCTTGTGTAGGATGTCTATTGTGGTACTTGTGGTTCGCAGCGGGCATCCTCCACTGTATGCATTTTTGCTGATCGCCATTAGCAATGGGACACAAGTGCAGGATTTGCTCCCCTGTATATATATATATATATGCACAACTGCATGTGGGTTTGAGCACCTCCTGCTAATACCACGCCATTCTTTTCAGTTTGAATATATAGAGATACCTGGAGGTGTATAATCTCCAATTTAAATTAACCTGTTTTCCATCCACAGGCTACATTTAGGTGCACCTGTGAGGCCTGGGCCATATCAGCCAGTCTGGTAACTGGTGAGCTATCTGTGAGTCGGACCTCACCCACCTGTAATTCGCCCACTGGCCCCTGGTATTGCCCATATGGCTCAGGTAAGTGAGTGTTAGGAACCGAGCTACTTGAGAAACCTTGGCGCTGTGCTCCGGCTCAGACATGTCCTCCTAGTAGGACATGTTGGCTAATCTCTCAATTTTAACCCCTTAAGGACTCAGCCCTATTTCACCTTAAGGACTTGGCCATTTTTTGCAAATCTGACCAGTGTCCCTTTAAGTGCTCATAACTTTAAAACACTTTGACTTATCCAGGCCATTCTGAGATTGTTTTTTCGTCACATATTGTACTTCATGACACTGGTAAAATGAAGTCAAAAAAATTATTTATTTTGCATAAAAAAATACCTAATTTACAAAAAATTTGGAAAAATTTGCAAATTTCAAAGTTTCAGTTTCTCTACTTCTGTAATACATAGTAATACCCCCAAAAATTGTGATGACTTTACATTCCCCATATGTCTACTTCAGGTTGGAATTATTTTGGGAATGATATTTTATTTTTTGGGGATGTTACAAGGTTTAGAACTTTAGAAGCAAATATTGAAATTTTTCAGAAATTTACAAAAACCCAATTTTTAGGGACCACTACAGCTCTGAAGTCACTTTGCGAGGCTTACATAATAGAAACCACCCAAAAATGACCCCATTCTATAAACTACACCCCTCAAGGTATTCAAAACTGATTTTACAAACTTTGTTAACCCTTTAGGTGTTGCACAAGAGTTATTGGCAAATGGGGATGAAATTTGAGAATTTCATTTTTTTGCCTAATTTTCCATTTTAACCCATTTTTTCCACTAACAAAGCAAGGGTTAACAGCCAAACAAGACTGTATCTTTATTGCCCTGACTCTGCCGTTTACAGAAACACCCCATATGTGGCCGTAAACTACTGTACGGCCACACAGCGGGGCGTAGAGTGAAAGGTACGCCGTATGGTTTTTGGAAGCCAAATTTTGCTGGACTGGTTTTTTGACACCATGTCCCATTTGAAGCCCCCTGATGCACCCCTAGAGTAGAAACTCCATAAAAGTGACCCCATCTAAAAAACTACACCCCTCAAGGTATTCAAAACTGATTTTAAAAACTTTGTTAACCCTTTAGGTGTTGCACAAGATATAATGGAAAATAGAGATACAATTTCAAAATTTCACTTTTTTGGCAGATTTTCCATTTTAATATATTTTTTCAAGTAACAAAGCAAGGGTTAACAGCCAAACAAAACTCATTATTTATGGCCCTAATTCTGTAGTTTACAGAAACACCCCATATGTGGTCGTAAACTGCTGTACGGGCACACGGCAGGGCGCAGAAGGAAAGGAATGCCATACGGTTTTTGGAAGGCAGATTTTGCTGGACTGGTTTTTTGACACCATGTCCCATTTGAAGCCCCCTGATGCACCCCTAGAGTAGAAACTCCATAAAAGTGACCCCATCTAAGAAACTACACCCCTCAAGGTATTCAAAACTGATTTTAAAAACTTTGTTAACCCTTTAGGTGTTGCACAAGATATAATGGAAAATAGAGATACAATTTCAAAATTTCACTTTTTTGGCAGATTTTCCATTTTAATATATTTTTTCAAGTAACAAAGCAAGGGTTAACAGCCAAACAAAACTCATTATTTATGGCCCTAATTCTGTAGTTTACAGAAACACCCCATATGTGGTCGTAAACTGCTGTACGGGCACACGGCAGGGCGCAGAAGGAAAGGAATGCCATACGGTTTTTGGAAGGCAGATTTTGCTGGACTGGTTTTTTTACACCATGTCCCATTTGAAGCCCCCCTGATGCACCCCTAGAGTAGAAACTCCAAAAAAGTGACCCCATTTTAGAAACTACGGGATAAGGTGGCAGTTTTCTTGGTACTAGTTTAGGGTACATATGATTTTTGGTTGCTCTATATTACACTTTTTGTGCGGCAAGGTAACAAGAAATAGCTTTTTTGGCACCGTTTTTTTTTTTGTTATTTACAACATTCATCTGAAAGGTTAGATCATGTGGTAATTTTATAGAGCAGGTTCTCACGGACGCGGCGATACCTAATATGTATACTTTTTTTTTATTTATGTAAGTTTTACACAATGATTTCATTGTTAAAACAAAAAAAGTTTTAGTTTCTCCATAGTCTAAGAGCCATAGTTTTTTCAGTTTTTGGGCGATTATCTTATGTAGGGTCTCATTTTTTGCGGGATGAGATGGCTGTCTTATTGGCACTATTTTGGGGTGCATATGACTTTTTGATCGCTTGCTATTGCACTTTTTGTGACGTAAGATGACAAAAAATTGCTTTTTTTAAACCGTTTTTATTTTTATTTTTTTACAGTGGTCACCTGAGGGGTTAACTCATGTGATATTTTTATAGAGCCGGTCGATACGGACGCGGAGATACCTAATATGTATACTTTTTTTTATTTATGTAAGTTTTACACAATGATTTAATTTTTGAAACAAAAAAAATGATGTTTTAGTGTTTCCATAGTCTAAGAGCCATAGTTTTTTCAGTTTTTGGGCGATAATCTTGGGTAGGGTCTCATTTTTTGCGGGATGAGATGTCGGTTTGATTGGCACTATTTTGGCGTACATGCGACTTTTTTGATCACTTTTATTACCTTTTTTGGGAAGTAAGGTGGGCAAAATTTAAATTTTCTCATAGTTTTTATTTTTTTATTTTTATGGCGTTCACCGTGCGGGGAAAGTAACATGACCGTTTTATAGATCAGGTCGTTACGGACGCGGCGATACCAAACATGTGTAGGGAATTTTATTTTTTTCATTTTTAATTAGTGATAAATGTGTTTTTTGATTTTCACTTTTTTTTCACTTTTTCTTACTTTTTTTTTGACCCAGACCCACTTGGTTCTTGAAGATCCAGTGGGTCTGGTGTCTGCATAATACAGTACAGAACCTATATATGTTTCTGTACTGTATTTTACTTACACTGAACAGATCTATGCTTTCAGCACAGATCTGTTCAGCACCATGGACAGCAGGACGCCTGAGCAGGCGTCCTGTTGCCATGGGAACCTTCCCCGTCTGCCACAACTTCGCAGACGGGGAAGGGTAAGGACTGGGGCTTCGGGGGGCTGTCTGGGGGCTCTCTCCCTCTCCCATCGGGGGGCTGCAAAGGCACAGCAGCCCCCCGATGGGAGAGGGAGGGAGCCGCATCTTACTGTTAACTCTTTCCATACAGCGGTCCGTACGGACCGCTGTATGGAAAGGGTTAAACGGCTGACATCCATTCACAGATGTCAGCCGTTTATACCAGGGTGCCAGCAATGTGCTGGCACCCTGGTATACCCACTAGAAGCCAACGATTATTCGGCGGGAGGCGGGCGGGGGATCGCGATCCCGCCTGCCGCACCGCCCGCCTCCCGCACCGCCCACACCGCCCGCAAGACCCCCCCTGCACCTCCCACCAGGCTAAAATCATGCAGGGGTGCAGGGGGGGTGATCACTATAGATTTGTGCCACACTAAAGTTTCTGATCGCCGCGGTCAGGGACCGCGGCGATCAGAAACAGCAGAAATAGCAACAAACCGCAGGTCTGAATTGACCTGCGGTTTGCTGCGATCGCCGATACGGGGGGGTCACATGACACCCCCAGGCGTTGTGACAGGATGCCGGCTGAATGATTTCAGCCGGCATCCTGTGCAGATTAACCCCTGGAGCGCCACAATCTCAATTTAAACTCATGACGTACCGGTACGTCATGGGTCCTTAAGGACTCGGGAAACATGCCGTACCGGTACGTCATGGGTCCCTAAGGGGTTAAAATCAGTTTGAGGGTTTAGTAAGACCGCAGAGTGCACCTGTCTTTGCTATTATTATATTGTGACATGGAGAAAGGAACTCTGGGAAGGCAGGATTACCCATAATGCCATGCATGCAGCCAATCAGCAGCCAGACAGCCCTGTGATGTCACAGCCCTATAAATAGCGGCAGCCATCTTAGATTCTGCCATTTTCCAGTGTACTTAGTGCAGGGAGAGACGTCAGCAGGCGCTAGGGACAGTGTTAGAAAAAACGTCATTGTGCTAAAAAAAAAAACGATTTACAAGTGCAGGGAAAGGATAGGGAGTAATCATTCCACAACATTTCTGGGTTCAGTAGGGGAGGTGACAGCCTGGGTCATAGGAACAATCCTATTACCCCTTGCTGCACTGACTGTGGATCCAAATTGCCATTATAGAGCTCTGTAATTCCAGCAAACAGTTCTTATTGGGATGCAAGTGCTGTGTGATACAGGCATTAACAGGGTTTATTACAAGGAAATATTTCTACATCTAATTTGCCCTTGTGCAGTGCAGTTATATGTTCTAAAGCATTTTTTAGATTGTATTAGTGGGAAAAAAGGGCTTATTAGCTGTTGTCTGGTGAAGTGCTAAAATTACAGCCCTTTTTGGTGTGTATTAGAGGCAAAAGTAAAATATATTTGCCGCTTAGCGGTGCAGTTATCTTTTCTAAAGCCTTTTGTGGCGTGTATTAGTGTATTAGTGTATATTTGCCGCTCAGGCTACTTTCACACCAGCGTTTTTGCTGGATTCGGCAGGGTCCAGCAAAAACGCTTTGGTTACTGATAATACAACCATCTGCGTCCGTTATGAACGGATCTGGTTGTATTATCTTTAACATTTCTTTAACATTGCCAAAACTGATCAGTTTTGAACTCCATTGAAAGTCAATGGAAGACGGATCCGTTTTTTATTGTGGCAGAGAAAAAAATGTGGCATGACTTACATTGGGGGTCGTGGCGGATCCGTTTTTGCGTTTTTCCCAGGACGTTAAGGAAAATACAAAATGTTGTGGTTTGGTCTCCGGTCTGGGAACGCAACTAAATGGAACAGAATGTATTTTGGAGCATTCCGTTCTGTTCTGTTCAGTTTTGTCTCAATAATAATGAATGAGGACAAAAGTGAAACATTTTTTTCCGGTATTGAGCCCCTATGACGGAACTCAATACCGAAAAACTTTAAGGCTAGTGTGAAAGTACCCTCAGCAGTGCAGTTATCTGTTGTAAAGCCTTTCGTGGCATGTATTAGTTGAAAAACTAAAAAATATATTTGCCGGTCAGCGGTGCAGTTATCTGTTTTAAAGCCTTTTGTGGCATGTATTAGTGTAAAACAAAAAATACACTGCCTGTCCCAAAAAAAAGTCCCCCCTGGATTTAACTAAGCAAATAGTTATGAGCCTCCTATTGGATAATTACTGCATGGGCGATTATCTTTCAGCTGGCAACAAGTTATTTAACCCCAACTGGTGCAATGAGTTGCTTCTCATTTCTTTAACAACCATGTCGAAAGACACATCTTGTGTTCTTGGAAAAGATGTTAGTCTGTTTGAGAAGGGTCAAATTATTGGCATGCATCAAGCATAGAAAACATCTAAGGAGATTGCAGAAACTACTAAAATTGGGTTAAGAACTGTCCAACACATTATTAAAAACTGGAAGGATAGTGGGGACCCATCGTATTCGAGGAAGAAATGTGGCGGGAAAAAAATCCTGAATGATCGTGATCGGCAATCAAATAAACGTTTGGTGAAATTAAATTGAATTAAAACAACAGTAGAACTCAGGGCTATGTTTAATAGTAAAAGTAAGAGCATTTCCACATGCACAATGCGAAGGGAACTCAAGAGATTGGGACTGAACAGCTGTGTAGCCATAAGAAAACCACTAATCAGTGAGGCAAACTAGAAAAAAAGTCTTCAATTTGCTAGGGAGCTAAAAGATTGGACTCTGGAGCAATGGAAGAAGGTCATGTGGTCTGATGAGTCCAGATTTACCCTGTTCCAGAGTGATGGGCGCATCAGGGTAAGAAGAGAGGCAGATGAAGTGATGCACCTATCATGCCTAGTGCCTACTGTACAAGCCTGTGGGGGCAGTGCTATGATCTGGGATTGCTGAAGTTGGTCAGGTCTAGGTTCAGCAACAGTATGTGCTCCAAGAATGAGGTCAGCTGACTACCTCAACATGCTGAATGACCGGGTTATTCCATCATTGGATTTGTTGTTCCCTGATGGCACTGACAAAGCCAGGATTCATCGGGCTCAAATTGTAAAAGAGTGGTTCAGGGAGCATGAGACATCATTTTCACACATGGATTGGCCCCCACAGAGTCCAGACCTTAAACCCATTGAGAATCTTATATTTTTTTTTGGTGGCGACTTTTTTTTTTGGACAGGCAGTGTATTTTTGCCAGTCAGCGGTGCAGTTATTTGTTTTAAAGTCTTCTGTGGTGTGTATAATTGGAAAAAAATAAGGGCCTATTGTCCGTTCATCGGTGCTGTTATATGTTCTAAAGCACTATTAGTGGCACAACCCAGAGGTTGTTGAATGGTTGACTCGGTCATCCACTTTGTTCCAAGTGATATCAGACACCCCCAGCCAAGAGTTGGTGGGTTCCTCTGACACGACGCTTAGTTGGCATGGCCCAGGAGCAGGCCCTGTGCCCCCACCTGTCCTGAACATTCCTCTGTCATTTTCAGTTCCCTCATCGCGAGAAGTATTAAATGCCGTAGGCTCGGCTCCACTTTTCAGCCAGGACGAGCTACTGCCCAGCCAATATCTGGAGGAGACATCCGCCACTTCCTCCGGTAGGCGGGCAAGTAGTGATGAGGAGAGTGATGTGGCAGCTGGTGTTGCGAGCGGTCAGGCGCCCGACCCAGAGACTTTTGAGGAAGACATCAGTGAAGTGCAGACAGTAGTCGATGATGATGATGTAGCTGATCGCAATTGGAAGCCGGGTGACGAAAGGGCTTCATCATCATCAAGAGAAGAAGGTGGCAGCTTCCCGTTAGGCAGCAGCGGAGCCAGCAAGTCGCTTGCATGGCCGGGGGTCAGCAGGGTGGCAGCAGTGGGAGGTCAGAAGCCAAACGTGTCCGTGGTAGACCACCCACTTCGCGGGAGCCTACCTGCCTGGGAAGTAGCGGTGCACGGGTTCACAGAGGCAGAGGCGGGAGCAGTCAGTCAGTGCATAGTGTTGGGAGTAAAATCACCTACTCGGCGGTGCAGCAGGAGGAGGTGAACCTGGCCAGATGTAGAATCTGTGGGCAGAAGGTGAAGTGTTGCCTGGGTGCCAATGTTGACACTAGGCCCTGCGTCAACATATGCAGCGCCGCCATAAAGTGGCCTGGGAGAACATGGCTCCGATGTAGTGGTCCAGCCTGCCGCAGCCACCGCTACATCACCCAGTGGCACACACCTGGTTTGAGGCAGTTAAGGCTCCACCACCTCAGCCAAAGGGAGCTGTCTTTCCTTCCCATCATCTGCTGGTCCTGATGCTCTTGCTCCTCCTCCTCCTACTCCTTGTCAGTCATTCCATCAGCAATCAATCACTGAAGTGATTGCTCAGAGATTTATGCATGATTTATGATTTATGCAGAGATGCATTCATCCAACTGTGAAGAAGCTGAACGTTTTCTTGTCCAAGTTGCTGGTGCTGCAGTCCCTCCCTTTCCAAGTGGTGGACTCTGCACCTTTCAGAGAACTGATGGCTTGTGCCAAGGTAGGTGCTGAGGTGGAGAGTTCCAAGCCGTCATTTCTTTGCCAAAAAGGCAGTATCAGCCCTGCACACACATGTAGAACAGAAGGTGGGCCAGTCCTTGAGCCTGTCGGTGTCTGCCAAAGTGCACAGCAGCGCCGAGGTGTGGAGCTGTAACTACGGTCAGGGACAATACATGTCCTTTACGGCCCACTGGGTGAATATGGTTCCTGCACAGCCACACCAGCAACTTGGCCAGGTGACGCCGCTTCCACCTCCATGTTCTCACGTCATTGGTCCTGGGACAATATCCGCCTCTGCCTCCGCATCCTCCACCGTGTCCTCAGCCTCCACTGCAGGGACAATTCACAGTGCCCCTTCACCATACCAAATGTGCAGGGCACGGCAGTGTCACGGTTTTCTGCACTACGTTTGCCTGGGCGAACGGAGTCACACAGGGGAGGAACTGCTCCATCTCCTTCATCAAGAAATCGAATCCTGGCTTTCTCTGTGACCACTCAAAATCGGAACGATGGTGACCGACAACGGAAGAACATGGTGTCAACGCTGCGTCAAGGAGGGCTGAGCCATGCGCCCTGCATGGCACACGTGTTCAATCTGGTTGTCAAGCGGTTCCTTAAGTCTTCCACCAATCTGCAAGATATCATAAAAATGTCCAGGAAACTTTGCATGCACTTCAACCACTTGTACATCACAAATCACACCCTCCTTGATCTGCAGCGGCAGAACGGCATCCCCCAAAATAGGCTGATATGCGACATTTCCACCCATTGGAATTCCACCCTCCATATGTTAGACCAACTGTACGAACAGAGAAAGGCCATAAACGATTTCCTGATGATCCAAGCGGATAGGAGTACTACACTGTGTAACTTCGATGTCAGCCAGTGGCAGCTCATACGTGACACCTGCCATTTGCTCAGGCCCTTTGAGGAGGCCACGTTATTTGTCAATCGCGAGGACTACGGGATGAACAATGCCATTCCACTGCTTCATGTTATGAAACAGATGCTGGTAAATCTGGCTGGTCAGGGGACTGGAGACGTGGTGCCTAGATCCCACGGCCACATGAGCCCTGTGGGGGCTGAACTGGAAATGGAGGAGGACATTGGAGAACAAGCAATGTGTAGCGAAATGGGTGGTTTTTCTACACAGGTGACAGGAGAGGAGTAGCAGGAGCACACAGAGGAGCTACAGGGCGATGAGGAAGACGAGGTAGAGGACCCAGACACACCGTGGCAGTATGCAGTGGAGATAGAGGCAGGGAGTCCCTCCGAGTCCCTTGCACAAATGGCCCGATGCATGCTCTCTTGTTTGCATAGTGACGGCCGAACTGTCACCATTCAGCAGAGGGATGACTTCTAGCTCTCTACCTTGTTGGACCCTCGCTACCGGTCCAAAATGGGGGCCTTTTTTGCACCCGCTGAGAGGGAGGACGAACTGAACTACTATAAAGACATCCTATTTAGTCAGTTGGCCGGTGCCTATTTGCGCCATCGTCCATCATCTCACAGATCTGACTGGGGGGCCCTCTGCGCTCACGTTCCACTGCCATGGCTTCTGGGGAGGGGTGGGGTGGCAGGAGCGGTACCAGCTGTATCAGCAGCAGCCTGAGTCTAGAGTCATGATGAGCAGCTTTCTTCACCCGCCTAGTGAAGAAACTACTCACCAGCACCAGCATCTAGACCTGGAGCAGAACCTGAACCAGCAGGTGGTGGCATACTTGGCGTGCACCCTGCCAGCCGTCATTGAAGATCCGCTGGACTACTGGGCAGCCAGACTGGATTTGTGGCCGCAACTGGCCAAGTTTGCCATGGAAAAGCTGTCCTGCCCGGCCAGTAGTATGGCATCAGTATGGACCATAATAGTTACCCCAAGAAGAACTTGCCTGTCCACCCAAATATGGAGAAACTGACCTTTGTCAAGATGAATCAGGCATGGATCAGCCAGGATTTTCACCCACCAATGGCTGATGCATCAGACTAGATCATCCATGGTGCCACACCAACACTCTGACAAAAGAGACAGGTTTATTCTGGCTACCTGCCTCAGCTACTATTCTCATGCTATCACCCGCCTGATGCCACACATCTGATGACAAGTGCTCCTTCTTTCATCCACCATCTTCAGCGGGTACTGGTATTGCCACCCACCTCCACACTGTGTCACCTTGTCACTCTGTGGTACCCTCATGCTGCTGCCACCTCTGCACTATGTCACCTTCCCACTCTATGGCCTCCTTAAGCTGCTGCCACCTCTGCACTATGTCACCTTCCCACTCTATGGCCTCCTTATGCTGCTGCCACCTCCACACTATGTCACTTTGCCACTCTGTGGCCTCCTCATGCTGCTGCCACCTCCACACTATGTCAACATGCCACTCTGTGGCCTTCTGATGCTGCTTTATTTGACCCTTTTTCTGATCTGTCAGAAGGAAGGAAAAATGAGACGCACAATGGATCCTGTCTTTGTAGCAGCTGTAATGCCTGTATGGTCCCATCAGAATTGACTTGTGATTTGGTAGCCAAAAGCAGGAGTGGGTACAAAATACAGAAGACATGCAAATATTCTATTCACGTGTTATCTCCATTTTGGATCCACTCCTGTTTTTTGGGGCATTAGCAATACTGAGGGATTACTGACCAAATGCTGACCGAGTGAAGGCGGATACTCCACAGACAGGATCAGTTTTTTGTGGGTTATTGTTCTGACGGATCAGAGGAAGAGCAAAGTAATCAGTGATGTCAACACAAACTTACTGCTGACACCCTCTCCACTCTTTCGGGGGGCTCTACTTGTATAAGCGTTTAATTAAGCAGGTTCTGTAGACATCTATGTGGAATCAGCTGACGACAGTGTAAAAGGAGTGCTCTTCTTCTAGGTGCTATCATCGACCTGTAAGGTTGAGTTCATACTTGAGTTATTTGGTCAGTTCTGGCCCCGTTACCGTCCTAATAAGTGAAGTGTGCAGTGACTCTAAGTCATCTGCATGTCATACGGACTCAAAGTATTATTTCACTACCACAGCATACTCCCTATTCGTGTTACTGCAAGGCACAGTGTTCTACACCCCTATAAAGGCTCTCTGCAGTCAGGAAATAGCCATTTTTTAACAAAATTTGCAGCGAATATATTCGGATCAAATGGAAATTTTTCTAAAAAGTTTGCGTACCGGCGAATCAAATTTTTCTAAATATTGCTCATCTCTATTTGTATCCTGAGGCCATTGTTTCTTGAGGGACCTCTGTACTACTCTTTTACTTATATTATGTTTTACGTTAAAGCGGCAACGTGCAAATTTGTTAAATGTTCTTCTCTATGTCACTATCACAGGGTGAGGCAATGTTCGGTTTCATGCCATGTGCCGATTTTGGGTTACTGTCTCTTAAAAGAAATGTATATAATCATGCATGTGTGTATTTTCTGTGTAAAGGAGTTAAGCCCTTATAGCAAACTGCAGAAACGTCAGGTGTGTAAGGGCTCTTTCATACTTGCGTTGTTCTGTTCCGGCATAGAGTTCCGTCGTCGGGGCTCTATGCCGGAAAAATCCTGATCAGTTTTATCCTAATGCATTCTGAATGGAGAGAAATCCGTTCAGGATGCATCAGGATGTCTTCAGTTCAAGACCGGAATGTTTTTTGGCCGGAGAAAATACCGCAGCATGCTGCGCTTTTTGCTCCGGCCAAAAATCCTGAACACTTGCCGCAAAGCCGGATCCGGAATTAATGCCCATTGAAAGGCATTAATCCGGATCCGGCCTTAAGCTAAACGTCGTTTCGGCGCATTACCGGATCCGACGTTTAGCTTTTTCTGAATGGTTACCATGGCTGCCAGGACGCTAAAGTCCTGGCAGCCATGATAAAGTGTAGTGGGGAGCAGTATACTTACCGTCCGTGCGGCTCCCGGGGCGCTTCAGAGTGATGTCAGGGCGCTCTGACGTCATTCTGGAGCGCCCCGGGAGCCGCACGGACGGTAAGTATACTGCTCCCCCGCTCCCCACTACTACTATGGCAACCAGGACTTTAATAGCGTCCTGGCTGCCATAGTAACACTGAACGCATTTTGAAAACTGATCAGTCTTCAAATGCTTTCAGTTCACTTGCGGTGTTACGGATCCGGCAGGCACTTTCGGCAAATGGAGTACACGACGGATCCGGACAACGCAAATGTGAAAGAACCCTAAGCTGGGCGGTGTGCACCGTGCTGCACCTTGGCATTCTTAATTTTTGTTTATCACTGTGTGAGTTTTGCAGAGGTGTAAACCTATATGTTCTTTCTATTTAGGTGTGCTTTTTATTAGGATGTGTAGCACACTGTTAAAGAATATCTGTCAGCAGGATCAACCCTTTTAAACCAGGCAATGCGGAAGATCCTGTGGTGTAAAAGTACACCTTTCTTAGGTTTCTCTGATGCTCCTTTTTTGTGTTTTAATCATTTTTATTTTTAGGCCTCATGCACACGACCGTTGTGTGCATCCGTGGCCGTTGTGCCGTTTTCCGGTTTTTTTTGCGGACCCATTGACTTTCAATGGGTCCGTGGAAAAATCGGAAACTGCACCGTTTGGCAGCCGCATCCGTGATCCGTTTTTCCTGGCCGTGAAAAAAATATGACCTGTCCTATTTTTTTCACGGCCAACGGTTCACAGGACCCATTCAAGTCAATGGGTCAGTGAAAATCACGGATGCACACAAGATTGTCATCCGTGTCCGTGATCCGTGTCCGTGATCCGTGTCAGTTTTTTCCTATCATTTCAATGGCAAACTTGACTTAGATTTTTTTTTCATTTTTCATGTCCGTGGATCCTCCAAAAAACAAGGAAGACCCACGGACGAAAAAACGGTCACGGATCACGGACCAACAGAACCCCGTTTTGCGGACAGTGAAAAAATACTGTCGTGTGCATGAGGCCTTAGGCAAATGAGCTTATTGGTGCAGAGAGTGGGGCACCTGCTCCTCCTGCCACTCCCTGTTTTACCATTCATTGACTGGACCAGGCATCTCACCTGGCCCTATAATATCGCGCCTCCATGGTCACTGTTAGGATCGGCACATCTGCAAAGAGCCTAAGCAGTGCAATTGGTCTGTGCATGTGCTGACCACCTACCATTGCATGTTTGTTTTGGCTTCACCTACCATCAACGCAGCCTACTTGTATTGGCCCTGCCTTCTGCCAATTTGGAACCACCTACAACATGGGGCTACTTTTATCTTTTTTTCAAGGGCCACTTTAAGTGCCCAGTCTGCCCCTGGAAAGGTTGGTTGATATAATTGATTTGTGCTTCCTGTCTTTATGGACTCTGTGGCTGAAGATGGCTGTCTAAGCCCTAAGGATGGAGCCAGGACGTGTGGGTTGTTATTTTTTTTTGTTGGGAAATTGTGTAGAGCACACAATTTGTCTCCTTGTAGGAGGTTTTTTTTATGTACGTCAAAAAACAATAGAATGAATGTTGACTGAAACTGATAGGTTTATTAAAAGTGAAACATTATCCTATCGAATAGCAATGCTATGGTAACTAGTTGGCAGCAACTGTTTGGTCAATGAAGTTTCTGAGTTCAGTGACCCGAGCATAGACCCCAGGAGATGAAGGAGAGCAGGTGCCACTTCCCCAGGATACTATTCCAACCAAAGTCCAGCTGTCATTCTTCTGACAAACAAGAGGCCCGCCAGAGTCACCCTGAAATTTCATAAAAAAAAGATTTATTAACTCACTAACTTAAATGATGTCACCCCTTCCTCACCCTGGGCCCTGTGACAGTGGCATGGTCTGCCTCCATTGAACTGTAAGCCACAGATACTTCTTCTCCACTCAGCAGTTTACCAGTTTTGAACTGCTAAATCAGCGGCAGATTTATCCCATGTGAACATAGCCTGAGGGTCTAACACCACTTGAGGTCTACTGGTAGACCCCGTTCGACTGTTTGGGCACAGCTGCTGTACACCATGAGTGATAGTCTCAGCAAGAAACATTCCATTATTTAATAAAAAAAATGTACCATGCAGGAGGATGCTCCATCAGCTCCAGCGCAGATCATGACATCGTAGATCTTGTTACCCCAATATTTCTTGCATTCAGTGTTAGTGAGGAGAGGCAGCGCTACCTGTTGCAGTCTAGCCGGGGTATCGTTTGCTGAAATAAGATGTAAAGATAAATAAAAGAACATTATTTCTTGGAAAATTATTTTACTGCATGAATAGTTTATCTTGGCTGAATCCATCCACAAGGAAATATCAACTTATCTTACTAGAGAATTTCTTGAAATTAATTTCAAGTCCTATTCTAATAAATCAGTCAGAAGGTTCAATTCAGGTAAGAATAAAGTCGACGAGAATAGAAAGTCCTCCAAATGACCTGAAAATTGGTGTAGGATACTCTGAGGTCCCCTAGGACTTATATTTTTTTTATCTTCTCTCTCTCTTGCTTTTTTAAAATTCCTAACACTTTCTCTTCGATTTTAACTGCAACTAAATTTTTTACAAAATTTAAGTCAAACTCATTTAGAATTGATTCACTCATCGCTACTTCTTAGGATGCAACCTACACAAGTAATTAATAACTGAATGTGAAAACAGCCATGTACACAAAAAAAAACCTCCAGCACTGGTCTATTCTCCCTGGAATGTACAGATACACATGAATGGGTGGTATTGTATATTGGGTAACTATATGTAGAGTAAAACAAAAATACTTTGTGAATGCATGGAATAATTGGGACAAGAAAAGATTTATGAATGTACAACTAGTTCCGTGTATTGTGTTGATGTTTTCAGTGTCGGACTGGGGTGCCGGAACCCAACGTTTAAATATTACCTGCTCACACAGCAGCAAGATGCTACCAGATGATTGAATATGGGGAACCCTGCGGCAACTTTGAGACGGTAGGTCCTGGGGATAGGAGGACACTGGCTAGCTTTCCTCTATACCTAGAAGTCATCTCAGCTCTGATCGTGTCTATGTTCATTTTCTTACAGACTTCACACAGATTTCTTACACAAGATGTGGATGAGATTTGTTTAATCTGCTTCTAATATAAAACACTGCAGATTTTCCACCCACAAATCTTTGACAAAAAATCCACAGCATTAACTGTATGTCCTACTTCCTAAGGCTGTTCTGGCAGAGGAACAGCCTGCCAGAGTTCATCGTATCCAGCATAGTCGTATAGGACCGGAGCATCGCCCAATTGGCTATAATGGGACATGGAAGGGGATTGCGCCTGTTTCCAGCATTAGTGCTGGGATTCGGCCAGACAAAAACTGGTACTTGCACTAGTATTTGACCGGCCAAATCCCGACACTCATGCCAAAAACTAGCTGGATCACCACCAAGTGCGATTATAGTCAATAGGCTCTGGGGATGAATGGTGAACAGTGAACTCCGGCAAGCTTTTCCGCTTCTGGAGCAGCCTAATGGATAGTTTTAATGTGTACGTGAAACTAACCTAACAGTCCTTCTGACTATTTCTTGTCCTGCCCCAGTCCACTAAAGAAGTTGCTCCACAAATTGTACACATCTGGTTATAGTTGTGCTGAAACATTTAGGCCAATTTCAAGCGCATTCAGCCCGTGAAATACAGAGGTATTTCCTGGACTGACGCTGCTCCTGTGACACAAACTCACAGCATTATAATGATTTATAATGCTGTTTGTTGCTGCCTGGCCTCGGCTGTAATGAATTGTACTGACTGGCATTATATGAGTGCAATTCAGTACAGCCAAGGTCAGGCAGCAATGCACTGCATAGTGCATTATAAATAGTTATCATCCCGTGAGTTTGTGTCACAGGAGCAGCATTCAGTCCTGGAAACACCTCTGTCTCATGGAACGTATGTCATGGACTGAATTACAATTATAATACATTATGTCATGTACATACTGTTGTAAGAAAAATAAAATTCTGTTTTAGTGGGGACTTAAAGATATTTTACCTAAATTTATTGAAGAGCGGTCATTATAATTTATGCCAATCTTACCTGAGGAGTCCGTCAGCCCCCATCCTGTGGTGACACACCTCAAACCACCTTCAAAGTTGTCAGTACCCGCTGCCACACAAACAGGAGACACTTGTGGTTGGACAGTAACGGGGGAAGACAGTTTGATCAGTGTAATGTCATTTTTTATAGTGAAAGCGCTGTACTGTGGGTGCTTGAAGACCTTGAATAAAAATCAGACAAGTACAAATTTATCACGCTCCTTTTATACTTATCTATCTATGCTATGATTGCCTATATAGAAAAGGAACATATTTGTACACATATCACAGAGCATGCCCACAACTCTCTCCTATAGCATGATCACCTGCTCTGCTGTAGCCAACCACTGGCTTCAGCAGTGACTTCCATGTCCACAAGAGACTGGTTGGCTGCAGCAGAGCTGGTGATCATGCCCGTGTCAGGCCGGAGGTTTCTAAGCCGCAGGCCAAAAGATTGACACGTGGGAGTCCATGGCTCTGGACCCGAGAGGTGAGGAGCAGGTAAGTATGATTATTTTCATAGTGGAGGCATGTTATTTATTCCCGGACAACCTGGTGTAATCTGCAGGCAGCATGTTATAGAGCAGGAGGAGCTGAGCAGATTGATATATAGTTTTATGGGAAAATATCCAGTATAACCTTTATTTCATTCATTAAAATTCCTGCTCATTCTGAGTTTTAAAGTCCAGGAGGCGGTCCTATCAGTGATTGACAGCGATCTCTGTATACACAGTCATAGGGGGAAGGCTGTCAATCACTGATAGGACCGTCCTCCTTGACTTCAAAGAACAGAAAGAGCAGGAATATAAATGAGTAAAATACAAGGTTTACTGAATCCTTTCGTATAAAACTATATATCAAACTGCTCAGCTCCTCCTAGTCTATAACGTGTTGTCTTCAGTTCAGACACCATGTTCAACCTGACAGATCCCCTTTAAGGAACAGAAAATCTTTAGTCTTTAAGTGTAGAAAGTAACTTTATTTTTGAATATTTAGTTCCCTACAGTTATGGTATGAGAAGATATGGATATACCTTGGCAATGTCTTTAACTTGAATATTTTCATTAGATGAAGCCTGGTCAAATTCCCCTAAAATAACCTTATGTGTAGTCCTGCAAGTTAAGAGATAGAAATGTAGCTCACGCCATAGATATAAATAAAGTCACATCATACATATAAATACATTTATATTGTGTCTGGGTTTAGTTGAGACTGCTTTCTCTGCTCCCCTGCTAAGCTGTATGAGGCCTATATCAGTTTGACATCCACAGACCGCTCATGTATTTGCCGCGGCCTGGGAGGAGCTGGAGTGGAGTTTAAGAACAGTTTATCACACTCCTGTTGCTCCCATGGGCTGGGGCAGCGACAGGAGGGTGCACCCTTTTTCGCTCTGGGCACACCCTGGTTCTGGGGCTCCTGCCTTATGGTAGTTGGGGTGCCTGTAATATTAAAGGGGTTGTGCAATGAAAAATATTCTACAGTTTTCAACCCAGCACCTGGTTCTGAAAACTTTTGTAATTTAATGTAATGAAAAATTTGGGCTAGCCACTGAGTTATTCAATAAAATGTATCTGTATAGCGTCACTGGCCCTTTGTCCTGTTTCTTTGTCCTGTTGGTCACACATGCTCAGTTTCACCCTTCAACTGTCTCCTGAGCTGTGATAGGGAGAGAGCTCCAGGATAAAAAACACACCTCCTGTGCTACAGCAGAAAGGACACTCCCTTTGAGCTGTTAGCTTGATATAAATCTAGCAGAACAATGAATGGGGAGATCTCTGGATCCATGTGACGTACAGGACTGGTTCTAGTTTTCTTAGAAAGAGATTGTCATGTACTATATGATGTCTGATTTTCATTTTTTGCAATAAACATGGGATAACCCCTTTAAGTGTCTGTATGGGTGCAAGGCAGGGCGTGTGGAGTGCAATGGCCAGCGTATGGTGCAGGAGTAAAAAACAGGCTATATGTAAAATAATAACTGCTTTGCATTACTCAAGTGCAACATGAGAGTTGGGAGACACAAATGGGAGACTCAGATCCAACTGTCCACAATGCAATTCTCTCCCAGATAGTGATATATGGATTTAGGCAAAGATAGGCGTTATGGCACTCTTCTCTCTCTGTCTCAAGTCTCTCTTAGTAGAATCAATGGCAGGCAATAGTACTCGTACAATAATGGCTGTAATGTCCACTGCTGGATATAGGGTTTTAGTGATACGACTGGCCAAGTCGTGTGCAGATGTGAAGGGTGTCCCTCACAGCAGTAAAGTCTTAGCAGCTTTTGGTAGCAGGTTACCTTAATGACTCCAATGCTGAGCAATGCAAGTTCTAAATTCTCCAATTATCTCCTCTGTCTTTTTCTCTCTCTCTCCGTAGATCATGCAGAGATTGGTTGGTCCCTGTAGCTTTCTGGCCCTAAGAAGAGGGTGCATGAGGCGACAGCTTTGCCTCTATCTTAACTCTTAACCCACTAACTGAGCTAGGGGTGGATCCTGGATCCTCACCCATCCTCCTGCAAGAGCTGAGCCAGTATTGTTACCCCTGATTATGCCATGCATACATGGCTATGCTGGGTACAATACATTAAATAGTAGTACAATATATTACGGATATATGTCTGTGATTATGGATTCCTCACGCACATTATAGTCTATGGGGAGAATCTATCTAACCCTTCACTCCAGAATTCTGGAGTGCAAGTTTTGTGACTTTTTGTGGTCACTTGCAGATTTTTTTTTTTACTTTTTGCATTTTTACATCACTCATTCTAGTTTTGAAAAGTGGGTGGAAAAGTAGCCACTTTTGTCTAGAAATGCTACTCTAGTTTTCTACCCCACCGCCCTACTGAAGTGGCTTTGGGAGATTTTTTTCTGACTTTTTTGAAAGAGTCCTAGTGATAAATCCAAACAACTACATATTCGAGGAAAACTGACTTTCAAATATTACCCTCATGATAAATTCTTTCCTATCGGTCTGTGAAAACCATGGACACAACACCGATGCCATCCATGTTTGTTTAGTGGTTTTCATGGACGATTGGTAGGAGATGCTCTGGAAACTGATTTTAAGCCTGGCAATGTCAGTGAAATACAGATGAAAAATGGAGAGTAAACAAAGGACACACTGGCCAAACACAGATTCTTCCCGGACATCTTCACAGATGACCACTGACCTTCTTGTCACGGGTTTCATCACGAACACGGATGTATGAAAGAGGCCTGAAAGTGATAGCACTATTTTTTTTATGGAACCCTGGTTGGGGAACTGACTAAAGTGTATTCACTAGTGTTGAGCGAATCGAGCTTCAGATCCTAGATCCAAACTTGATTTGTTAAAAACTTAATTTGAAGGTTTATTTGCTCAACACTATCACCCCTTGTTTAACCCACCACCCAGTCAAAACTTTTTGTAATATTTTTTTTTTTCAGTCAATCATTTAGTTCTCGCCAGGCATCTTAATCAATTTGACAGATATCTCCTCCAGATAACAATTTTCAAAGCCTTTTACTGTATATTTATTCATGCAGATGAAAAAAACTGATGCAAAAGGACATTTGAGGTTAAAAGGAATTGAGTTTTGTACAAAAGAAGTTCAACCAGTGATCTGATATCTCTTTATATTTCGCTACAGTAACATCTGGATCAGCTTTTTTTTTTTTATATATATAATTGGCAAACACTTACCTGACACCACAATGAGCAGCAGTTACCACCCAGTTAGCACTGATAAGGGATCCACCACAGAAGTGAAATCCAGTCCTGTCCTGTAATGACACTCCAAGAGTTATTATATGACTACGAATGGAGATCGCAGATCTAAACCTGCTCTTACAAATTGATTGATTGTAATTTAACTTTTAAACGTAAAGGGATTTTCTGTAGATAAAGGGGTTGGGCAGTGCAATGATATTCATGACCCTTCCTCAGGAGGAGTCATCAATATCAGATCAGTTGGGGTCTGCCTCCTGGCACCCATAGCGATCAGCTCTTTGAAGGGTTCGATGCACTGCTTCCACTTCAAAATTACCTGTCGCCTTTGCAGC
The DNA here is from genome assembly GCF_014858855.1 of Bufo gargarizans. Classification (NCBI taxonomy): domain Eukaryota; kingdom Metazoa; phylum Chordata; class Amphibia; order Anura; family Bufonidae; genus Bufo; species Bufo gargarizans. Next base: position 94,069,130 of record NC_058089.1, on the reverse strand, counting down.
GGCAGCGGCAGCACAGTGTAATCACAACTGCTCATCCCATTCACTTGAATCTCCACTGTCTTGAGGCATTGTTCATGGCGGATAGATGAATATCGGGTCTCTTCTGTATGTCAGAATGAGCCAGACATGAATCATCAACCATTCCTAGTATAGGAAGGTAGTGATGCAACAAATGGTGATAGTACATTTTGAGTATATATTCCTAAATTCTCACAGAGATTCTACAGCCCAGTCGCCCCTCGGGAGATTAAGTCCCTTATGGACTTTTGTCAAACTGTAAAAGGTAGCTGGGAATTGTGGCAATAAACAATGAAACTCATCTTCACTGATCAAATTCTGGGTTTTAGCTTCTAGCAGGATTACCCTCACACGTGGACTTATACAATTCAAAGTCCATCATCATAGTGTTCCCACCCTTATCAGACGGTTTGATAACAATGGTGGTGTCTTTCTCCAGTTTAGAAATTGCTTCCATCTAAATTTTGCAACAGTCGGAATAAAATTTTTGGATACCCAGGGATTCTATTTCCTTAGTCGTCATGTTTAAGAAAACATCTGTATGTGACAAGATGGCATCTATGTGCTTTTAGACTTGTGAATGGGCCTTTGCCTAGAGTATTCTCAACGTTATTGTCAAGGACGAACGTCAAGTAACATGTCTTTCGGATGACTGAATAAATCAAATTGGGTGGGGACAAATGGTAAGGCTTTGTTAAGGATCCAGTTCTCTGATAGTGTTTTGGATATTGATAATTTTGTTGACCTAAATTTGGATTTATTGGTTGCCAATGCGAAAAGGGATTGTTGTCCCCTGATCTAATCAAACCATTGTCACAGTCTCATTGTTCTCCTGAGTTCCTCCCCCTGCCTTGACCTCCTCTTACCCCATGCTGTGACCTAGGGGGTCTATGTGATGGATTCCACATCCCCGAGAAAGACCTCAAGGACATCAACCTCTTATAAAATTAATTGGCTAAGCTGTGTGGCTTAGGACTAAGAGGAAGACATAGAGAATTCATAAAGCCCTGAATCCTGCAAGCCCTATCTTCTCTAAGTAAAATGTGATTCATTAGTAGTAGATAAGTAGTAGATAAGTTATAGTTTTTCTCTAAGTAAAATGTGATTCATTAGTAGTAGATAAGTTATAGTTATATATAGTTATATGTTATAATAAGCAGATAATTCCTCTGTAATGTCCTTGGTATGGATGTGAAGAGTACCCTGGAGGGATCTAATTTGCTTATGTAAATTATGTTTGCAACGGAACCAGATGTCAATCCGCTATGCCACTGAACTGATTTGGCTTGGGACTATTACTACCCCCAGGTGGGTCAAATATGAAAACATGCAGAGTTTGGTACATGGGAAGGCAAACAAGTCAATAGGCACCTTCACAGGAAACTAGCTAACTAGAACCTATTGCTCAGAGGCATCTTTCCACAGGGGAAGGTGCCTAAATACCCAAAGGTGGCCTGGGGAGAACTGAGGTGCATACACACTTGTCCTTTAAGGAAGAGTGTGCATGTCCTACAGGCAATAGGAAAAGAGGCTGCAGTACGTTGGCAAGAGATGAGCAAGGTAGCGCTACTGTGGTGGGTGTAATCGCCTGAAGGAAACAGGAAGACACCGGTGGGTACGAATTACCGGGGGATATACAGCAGGGATCTGGCAAGTGCTCTGGTGGCCATGCCCATGAGGTGAGGCGAGACTGCGGAATGTATGGTCCACTGGTATAACAGAGTTCTTTATTTTTCAGGGAGGCCATAATAATATTATTCTAAAGACAGATTAAGTCATAATCCTGCTCTGCATGGATCACTCAAAGTCTTATGGTAAGATATAAAAGGTGTTGACAGGTAGGATGCTGAAATTACCTGGAGGGAGACCTGCCATGGCCAGGATCCTGGAATAGCTTCTTCCCCATTTACAATTCTGGAATATCCAGTGAGTACTGGCTGGATGGCTGGCCTGCCACATCCTAAAAATGGTAAAATAGAGCAAAACGATAGGCAGTAGTGTAAAATATAAATTAAACTGCAATCCTTTTGCCCTTATCCTTGCTGCAATCTCCGCATTTTGTACAGAACAAATTGCATTATAACTATTACTTATTAGTATAGCATTTCCTTGTCCACAGTTGATCCTTATATAGAGTATTTTACATATTTTGTGCAGAATCAGCACCATCACTGTGTTTTCTTATAGAGTTACATTGTTTCCAATTATTTCATTATTCAAATCCAGTTGAGCAAATAAATGTTATACCAAAGGTACAGAGATAACATACATCATTAGCATGGTTGAAAAAAGAGTGTGAAAGTAGCCTAAATGGAAGGGGAGTGATGACACTTATAGCAGTTCCTATGCCCTAATCATTTGCTTACCATATGTTGTGCCTAAGAGGGCAATGAATGACAAGAGGCAAAGTATCGCCATTCTGCTTCAATATGAGCTATGTGAGACTGTCAGACTTTGCATTAATGTTTTTATTCACTTAGCCCTCCAATGAAAACATGGACCATTATCTAATGGGTGGAAACTGCTCAGGGAAAATAGCATTTGGTTATCAAAAACCCTAGATGATTAGAGAGCACTCCTGGAGAGAAGTGAAATTGTAACAGTTGGAGCAAAAATATGGCTGATGCCCAAGATAAACATTATAATACTGTAAAAATGTAAATGATTAGCTCCTTCATGAGAACAAAAATACAAAATTTAAAATTAAATAAAATAAAATATACCATTGTTACCTAAACCATTGAAATATGCAATGTAAAGCTTGCTTCGCTCATTTATCGCGTTCATAGGAATGTTCGTCCCTGATAATGTACCCAACATTTGGGCCGTGTAAACCCGCCTTAAGATTGGCAGTACTGTAGTTCCACTGGCCCTGGATGTGTTGGTGTGGATTTCACACGGCCGTGTAAACCCGCCTTAAGATTGGCAGTACTGTAGTTCCACTGGCCCTGGATGTGTTGGTGTGGATTTCACACGGCTGTGGCTATGTTCGTCCATTTGGCTATAGCTCTACATAGAGAAAGTTCAGTGCACTTGTGGACATTGTTATGGTTGCACAAATTGCACTTGATGTCTGCCTGCAGTGGGGCATACAGGTTCTTTCTATGGTGACAGAGTACTGTAAAGCTCCTAATGCTGTATTATAAGCTGATGTGTTTCTTGAGGATAGGTCATCAATATTTAATTCCAGGAAAACCCCCTAAAGCACTGGCCATATTCTGTTTGCTATAATTTATGTGAAATAATGTCTCTTTATGTCCTTTGATGGTGGTCTAGTCCTGTGTTGTTTTGTGGTGTACAGTGATCTTTCTATAGATTTTTATATGAATCTGTTTGAACAGAGACCTGTAATGATATGAGATCCTTACTTTAAAGGGTTGTGCACCTATGTGGGGGAAAAGGTCTCTTGGACAGACTTGCTTCCCAGCATTCTCTCTCCGCTCCTTCTCTCCCCAGCATCAGCTGCTCCACTGCACCCCGAGGATGTAAACAAGTTGCCAATTGCTGGCCACAGCAGTGACCTGCTCCCCTTGCATCACATGACCACTTGATATGATGCTACGGGAGCAAGTGCAGTCTGCTGGGACATGCTGGAGGCAGGCCTGGGGCCTTTGCTAGGCCCAGGCCTGCATGCACTCATCTGCTGGTATGGGCCATTAGACCAAGAGCACAGCTCTAGTGGGAGAGCCAAGCCTCCACCCTCCACTGTACGGGAGGCCCATAGACAATATCATTTGTGCCATTGAGGTCTTTTAGTCCTCCTCCTGGACCACTTCTGAGTTTGAGCCCCGTTGCAGCATGCTTTACCAGCCTGCACTATAGCTAGGCCCCTGTCTTAAACATTTTTCCTGCAGTGATAAGAGACAGCATACTTTTCAAGCATTTCTCTATTCCTCTTCTATTCCTCTTCTAGGGATCGGTGGGGTATCAGTGCTCAGACCGATCAAAACTTTTGAGGCCACGTCTGGGGTTCCAGTGTAACCAGGTAGGAGCACTGTGACACGTGCAACACCAATAAGGCTACTGGGTGTGCAGGCTTGACCTGTAGCCAGAGCTGTCACAATTTGCCATGGAACTCTTGGCTTGCCCCTTGTCCAGTGTCCTGTCCCAATGGACATTCAGCGCAGCAGGGGAGATCGTGACCGATAAGCGCACTCGCCTAGCTCACGACAGTGTGAACTACCTCACATTTCTAAAAATGAATGAGGCATGTAGCTTGAAGGAATTCAACACCTGTGATGACCACGTTTAATTGAATTTCACCTATTAATATTGTTTTTTTTTTCAAGAGGGGTGATTTCGTTAGCCATGTTTTTAATCCAATTTTATATTTTTAGTTCTTTTAAACATATGTATTTGACATGTATTTGTACTGGCCTGCAGTAAAATTGATATCTAATGATCATCTAATATACCTCCAGCCACATAATCACTTGATGTTTTCTGTCCGGTGAATGCTTAAGGTTTGGAGCTTGTACTCCACTGGCCTGCAGTAAAATATATATATATATATATATATGCAGAGAATCGGACAGCACTCCAAGACTTGAAAAAAGTAGAAATCTTTATTCACCCATGTGAAAAATAATTGCAACGTTTCAGCTCACAATCGAGCCTTTCTCAAGCCTGAGAAAGGCTCGATTGTGAGCTGAAACGTTGCAATTATTTTTCACATGGGTGAATAAAGATTTCTACTTTTTTCAAGTCTTGGAGTGCTGTCCGATTCTCTGCATATATTACAAGGTGGAAAGCTCATTCCTTTGGACACAGCACCTGAGCCAACAGACTGGTGCCGCCAAATCTCCTTTTCTGCTATATATATATATATATATATATATAAAAATGAAAAAGAGAAGGCAGCACTCCAAGTAGTGAAAAAGGTGGACGGTTTATTCACCCAACCAGCAGCAACGTTTCAGCTCTCTCTATGGAGCCTTTGTCTAGCTGAGTAACATGTGCAGAGTAACATACATAAATAGTGGTAAATTAATTCATAATACAATAAAGTGCAGGTACATAAAAGGTACAATCACTTTAGTAGTATAATTCATCCATAGTCATAGTGTAAGTCTGCTAAAACATAAATATCATCATAAAAATTCCATAATAGAATTCATATAGTGTAAAAATCTGCAAAGTTTGCATGATTGGTAATCAGTGTAAGGGTGAACAGGTGTAATAACAACATATTTGAATAGAAAATCAAATTAAAAACCTTTGAACGGATCAATGCTGGTTGAAGAGACATGGTGGAGACTGCTGGCGTCCGGAAGGAGCAACGGCGCATGCGCCGCTCTGTCTATTATCGCGAGATTCATACTACTTCTGAGCAGCCTAAAGACCATAACAAAGATGGCCGCTATGGAAACATTACATCCGCGTGCATGCGCAAGCCGGCACTGCCGCCCATGCAGAATTGGCGACACGTAAAGTGTCAGAGAAACACCGCAGTACATAGCAGAAGGGGCTGGTCCATGTATCGGGGGCCAGTGGTTCAATGCCGGTCAACGAAAGGACATCTGTATGAGCAGGGGGGTACGGCTGTCACACCGCCACCACCCCGTTCCCCAGAAAAATCAGCACAACCGCTCCATGTCACATATCACCACACCATGAATGGGATCCATATTAGTGAATCAACCACACACGGTAGTGGGAAGTGCACGGATACACTGCTTCGGTGAACATAGTATCAAAATGAATAAACATGGCAACCAACCCGTCTGACAGATGCCACCCGAGTCCCAAAAGGGAAGGGGGAGGGGGGGCTGGAGTCGCATCAAGTTCAGACAGGGGCTGCCACTAACCTGCTCAGCAAAATGTAGTAATACAATTATATATAAAAAAGGGGATCGCCGACACAGTTCCTCCATTCTTCACCATATGTGTCCATTCATAATATATATTCTTAATGTTGTCCTATACAGGAGAAGAAGAAAAAGAAAACAGTTATTATATAAAACCAGTAGAGCTCACGTCTCTTTAATAGTTTCGTTCGATCACCACCTCGTCTTGGGGGGGATATTTGTTCCAGAATTCTAAACCTTAAATCATTTTGTGTATGTTTCGCCTCCGTGAAGTGTTTAGACACAGGGAGATCCATTTTTTGTTTTCTAATAGAATATCGATGTTGATTGAGACGGGTTTTGACGTCCCATGTGGTCTCACCGTTGTAAAGAAGATTACAAGGGCAAACCAGCAAATAGACAACATACGATGAATCACACGTTAAATATTGTCTGATTTTAACCCTCTGTCCTGACACCGAATGAACAAATGAATCACTTCTCAACATTAACTTACAATTAACACAATTGTAACAAGGGTAACAACCCTTCCTGGTCGACCCAAAATATGTCTCGCACGTCTCCCTGGATGTACCTATGTCAGACTTCACCAATCTGTCACCAAGATTACGGCTGCGTCGATATGAGCAGAGGGGTGGAGATTTGAATTCCTCCACCTTTTCAAAGTTACTGGTTAAAATTCGCCAATGTTTTCTAATTATGGCTGCAATATTCGCACTGTTAGTGCTGAATTCTGAGACAAATGGAATCCGAGACTGGGACCGTTTAGGGTCACCTAGTCCTCTTTGATAATCTCTTTGGTAAGAGGTTTAACTCGATTGATGTGTTCTCGGATCAGTTTTTTGGGGTATCCGCGTGTCTGGAATTTTAAACCCATTTCTTGCAATCTATTGTCTATTTTTGCTGGGTCTTGCACAATTTTCTTTACTCTAAGGAGCTGACTAAAAGGAAGTGACCTTATTATAGGTTTTGGGTGATGACTCTCGAAACGCAATAAAGTGTTTTTATCTGTAGGTTTTACGTATAGATCCGTTACTAGCTTATCATGCTGAATGCTAACCTGAGTGTCCAAAAATGGTATAGTCTCATCAGAGTGTGTCAATGTAAACTTAACACTAGGATCAATAGTATTGAGAAAACAATGGAAGGCGATGAGGTCCTCAGTGGCGCCGACCCAAATCAGGAAAATGTCGTTGATGTATCGCCACCACCCCAGCACATGGCTGAAGGGGTGGCACACATAGATGACAGACTCCTCAAGATGGGCCATGTAGAGATTTGCATAGGTCGGCGCCACATTGGACCCCATCGCGGTCCCACGTAATTGTAGGAAAAAGTCATCCTGAAACAGGAAATAATTCTGAGTCAGGATGAACCTTAGCAAAGAACTCAAAAATTGTTAACACTCAATGCTGTATTGTGTCTTGTGCAGGACCTGTTCGATGACTCGTATGCCTAATTCGTGTTCTATAGACGTGTATAGGCTTACCACATCAAATGAAGCCAACAGTGCACCTTTAGGTATGGGGAGATCATCAATTTTAGACAGAAAGTCATTAGTGTCTCTAATGTGGGATCTTGCCGATATGGCAAAAGGACGTAAGACTTTATCAAGAAAAATGGCTGCTTTACAGAACAATGAATCCATCCCGGAGACGATGGGACGTCCCGGGGGTGGATTCAAAGACTTATGTATTTTGGGCAAAGTAGATAAATTCATTGTGACCGGCTTATCACAGTATAGGAATGAAAAGATATTCTCATCAATAATACCTTTTTCCTTGGCTTCAATCAGTATTTATTTGAGCTCTCTCAACAACACAAACTTTGGATCATTGTAGATCCTTTCATACACCTTAGTGTCTGCCAGTTGCTGTCTGATTTCAGCCACATAGGATCTAGTGTCCATGACCACAACCCCACCACCTTTGTCAGCAGACTTGATGGTGAGGCTGCGTTCCGAAGCCAGATCTCTAAGTGCCACAATCTCAGCTGAGGTCATATTTGCAAATTTCAACGGTTGCTGAGAAGTTGCCTGTTTGAGACTTTCGATGTCGCGTTTGACCGCGAGACCAAAAGCCTCAATAGCAGGATGATCTATTGCTGGATTAAAATCACTTTTGAGGTATAAACCGATATTTTTGAAATTCAACTCACTGGTGTTGACATTTTCAGATAAAGGTCTGTCACTCTGGTCCGCAAACCACACTTTTAATTTATTGTTACGTAAAAATCTCTGCAGATCCATTTCTAGCTCAAACCATTTGGTTGTGCTCACGGGACAGAATGACAGGCCCTTATTTAATACCGATAACTGTGTAGTACTTACACTGTGGAGGAGATATTTACCACTATATCTTGCATCTCAAAGTCCTGCCCCGTTGGGGCTGTACATTTTTCCCTCTTCCTCTGTTTATGTTGTCTCCTCCCCCCTCGGCGAGTCCTGCCGACTCGGGGGTTCCCCCTAAAAAAGATACAGAGGGCATAGCAGAGTTGGTGTCCAACTGAGGCTCCATAGCATTATCCCAGGTAGAGTGTCCCTGTGACTTTTTGTTGGTCAATGGAAAGGAGGAACCGTATTTATCCCCTGGAGTCCTACGATTTCTTCTTTGATCACCTTGCCAATTATAGACAAAACTTGTTGCGTAGTCATCCACATCCCGCATCCATTTGTGACGTTTTTTACTTTGTAGGGCTGCCTTGAATTTCTCAAAGTGTGGCGCACTGTTGGACATATAGGAGTCAAAGTCCTCTGTAGATAACACATTTTTCAATTTATCTATTAATTCATCTAAAGTTCTTTGTACTATTGCTTTTTCTTTTTGCAAAAATTCAACATTCAACAGAATGACATCAAAAGCGTATTTGTTCGAGATCTGGACAAATCTGGAGCAAAAATCTGCATTGTTTACAAATAAGTCCGGCCTTAAGTGGGAACGCATTCCTCTAGGGATCCTATGTGCAAGGTGGTATTCACTTAAAGTGGCAAGGTGCAGTTCCAAACTAATGAAACGTTTGTTTTCATTTTCAAATTTCCTCTTGAAGTCAGTGGCAGAAAATGTAGATAAAAAGGAAACGTCTCTCACCGAATCATGTAGTATCCTCTCCTAGTCTTCAGGTGTATAAGAAAACACATCTGGCTGTACACATCCAGTTATACGTTGCATATGCTTGGCTTCTTTGGGTCCAAAGATAGAAGAAAAAAGAAAAGAAGCAGCACACAAAAAAATATATGTGTGGGTGCAAAAATTTAGGTGGATTTTTGCACCCACACATATTTTTTTGTGTGCTGCTTCTTTTCTTTTTTCTTATATATATATATATATATATATATATATATACATATATATATAAAATGACCGTCTAATATACCTCCAGCCACATGATGAATTGATTTTTTCTGTACTGTGAATGCATAATTTTTGGGGCCTGTAATCTAACTGGCCAACAGTAAAATTGTTATACAGTGACCGCTTAATGTACCTCCAGCCACATAATGACTTGATCTTTTCTGTACGTTAAATGCATCCTTTTTGGGGCTTTTAATGTAACTGGCCAACAGTAAAAATTTTATACGGTGACCGCCTAATGTACCTCAAGCCACATAATCACTTGATGTTTTCTGTCCAATGAATGCCTAATGTTTGGGGCCTGTACTCCACTGGCCTGCAGTAAAATTGATATCCAATGACCGTCTAATATACCTCCAGCCAAATAATGACTTGATCTTTTCCGTCCGGTGAATGCATAATTTTTGGGGCCTGTAATGTAACTGGCAAACAGTAAAATTGTTATACGGTGACCGCCTAATGTTCCTCCAGCCACATTATCAATTGTTCTTTTCTGTAGGGTGAATTAATAATTTTTGGGGCCTGTAGTCCACTGGCCTGCAGTAAAATTGATATCCATTGACCGTCTAATATACCTCCAGCCACATAATCACTTGTTGTTTTCTGTACGGTGAATGAATAATTTTTTGGGCCTGTACTCCACTGGCCTGCAGTAAAGTTGGTATTCACTGACCATCTAATATACCTCCAGCCACATAATCACTTGATGTTTTCTGTACGGTGAATGAATAATTTTTGGGGCCTGTACTCCCGTAGCCTAAAATGAAATTTTTCTAGGCTCCAGCAGGGCACATTTTTTAGAGTTTCCCTTTAGAACGCATAAAAATGGCCCCTGATTAAAATACATATTTTTGGTGGGAATTTTTGCCATTGATCCCCATCTGGTATGTCACTGTCCATGTTGTGGGACAATTTGTGCACTTCTAGTAAGTATTTGGTGCCTGCAAATATGACCTGAAGGTTTTTTAGGTTCACCTGCCATTAAAGTGACTGGTGCCCACCGTGAACTTGCCGTTCGCAAACATTTGATCGCGTTTGCGTGTTCGCAATTTGTCCCGGCCGATGTTCGTCCATCACTACCTGGGACTATCGCAAAGCTATTGATAACTGGGTAGTCCGGTTGCTGGACTAATCTCTGTCTCATGACCCAGTACTGGAGCAAAAGACCGGGACCGTGGTCTGGATTTCGGTGGAAAGAGATAGGGGGTTTGTTCAAGACGATGAGACCAGGACGGAGTATTTCATCAATCGTTGCTCTGTTAAGCGTCTTTATTTACCGCAGGCCCGGCACAGCCTATATAAAGGGGCGCAAGTAGAATACACCCCGATAATGTCGTCCAAAGGCTCCTTCGCCACGGGGGTGAATTTATTGCCCAAGCCCCTCGTTCCAGTATACACACCAGAGACGTGGCAAGAGGACGCAGCTGCGGTGGGGAAAGTGGGACGTTTGCAGGAGACCACAGGGGAAGTGCTTCGGTTCCGTGAACAACCGCAGCCAGAGCTGGAACTACTCCTTCCCGGGTTGCCGCCGCCACTAGCATGCCAGGTGGGCTGTGTGTCCACGTTCATCAGTTCTTTCAAGCCAAAAGTGGTATATCAACTTCCCGGGTAGATGGCCGAAGCCCAGGACCCGCAACCACGTGAAGAGGAATACCTTCCAGTGCCCATACAGCCGGAGGTGCTGTACCCGTTGAGAATGGCTGGAGCATCCGCTCCTGTGCACCAGAAAGTTGCGGCCCAGGTGAGGAGTGCGACCACCCGGTCAGTATGGTGTTTAGCCACAGGACGGCAATGGCGCTTCTCCACCCAAGCCAGGATGTACTTAAAAAGACAGGACCGACCTTTAATGAGTTTTTCTAGCTCAAGCAGCAAGGAGGATTTGAGGTCCTTTCTCTAAGGCGCCTCATCCTCACTATCTAAAGAAACAGAACAGTGACTCTTGGGAGCCACTCAGTGGACTAGACCTGAAGGGTAAGGGCCTGTTGGCATTGTTTTATGTTTCAGGTTGCTCCTCGTTCCTGCCCTCACCCGGATGGCCATGTTAGTAAGGACTCCCCCCAACTATCAGCTTTGCCCAAGTTGCACTCAACAGCGCCCATTCTTTTTTTCGCCCTTTTCAGGTTATCTGGGAGCCCCTTTGCAAAAAGGTTCTCATGACCTGTTCTGCTATTCCTATACCATGTGGATAACAAGTGACATTGTTGCCTTATGTGGATTACAAAAATGGCATTGTTACCTCATTCGGATTACAAATAATGACATTGCCTTATTTCCTATGGATTACAAAGGAACTGTTTGCACTATTTGATTCCAGTTTGGTGCATTTTATTGGCCGACCAAGAAGAATAGACTTTAATGTGAATTGAATTGTGTGTATTCTCTTTCAGGTGATGCAATGTAACCTAATATGCATTTTGGTATGGGCTCTGCACTTTACATTGTTAGCCAGATAGTGAGCGACCTTACTTCTTCGATTAAATGGACTGCCTCTGAGGACGTTAATATACGTCACAAGCAGATCTAACATCGCCATTGCTTATTATGGACTGCCTCTGAGGACAATAAATACTAATGGTTCTTATGTGACCTTGTGTTGGGTATTGTATTGCCACACAGGGGGAACCAAGTGGTAAGTCACAAGCAGATCTGACATCATCAAGGGTAACCCGCTGCTAATATGTGTCTGGAGAGATTGGAGAGCACCGCCTCATCCTCCTAATTTTTATATGTTTTAGGCCTTGTGCTTAGCCAAGGTTATTTATATCCCTAGGTCTTGTGCTTAGCCAAGGGTATTTATATCCCTAGGTCTTGTGCTTAGCCAAGCCTAGAGGAAAATTTGTGTAGTTACCTGGTCAGTCATCAAGGTGACAAAGCGTAAAGCATTACTAGACCTTGTTGCTTGGAAGGGAATACAGGATGAAGCCACCCTTCTGTTTGCGGGCATATCATAGCATGTTGAAGGATTACAGTACATGACACCCCCACACTCCATATATGACTATGGCCACATTGTGAAGTATTGAGTGCTTAGTGCAGTATATTTGGTTGGTCGGTTTGCTGTGAGAGGGAAAACTTTGGTTAGACACCCTACTCAGGCAGGAATCCATAGCTAGCCGTCTTATGTCAGTCAGTATATGTATTTTCATGCAGCACTTAAATTTTTCCCAGGTACCCTTAGAGTAAATAAGCACAAGCTGAGGTTGGCTTGACTTTTAAGTAAGGGGTATGTAATGCCTCAGAATGCCGTTACCACTTTTGCGCCTTGCTACTATCTCCTATGGTTAACCTCATATCATCATATGTGTTTATTGCAGGACCGTCACACTGTGCATATCTATTTTATTGCAACTGTTTGTGTTCAAGTGTAATATGCCTGGTTCACCAGCAGATGGCGGCATAAATGGCAGAGCTATTTTACCTTAACCCTTCTTTCCATTCTAGCTCTCTCTAAGAGAGGGAGGGACTAGTTAGTGAGAAGTGAGTCTAGCTTATCCCCTGCTTGGGGAAAGAACCAGGAGCCTATCCCTGCCGGACGAACCCTGTCTGGGCCAGCTTGAGCACCTTCAGCTCAGCTGGATCTAGAGGCCAAAGCACAAAAGCCTCTGAAACCAGGAGTAAAGTGTTCCCTGGACAAAGTTAGAGACCAGACCAGAGAAAGTCAAGTACAGGATAAAGAGAAAGCTAAGTTATACAGCCAGCCTTGTTAGCACAGCAGATCAGGGACACAAGAGAGAAAAAAGAGGGGGTTAGTCACCTGGCTATCAAAATGAAGGTCAGGAAGCCTAACTCGCAGGGCGCCAAAGTGTGGATCCAAAAATATATGTATAGTTATATTAATATGAATAATTAGTGGAAACAAATAGAATAAATAAATAGGCTAAGAAGGCTGCCAGTGAGATAAACTTGGCTAGGGACTATACCTAGGCAAGGATAAACAATTGGAGAGAAATAGAAAAAGTTTTTAACTCACAAAAGGGCGCCACTCTTTCCTTAAATAATTGTAATATTAAGATTATTATAGTATCTTAAAAGTATATTTTACCAGAGTCACTATGTATGAGGAGCTGGAAATAAATTATGCAGTGGATTTTCAGCCAATGTCATATAAAACCACATCTGTAAAGTGAAACTAAATTTGTACTCACTTCACCCAGGAGGAGAGATGGGGGATAAACTCAAGACACCCCCAAACCCTTCCTCCTGCGCCTGGTTCGCTTCTAGAGTATCAGGAAATAACGGCAGTCCTGCAGCTGGAACTTCTTGTACATTCCTTTATTTAAGAAATCAGGATAGGGTGAGGAGGAGGCCCAACGCGTTTCGGGGATATGTATAGATCCCCTTCATCAGGAGCGTCTTGAGTTTATCCCCCATCTCTCCTCCTGGGTGAAGTGAGTACAAATTGTGTTTCACTTTACAGATGTGGTTTTATATGACATTGGCTTTAAATCCACTGCATAATTTATTTCCAGCTCTGCATAATTTATTTCCAGCTCGTCATACATAGTGACTCTGGTAAAATATACTTTAAAGATACTATAATAATCCTAATATTACAATTATTTAAGGAAAGAGTGGCGCCCTTTTGTGAGTTAAAAACTTTTTCTATTTCTCTCTAATAGCACAGCAGAGCCAGAGAGCGACAGATGTAGCAGAGAGGAGTTGGCCTGCCACCGTTAATGCCAAAGCCTGCTGGAAACCAAAACAAAGCCTGTAAATCGTTTGGAGAAAAGCCTATGCCAAGTAAAGCTGTTATCAACCTCATCACAAAGTCTGGACTCAATTTATTCTTCATCCTCTACTACTACTAGCCCTTTTTTGCGTTCCCGGAAGGCCACGTCTGGGGTACCAGTGTATCCAGGTAGGAGCATCGTGATATGTGTAACACCATTAAGGGACATTTATACCACCCTACACCACTCTGGCATTCCTACACCTGGGTACCAACATCTACTACATCACTAAACAGGGGCCCTTTGCCCTTATTGCTTTGCTGCAACTGGCGCCACGACAAATATGTACTTTAAGAAACCCCCAGTAGTGTGCCCATCATTTTTCCCGGGCACAGCACATTCGGCCCTTTTCCTCCGTTCTACTGCTCCGCAAAACAAATAAAACATGTTCTATATTTGTCAGTGAAAATAAGGACCTGGCCCTTTTGAAGTCTAAAGCTCCGCAAAATTGCGGAATGCAATCAGTTTTTTTGCAGACAAGCTGAACTGTCCGCAAAAAAAAAAAGGATCCACATTTTTGCGGACAGCATATGGCCGTCTGAATGAGCCCTTACAATGTATAAACTGCTGATGAAAATGTATTTAGTGCTCAAGTGCTGGATGTAAAAATTCCAATAACTGGAAAACTATATAAATATAAGAAAGTTTAAGAATTCTTATGTAATATTTTTGCAATGGACCCGGTTGTTGAGCTTTTTCTGGTCTAGATTCATGGCCAGCCAGGGACTGGTGAGCTGAGCATATCGACAGATACGTTGGAAAAAAATTAAAGTTAATAATAAATTAATTAAATATTAAAAACTGTTTGTTTTTCCAAGACTCTTGCCAGTTATTGCTGAAGGATAGAACACTGTGGGAAAGCTATTACTTTAAACATCTTTTAACTGTATTGCTGCCAATTATCAAGCCATGTGATAGGTATTAACTTCTCTACTGTGTAATATTTTTGCGTTGTTTGTCACTATATCACATACATATTATTAGCAACAATGTAATAGTTACTCCTCATCTGGGACCTCCATTATGTTTCTGAAAACAGCATGCAATATTTGTCTCATATATCACAAAATGAAATATTCATATCCATCATTCTAGGATCTGGCAAACAGTGAAAAAAATCTACGAGAAGATTTATTAAGATGGGCATTTCAAATGCCAGTCTCAATCTAAAGGACGCTGGAGTAAGAGACGACAAATTTATCAAGAGGTACATGCCTGCTGTGAGTAGCAGGGGCATAGCTACCATGGAAGCGGCTGCTATGGGGCTCTAACTCAGGAAGGACAAATGGATTTATTTTCAGGGCCCAGGGAGCGGTGAGTATGGTGTTCCTAGTCCTAGCATTGGATCACATGTAGCACTGCCCATCAGCTCTGAGTAGTGCAGGGACAGGAAGCAGGCATCTGAAGTGAGGGGGAGTGTTAGGAATCTCATCTGGCTATTTATTCTGTTGGTGACCTATAGTGATTTTTTGGTGGGTGCTATACACCATCTTTAAACCCCTGACACAGAAATATAATAATTAAAGGGATTCTGTCACCTCGTTTTGGGTTATAGAGCTGCAGACATGCACGGCTAGATCGCCGCTAGCATGTCCGCAATATACCTGTCCTATATATTTTGTTTAAAAAATGATTTTAGAGATATGTAAATGAGCCTTGTAAGGTGCCCAAGGGGCTGTACGAACCTTCCTGGTGCCCAGCCACACCCCCTGTGAAGGAGCCCGGCACCGCCTATGTCCTTCGAATATCCTCCTTTCGTCACAGTTAGATTGCCGTAATTTTGCGATGCACGAGCTCGCACATGCACAGTTCCTTCCCTGGGACTGATGCCAGCACAGGGAAGGAATACTATACCAGCACTGTGCATGCACGAGCTCACGCATCGCGAAATTACAGCATCTAACTGTGACGAAAGGAGGAGATTCGGAGGACATAGGCGGTGCCGGGCTCCTTCACAGGGGGGCGTAGCTGGGCACCAGGAAGGTTCTTACAGCCCCTTGGGCACCTTACAAGGCTCATTTAAATATCTCTAAAATTATTTTTAAGCAAAATAAAAGGACACAGCCTTATAGGACCGGTATATTGCGGACATGCTAGCGGCGATCTAGCCGTGCATGTCCGCATCTCTATAAGCTAAAACGAGGTGACAGAATCCCTTTAATCTGTAATTTAATTCTGTGGGTGACCTATAGTGATTTTTTTGTGGGTGCAATGCACCATCTTTGTACCCCTGACACAAAAATGTAGTTAATCCATCTGTTAGTTCGGTGGGTGACATATACCCATTTTTTGTGTGAGGTACTACATACGTGACAGGGAAATTAATATAGTAAAAAAATAAAAATCACAGAACAAAAGATAATAATGCACTAACAAAATAGATGCAAGCATTATATATGGACCAAGTCCTCCCTCTGATGTAATAAAATCGGAGACTTTTAGGCTCCACTCACACGTCCGCAAATGGGTCCGCATCCGTTCCGCAATTTTGCGGAACGGGTGCGGACCCATTCATTCTCTATGGGTACAGAATGGATGCGGACAGCATACAGTGTGCTGTCCGCATTTGCGGAGCGCGGCCCCGATCTTTAGGTCCGCAGCTCCACAAAAGATAGAACATGTCCTATTCCTGTCCGCAGCTGTGGACAAGAATAGGCATTTCTATAGGGGTGCCAGGCGGGTGTGTTGCGGATCCGCAACAAACCACGGACGTGTGAATGGAGCCTTAGCCAAAATATTTTGATCAAAACACATCTGTGCCCACCTACGCAGCGCCAAGGTGGTCTCAGGTCAGGCTGGTCCTACGCTAAACCTACCAAAGCTGTTGGGCTTCTATGGTCAGGAGCGCAGACCTCGCACATATGGTGTGCTGCTCCTAGTCACCTCCATGTGCATCAAGCAACCAATGGGAGGAGGAGCGAGCACAGCCATATGTACCACCTAATCAAGGAGGTCTGTTTAATAGGAAGGGCAAAAGTGCAAAGGAATGCTACTCCCAAGATAAAATAGGAGCGCATTCACACTAGAAGGTGCCACTCCCTCAAGCATATACTACATAATAAACTAAAAAAATCACAGAAAAAAAGATAAAAACAACCTGCACGGTATGGCAAATAAATATGCGGATGTCCAAAATATATTGGCTAAGAGTCTCTAGATAATGCTTGCATCTATTTTGTTAGTGCATTATTATCTTTTTTTCGTGAATGTGGCCAGGGACATCCGCATATTTATTTATCATACCGTGCAGGTTGTTTTTTATCTTTGTTTTTTCAGTGATTTTTGTTTTGTTTATTATGTAGTATATGCTTGAGGGAGTGGCACCTTCTAGTGTGAATGCGCTCCTATTCTATCTTGGGAGTAGCATTCTTGTGCACTTTTGCCCTTCCTATCAAACAGACCTCCTTGATTAGGTGGTACATATGGCTGTGCTTGCTCCTCCTCCCATTGGCTGCTTGATGCACATGGAGGTTACTAGGAGCAGCACACCATATGTGCGGAGTCTGCGCTCCTGTACATAGAAGCCCAACGGCTTAGGTAAGTTTAGCGTAGGACCCGCTTGACCTGAGACCACCTTGCCGCTGGGTAGGCGGGCTTAGATGTGTTTTGATCAAAATATATTGGCTAAGGCCCCTTTCACACGGGCGAGTATTCCGCACGGATGCGATGTGTAAGTTGAACGCATTGCACTGGCACTGAATCCCGACCCATTCATTTCTATGGGGCTGTGCACATGAGCGGTGATTTTCACGCATCACTTGTGCGTTGCGTAAATATCGCAGCATGCTCTATATTGTTTTTCACGCAATGCAGGCCCCATAGAAGTGAATGGGGTTGCGTGAAAATCGCAAGCATCCGCAAGCATCACAGCACTCTATCTAAGGCTGATAGATTTAGGGTGCGCGTCTAGGTGCGTTCCTTGCTCCACCTCTCGGAACTAGTAAGTATTTTGAATAATTTAGACAGCACTCCAGTATGCGATTAATGCTTTTTATTTGCCGGACATAAAGGTCCTTTTTGGAACTGAGGCAAGGTTTCGGGCAAAACACATGCCCTTCATCAGGCTGATGTAAAAAAAGGGGGGGAGATAAATATGTATAAATACATATAATATTTGCAATTAACATGATTACAAATTTATAAGGTTCTATGACCACATGATTCAAACAGGTAATTAGTATCAATACAATCAATAACATGACTCAGAAAAACATGATTCAAAAAAACATGATTCAAAACAATTGCTTCAAAAAACATGATTCCGTAATTCAAATTAACATGATTCAAGGAAAAGTGCACGATTATTATTGAAAATTCATATGTTCCATGAAACAGGTATCCAGCCATATAGCTGACGAATATCATGTACCGAAAGTATGCAGTATTAGTTACATCAGGCATCAGAACAAAAATGGACCACTGAATAGAGTGTACAACAGTGGAGGCACAGAAAAGAAAGGATGAGAAAGAAGATAAGAGAAGAGAATATGAGAAGTAAGGCCAGAGGGTATATGTATATTACATGCTAAATGCGCATGTATATATGCAGAGGGAAGAAAAGTTCCCTCTGGGGATGAAGTAACAGCACAGACAGAAAGGTGGTATAAAATGGTTGAGGAAAAAGTCCGCAGAGCTTACCTAGTTGCGTGCTTAGATGCATGGAGGGCCGGCATGTCTGGGGTATGTTTGAGAGTGCTTTAAATAGGCGGGTTCCCGCCTTTTAGGTGACGCTCACGATCACGTGATATTGAGGGAGTCATGGCTAAGCGCCGGCCTGGTAGGATGACGTGTTGTCAAAGTTAATTGTCGGAAGGTACGCGCATGCGCACAAGGGCCGAGAGGTAAAGGTCGGCCATTTTGGTTATGGAAATGTCTCAAATCTAGGCGCATGCGTGCGGCAAACGGACGGCTAAGCAACAGTCAATATAATATGGGAGGAATGATGAGAATGTGTGTGTGTTGAATGGACAAATGGCCGGTGGCGACTATATTAGGTAGAATAAATCAGCATGCACCACTAATAAGAAAGTGTGATAACTAATATGTGTTAAAGGGCACATCTGGTGAGTCCAACAAATATAGGAGAAACTAATTCCTAAAGTAGAATAGGATAAGGGTCATGGTAATGAAATGACAGGAAAAGCTATTACCTATGTGTATGTAGAGCCCTAGTAAGAGGTCAGTAGATATCATATATTAGTAGTGGGATGGATACAGTACAATGGCTGAGGCATGAGTAAAGTATAGATATCACATAAGACATATACCAACGGCTAGGGCGCGCTTCACGGATGTCGCCACCCGTTATTAGACGGCTCTGGCCCTAAAAAGAAAAACACAAGAACAAGATTAACATAAGGGAACAAACATAAAGGGAATAAAGAACATAAACATAAGAAAGAGGATGATTTATCAGTCTAAGATATAATCTCTATTAAGACCATGGGGTTCAAGAGTGTTAAGGCGTCGGATCCAAGACATCTCTCTCTCCTGTAAAAGCAGCTCACGGTTACCTCCTCGTCTTGGTGGTGATATCCAGTCGATGACTTGGAAACGAAGCTGACTAACTGAGTGACCATATTTGGTAAAGTGTTGGACAAGGGGTGCTTCTAATTTGGTGGTGCGTATATTTGACTTATGTCAAATATGAATACAGAATGCATAGTAAAATAGTGCTGGAGGGGAAAAAATAAAATACAAAATAATTTTACTCACCTAATCCACTTGATTGCGCAGCCGGCATCTCTTCTGTCTTCTTTCTTGGCTGTGTGCAGGAACAGGACCTGTGGTGACGTCACTCCGGTCATCAGATGATCCATCACATGATCTTACCATGGTGATGTTCTTGCACATAGCAAAGAAAGAAGACAGAAGAGATGCCGGCTGCGCGATCAGGTGGATTAAGGTGAGTTAAATTATTATTATTTTTTTTAACCCCTCCAGCGCTATTTTGCTATGCATTCTGTATTCAGAATGCTATTATTTTCCCTTATAACCATGTTATAAGGGAAAATAATACAATCTACAGAACACCGGTACCAAACCGATTTTTCTCACGCAAGTGCAAAACGCATTACAATGTTTTGCACTCGAGCAGAAAAATTGTGCATGTTCCCGCAACGCACCCACACCTTTTCCCGCAACGCCCGTCTGAAAGAAGCCTAACCCTGCTTTCACACCTGAGCGTTTCTCAAACGCGCGTTTTAGTCGCGCGTTTTTATGCGCGTTTTTTGTAATAGTAAACGCGCGTTTGACGCGCGTTTGTGTGATTGACTGCAGTGTCCTATGGCCACAAACGCGCGTCAAAACGCCCCAAAGAAGCTCAAGTACTTGTTTGAGCGTCGGGCGTTTTACAGCGCGTTAGTACGCGCTGTAAAACGCCCAGGTGTGAACCATTCCCATAGGGAGGCATTGGTTTTCATGTCTTGAGCGTTTTACAGCGCGTTTGAACGCGCTGTAAAACGCTCAGGTGTGAACTTAGGGTAAGAGTCTTAGATTTTATTACATCAGAGTGAGGGCTTGGTCCACATATAATGCTTGCATCTATTTTGTTAGTCCATTATTAACAGAAATAAGTGGGGTAGACGGCTCAACTTTTCAAGCAAATGGTAGAGGTGCAGAGACTGCTGGGTCTGACTCACCCAGTCAGAAGAGTAAAATTAAGAAATGGAAAGATAAGCAGGCACACTCTTATTTGGGTCAATCTATTTTTATTTATTTATAATATTAAAATATTGTAGACTGTTGGTAGTTACTCTCAGGAAAGGAGAAAGGGAAGGGGTAACCCTTTACACCCTGGCCCCGCCATGTTAACCCGCCACAAATGACACTGACAACCAAGTCATGTTCATAACCTTTATTTAACAATTTTGTTGGGTGGTAGTCGGCCACAGCTAATTCTTTTAACGGCATATCACATAACTGAGCCCGTGCGATCTGCCGGCCGCTGGACTCCCAGCGGGCAGTTACGCCAGTTTACCTGCTCATTATCCTATTTCTTTTTACCTGCCGCCACAGAGGAGACCCGCCCTCACACGGGGCTCCGACCACCACCCAACAAGAACATGGCATGTTTGACCCCATCCTGGAGACCAGAGAGAAAAATATCCAGGCCGATATCGGACAAGTGGACACCATCCGGCCTCATCAATGAGCGATTGTCTCCCTCCAATTGTCGATGACGAACAACCATCCCACTGCGGGATCTAACAAACCGGGACATCCGTTCGTTCACCGTCCGCCTGCACTTCTCGATGGCCTCACTATCCCTACCACCTTGCCACACCACCCGTGGCACAATCTCGGACCATACCAAGACGACCTCCCGGAAAAAGGACGGAAAACGTTCTAGGTCAGACCGCATTAGCGTTAAGAACTCCATCAACGTCATGGACCCGATATCGTTGCCCCCCACGTGGACCACCAACACTACGGGACCACCCGCCTGCATGCCAATCTCCACCACTTGTGACAACAGCTGGGACCATCTGAGGCCCCGGATCCCCCTCCACGACACTCTTGCATCACTGAAGCCCAGGGATCTCCCACCGGGTCGACATTCGGCTCTCTGCGCTGCCCAGAAAATGTAGGAATGACCCACCATCCACCCCGTCGGTCTTACTGCGCCTGCGAAGAAACAACCATTAAAACCGCGAAAACACACCCATAAATTGAACAAAAGCGGCCAACTGAACAGACCCCCGGGGGGGACCAGAGACAGATTCCTTCTTCCTTTACCTTTTTTTTTTCTACTTTTTATAATAGATCCGGTCTAATATACCTCGCAAAACAAGCAGACTTCCATCTGCCGATCCTCATGACCTCAGACTCCGGCAAACCTGCCCTAGCGGCTTCAGTCGCTGCCCCAATACGAAATGAATGCATACCAAATTCCTTCGGATTCATCCCGGCCAGTTCTAAACAGGCCTTAAAAACAGAAGTGAACTGAAACTTGGTCAGAGGAGAGCCGTCAGCGTGCGCCAAGAAAGTATGGCCCGTCCCCAGCATGGAGATATAACTAGACGTCAGTCGAACTGGGCATGCCACACCGGGAACCGGGTGAAGGGGAATCCATGAGCCGCTACCAAACTGGTCCGTCTTGGAGCAACTCACCCTGATCCTCAATGAGTCATTACCCAGGACAACGTCGGCACAAGAAAGGCCACCTGGTCTGCTACCAGCCGGAGATACCAGCTCGCTGATCCATAGCGCTGCAAAGAAGGCTATACTGAAGCTGGCAGAAAACAGCGCAACCTCAAACGGGGACCCACAGACCTCAGAAAGCTTAGCGATAAGTCTGTCTAAAAGACACCGGGCATGTACATTCACGGTATACAAGCTCCTTCCTCCACCCCCGAAGCGCCTGGCGTTTAACAAACCTCTTGGTGACATCCGGCCAGTCGCGCAACCGAAAATGGAAGGCTACCCTGGACAACCTACGCTGCGCAACTGAAGCCGACACCCCGCTGGAGCAATTCAACCGTTACCTCCAGGTGGAGATCATCTCTGGACACCACATCTCGCCCCCCACCATGCTTTCCCATTCCCCCCACGCCTTACCATGAGCCTGCCAGGTTGCAGGGGAAATCGAAGCCTGAATCAGCTACATCAACTGTTGTCCACCAGGAGCCACAGGTGCTGCGGGCACTCCTTGCCTTCCAGATCCGCCTCCGGGTGAAGGGACCGAAAATCCTGCCAATGACAACGGGAAAGAGCATCAGCAATCTTATTCTCCACCCCCAGAACATGTTGGGGCCTGAAATAGATGTTGAACTCAAGACACCTAAGCACCAAATGCCTGAGCAAAGACAAAACCGGGAGGGAAGAGGAAGAAAGACTGTTAATCCCATAGACCACAGACAGATTATCCGTCCAAAAAGAAACATGTCTATTGGATAAACTCCTACCCCAAAGCTCTACAGCCACAATAATCGGAAACAGCTCGAGTAATGTGAGGTTCCGGCACAATCCGGAGGAAGACCATGACACAGGCCATGAGGTAGCACACCACTCGTTCCCAAAAATGGTACCGAAACCACATGAACCTGCAGCGTCGGAGAACAGACACAACTCAGAATTAGGGACCACCTTGGACATATAACACGTATGCCCGTTGTAGGCATGCAAAAAAGACCTCCAAACCCTTAAATCGTCTTTAAATGACCTAGTAAGTCTAATACGATGACCCGGGGCTTTAACGCCGCAAGAGGCCAACGACAAACGCCGTGCAAAAACCCACCCCATGGGCATCACTCTGCACGCAAAGCGCAGAAGGCCTAACCAGGACTGGAGCTGGAGGAGAGTAACCTTCCTAACGGCTAAAAATCCATCAATCAAGCCAAGAAGCCTCTGGAGCTTCTCGGCGGGAAGCCGAAAGACCATATCTATCGTGTCGATCTCGATCCCCAGGAAAGACAGCCGTGTCACAGGACCCTCTGTTTTCTCAACCGAAATGGGAACCCCAAACTGAGCCATTCTCATCAAAAAATTGTTCAACCGCCAACCGCCCTCCGGTCCAGGGGAAACAAACAGGAAGTCATCTAAGTAATGCAAAATAGATGTAGAACCAGTGTCGTAACGAAAAACCCACTCTAAAAAAGATCCAAACATTTCAAGATAATGACACGATATGGAACATCCCATGGGGAGGCACGTGTCATAGTAAAACAGACCATCTACCCGGCAACCTAGTAAATGAAAACAATCAGGGTGAACCGGGAGGAGGCGGAAAGCCGATTCTATGTCTGATTTTGCCAAGAGAGACCCTCTACCGGCCTCCCTGACCAACTCGACCGCCCTGTCAAATGAAACATATGACACTGACGAATCCTTGGGGTAATGGCGTCGTTCACAGATGAGCCCTTGGGATAAGACAGATGGTGTATTAACCTGAATTTACCCGCCTCCTTCTTAGGGACCACCCCAAGCGGAGAAAACCTCAGGTTGGGGAAAGGTAACTCGCTAAATGGGCCCCTCATACACCCCAATGCCACCTCTTTCTCAACTTTATCCCTGAGGACATCCGGGAAATCACGGGCAGACCACAGATTATCCGAAAAAACGGACAACGACTCAATATAAATGGGATAAAGAACCCAACTGAAAAACCCACCCTCAGCTGCACAGCTACCTGCCTATTGGGTTAACTGTCTAGCCAGGGAACCATCTCTGCCACACTCACCAGGGTTCTTATGCACGCCCTGCTCATCCTGCTTGGGGGGTCTAATGGGAGGACGGGAGCACTTATTAGCTGGATGGGGGCCACCACATGCTGAGCACTCGTGCTTAAACCTACACAATCCCGCAAACCTGCAGTTCCCCTTGTTGAACAGCCAACATGACCCCGGTCGGCGGACGGCCACCGGCCCTGGGGCAGAGGACCCCCTCAACCAGCGGCCGCCCCCGAAAAGGGAGGAGGTTTCTGCCCCACCATCAACCTACGCCAGACATCCGTGGCCTTGACCCCCCAGCCAAAGTCTGGCTGTAATGCCATGCGATGCCTAAATTCCTCGTCATAACGCCACCAAGCGGTGCCGCCATGACTTTTATAGGCGCTGTAAATTACATACTGGTATATAAACAATTCTGAACAAGGCTCGGGATGGCACTGCCCCATGATACAACCCAAAACCGCAAAGGCTTGTAACCAATTATTCATGGGTTTCGCCACTTTTGGTCTTCGCTCGTAAGGCTTCTCCGGGAAGCGCCTCTCCTTATCCACTGTGTGTTGGTCAATAGATATGAGGGACCAGATGTCTACGTACTGGTTAGCCCATATCGTCTCCCTAACAGCCTCCTCTAAATGGGCCCCTAGTGAGCTAACTCCACAAAAACAAGAATCCTTGTGAACGCTAGCTAATGCAGGCACAGGCTTAACCGGAGGAGGCGGGGGGGGCCTGGCTTTGATGGGACTGACTAAACTTCTCCAATAAGGCCTTTAACAGCGCCGCCGTGTCTGAACCCCCACCGCCCGTACCCCATGCCCCCTCTCACCAGACGTAGAACGAATTGGCTCTGCCACGGGACCCGGCGTAGCAACTTCAGGTTGCGTAAACGTCGCTGGAACCAGGCTATGGACCCTGGAGGAATGGCTAGGCATCCGCCTCTTGCGTCTCCTGTGCTACACCCGACCAGACTCTCCCAAAGCGGCGGAGGATCCCTCTGAAGAGGATGGAGACCGCCACCTAGAAGATCTGGAGCGTCTGAAACCGGAAGTGTGGGCAACGAAACTGGAAGGGGCGGAGCTATGGCCGGCGCAGCAGAGAAGCGCTGGCCGGCCGGGATCACAACTGCACCAGCAGCGCTTGAGGTATGCAGGGAGGGGGGGGGGGCTATGGCCGAGCCTAGCGGGGGGGCTCCAGAACTAAGGGGCACATTAGGAGAGCCACCGGCGGTAACCACATGGCCAGGGGCAGACGGCAGGGGGGGATCCGATGCTGCAGAGGAATGAGCGCAGCCAGTCCTCACCCCCCTCCGCCATGCGAGCCATAAACATATCCCTCAGGGGATCCATCCCTCTTATGCAGACGGAACGCTGATCTTACAACACACAGCGCTTCTGCCAAAGAGGAAGAAGGAGGAGACACAGGGGCTTATAAAGGGGCATCTATGCAGCACGCCCCTTCCTGCACTGCAGGATGACATCATTAACCCCCAAAGCAGCAAACACTGACCAATATCAAATGGGGCCCTACAACAAGGATAGGGAACCTGGGAAAGGGGGGAAGGGGGAGCCCCAGTCCCTATACACCCTCCCAATATGGTCAGGTGTCCTCCAGTAGTTGTAGAGTCTTTTTTTAATAGAAAATTATATATTAAAATATGAATGAGTGTTAGCAGTAAAAGTCATAAGATCAATGGTTCAAGGTTAAGAGTCTATGTAAAATATCATTTATGATAAAAATGGTAAAATATAGAAAAATATATAAAAAAATAATAATAAGTGGGTGATCGCCACTGGGTAGAGGATGAATAATCACCACTGGATAGAGAATAAATGTTGTGCCTTTTATAGGTGTGCCTCTGTTTGTGGAATAGTCTTTCATAAGTCAAAATAAAGATATACATTGGTAATCTTGTATTTGTCACACACCTAGTTGATCAGTTAGGATCTCAACTGCGGAAGCAATGGACATCCACTATTATCCCACCACCCTTGTGTTTGGCTGTGGGATTCGCGGTTACTCAGTATGTACCCCAGGCGTCACTCTCAGTCTTAGGCGGAGAGTTTGGGGTAACAAAATCATTTACCGCTATCCATCTAATTAGTTTTACTGATGGTAAGGAGGGACTCTCAGAATTACAGGAGTCACGAGTTAGTATAAGCTTGTGCAACGTTCAGAGTTAGCATCTAGTATGCAATAGCTTCAGAGTTAGTATATAGCATGTCCTCAGTTTAGTATATAGTATGCCATAGGTTCAAGGTTAGTATATAGCATGTCCTCAGTTTAATATAGAGCATGCCAAATGTTCAGAGTTAATATAGCATGTCCATAGTTTAGTATACACTATGCAGTAGGTTCAGAGTTAGTATAGCATGTCCACAGTTTGATATATACTATGCAGTAGGTTCAGAGTTTGTATAGCATGTCCACAGTTTGATATATACTATGCAGTAGGTTCAGAGTTAGTATAGCATGTCCACAGTTTGATATATACTATACAGTAGGTTCAGAGTTTGTATAGCATGTCCACAGTTTGGTATATACTATGCAGTAGGTTCAGAGTTTGTATAGCATGTCCACAGTTTGGTATATACTATGCAGTAGGTTCAGAGTTAGTATAGCATGTCCACAGTTTGGTATACACTATGCAGTAGGTTCACTCTGAGTTCCAGGACATTAATCAGAGCAGGTAACAGGCATATACTTGCGGTTAGTTGGTCCTGGCTAGAAAGCCAGTGGCAAGGAGGTAGACAGTCCTTCACGATGTAGTTAGGCATCCAGGTTTGGATATGTGGACAGAGTCTTCAGATACCATGGCGCTAGCAGGGTGCGCACTCCATTAGTGGAACACCCTGCTTAGCACCTGTCTTCAATTTAAGGGCTGAATGGTAAGTGGGCGGAGTCACAGAAGGCCCGGCGGCCACTGCGTTCCACGCTGGAACGCAAGCCAGCGTATCATCGCAGACGGTCGGTGCGTTCCACGCTGGAGCGCAAGCCAGCGTATCGTCACAGGGAGCCGCTGCGGTCCAGGCTGTATTGTTACAGTACCCCCCCCCCCTTTAAGGGACCCCTCCGGGGTACCCCGCTAGGAGAGGGTCGGTTGGGAAATCTTCTATGGAACAATCTTTGGAGTCTGGGAGCATGAACGTTTTGCACATCTTCCCAAGAGTCATCCTGGGGACCATACCCCTTCCATCTAACGAGATACTGGATCTTCCCCCGTCTTCTTCTGGAATCAATGAGCTGCTCAACTTCAAACTCTTCTTCTCCTTGGACCTCTATCGGAGGCAAGGGTCGAGGGTCATTTGATGGGAACGGTCTAGGTCTAAACGGCTTCAGTAGTGACACATGAAATGTGGGATGTACCTGTAATCGAGGAGGAAGGGTGAGTCTCACCGTGTTGGGGTTAATAATCCTTTCTATCGGAAAAGGACCCAGAAATTGTCTTCCCAATTTCTTGGAAGGTACCCCCAACCGAAGGTTTTTTGTTGATAACCAAACCGAGTCCCCGACCTGGTAGGGAGGACTTTCTCTCCTATGACGGTCGTAGTAACGCTTCTGTCTTTCTTTTGCCCGTTGAAGGTTGTCTTTTAGCGTCTTAAGGGTAGTTTGCAAAGTGGTCAGATAATCGTCTGTGGCTGGAACGTTTGTGGGAAGGCTGGTTTGAGAAAGAGACCTAGGGTGAAATCCGTAATTAGCAAAGAATGGAGTATGTAATGTGGAGGAATTCGTAGAATTATTATAGGCGAATTCAGCGAGAGGAAGTAGGCCCTCCCAGTCATCCTGGAGAAATGAGCAGTGACATCTGAGAAACTGTTACAGACACTGATTCACCCTTTCAGTCTGCCTATTAGTTTGGGGGTGATAGGCGGTAGACATTCTGTGGTCGATTTGAAGTCTGGAACAAAGTGCTCTCCAGAATTTGGATACGAATTGCGAACCCCTGTCTGATATGACCTGGCTAGGAATTCCATGTAACTTAATAATATTAGACAGGAATACCACGGCCGTGTCCTTGGAGGAGGGTAACTTCTTGAGGGGCACGAAATGTGCCATTTTAGTCAGCAAATCCACTACCACCATGATGGTGTTGTTTCCATCCATCGAGACCCATTCCCAGGGTCTGTTGGCGATGGGAAGACTCATTAGGAGACCATAAGGTCGGTTCCTGTCAGTTTTACATGAGGCACAGGTCTCGCACGTGGAAACGTATTCCTCAATTTGTTTGGTCATCTTTGGCCACCAGAAGTTCCTGCGTATCAGGGTTGTGGTTTTAGCAATGCCGGGATGTCCCACGAGGGGTAAATCATGGCAAAGTTTGATCACCTGATTGGTGAGGGAGGGTGGTATATACAGTTGGCTGTCCTTGTAAAGGAGACCCTGTTGATTCTGCGAAAGACCAGGGGGGGTATTAGCATGGTCATTAATTAGAGCATCCTTGAGCTGGGTTTCCAACGTTATGGTGGCAAGGACGAGTTTCTTCGGTGGAATGATCCATGTGGGGGCCGTGTCTGAGGTGCGAATTTCAGCCAGTCGTGACAAGGCGTCGGCCTTCCCATTTTTTGAGCCTGGTCGGTATGTAATTTGGAAGTTAAACCTGTCAAAAAAAAAACTCCACCGTACTTGACGGCCTGATAATGTTTTATTGGTTTCAGGTATTGTAGATTACGGTGATCCGTATAAATTGTGATGGGGTGTATTGATCCTTCTAGTAAATGCCTCCAATTTTCCAGGGAGCATTTTATGGCGAGGAGTTCCTTTTCGCCTATGGGGTAATTGAATTCGGCGGTATTTAGCGTCCGGTAGTAGAAGCCGATAGGATGTAACGGAGTTGAAAAAGAGCTTCGCTGGGACAGAACAGCTCCTATGGCTGCCTGGGATGCGTCTACTTCCAGCACGTAGTGATGGTTCGGATTTGGGAGAGTCAGTATCGGTGCCGTAGTGAACCTGTTCTTTAATAACTCAAACGCTGATTGGGTGTCCTTGGACCAAACGAACTTCGTGTTGACACTAGTTAAACGGGTTAGTGGCTTAGTGGTAGCGGAGAAATCCTTAATAAATTTCCTATAGAAGTTTGAGAACCCCAGGAACCGTTGAAGAGCTTTCCTGGAATCCGGAATCGGCCAATTTTGGATGCAAGTGATTTTTGAGGGATCCATCTGGATACCTTTGGGTGAAATTATGTATCCGAGAAAGGGAAGAGAGGTAGTCTCGAATACACATTTTTCCTGTTTGATGTATAAACGATGAACACTTAACCGTGCGAGAACCCAACGGACATGTTTCCTGTGATCGTGTAAATTATCAGAATACACTAGTATATCATCAAGATAGATGATTACACATACGTCCAGTAGATCCCTAAAGATGTCGTTAATAAAATTTTGGAATGTGGCAGGGGCATTGCACAACCCGAAGGGCATCACTGTATACTCGAAGAGTCCATACCGAGTGCGGGAAAGCTGTCTTCCATTCATCCCCTTTTCTGATCCTAATTAAGTTGTATGCGCCTCTCAAATCCAGCTTGGTGTAGATTGTTGCTGTTTGTAATCTTTCTATGAGTTCGGATATTAGCGGCAAGGGGTAGCGATTTTTGATTGTTACTTTGTTCAAGGCTCTGTAATCTATAATGGGCCTTAAGCTTGAATCTTTGTTCTCACGAAGAACATCCCTGCTGCTGCCGGGGAGGTTGAAGGCTGAATAAAACCTTTTCGTAAGTTCTCTTCTAGGTACTGTTTGAGGTGAACAAGTTCTGGTTGTGCCAATGGATAAATTCTACCCGTGGGTATCTCACTACCCGGCAGCAAGTCTATGGGGCAATCGTAAGATCTATGGGGCGGAAGAGATTCCGCCTTCTTTGCGCTGAACACCTCAGCAAAGTCTGCGTATTGGCTGGGGACCTGGTTCACTCCCACGTGCATGAGAGATTTAAGGGGAAAACAGGTCTCCATACAATAAGGTGACGTGAACTGAACTCTCCCCTGTTTCCATAGGAGGGTTGGCTGGTGTATTTGCAACCATGGCAACCCAAGAATCACGGGAAACAATGGAGAGTGTATGATATCAAGGGATAAGAATTCTGTGTGGTTATTTTCACATGTCACCATGAGGGGTTGAGTCTGACTGTGGATAGAACTAGAAGTGGTACCGTCAATGAAACTCACGGATATCGGAACGTTTTTTCTCATGTGGGGAATTTTATTTCGCTCGACCAGATGCGTGTCGATAAAATTCCCCGAAGCTCCCGTGTCCACCATGGCTTCAACGGTAACCCGGTTTTGGTCCCACTGTAAGGTGAGAGACGTGTAAATGTAACCACCAGTACTATTTTTTGTACTGCCTATGGTACAAGACGTGCCGCTCTTACCTTCGCACTTCTTACGTATCGCGGGACATCCGTCAACGGTATGGTCAGCAGACGCACAGTATAGACAGAGCTTGAGGTTAAGTCTCCGGGCTTTCTCTCTCTCGGTCAGAGGTCCTCGGATCGCCCCAATCTCCATCATCTCTACAGCAGGACCCTGGCAGAACGGTCTTGGGTTGGGTGTGAAGCCTGAGACTCTCTCGGCTCTGCGTTCCCTCAGCCGTCTGTAAATGGTGGTGGCCTTCTGCATCAAGGCATTAAGTGTAAGTGGTAATTCTCCTAGGGCTAATTCGTCCTTCAGGGCCTCAGAAAGACCTAGGCGGAACTGATTCCTGAGAGTGATATCATTCCATTCAGTCTCCCGGGCCCAGCGAGTGTATTCCGCAATAAAGTCTTCTACAGGTAGTTTCCCTTGTTTAAGGCTGCGTATAGCGGTCTCAGCGGTCAGCTGTTTACTATGGTCCTCGTAGAGAAGGGCCATTTTTTCAAGGAACAGAGGAAAGGATTCCAGGACTGGGTCTTCTTTTTCTAAATAAGTATTGGCCCATGCTCTGGGCTCCCCCCTGAGGTATGAGATCATGGTAAGTACTTTTGATCTGTCAGTTGGGTATGTCCGAGGCTGCATCTCAAACATTCATTTGCATGCGTTCAGGAAATCCCTGAACTGTCTTCGGTCACCCGAGAATAACTCAGGTGGGCTTACTTTGGGTTCAGGTCCATCACGGTGGTGTCCTGGCCCCTGAGTGACAAGTGCCGTAGTGGTTTTCTAGCTGGAGATGTTGTACAGTCACATTGAGGGTCTCCACCCTCTTAGTGAGGGTGACGAGGTGACCTGCAACCTCCGCTGGATCCATCTGGGTTCCACTAATATGTCACGCACCTAGTTGATCAGTTAGGATCTCAACTGCGGAAGCAATGGACATCCACTATTATCCCACCACCCTTGTGTTTGGCTGTGGGATTCGCGGTTACTCAGTATGTACCCCAGGCGTCACTCTCAGTCTTAGGCGGAGAGTTTGGGGTAACAAAATCATTTACCGCTATCCATCTAATTAGTTTTACTGATGGTAAGGAGGGACTCTCAGAATTACAGGAGTCACGAGTTAGTATAAGCTTGTACAACGTTCAGAGTTAGCATCTAGTATGCAATAGCTTCAGAGTTAGTATATAGCATGTCCTCAGTTTAGTATATAGTATGCCATAGGTTCAAGGTTAGTATATAGCATGTCCTCAGTTTAGTATATAGTATGCCAAAGGTTCAGAGTTAATATAGCATGTCCATAGTTTAGTATACACTATGCAGTAGGTTCAGAGTTAGTATAGCATGTCCACAGTTTGATATATACTATGCAGTAGGTTCAGAGTTTGTATAGCATGTCCACAGTTTGATATATACTATGCAGTAGGTTCAGAGTTAGTATAGCATGTCCACAGTTTGATATATACTATGCAGTAGGTTCAGAGTTAGTATAGCATGTCCACAGTTTGATATATACTATGCAGTAGGTTCAGAGTTAGTATAGCATGTCCACAGTTTGGTATATACTATGCAGTAGGTTCAGAGTTAGTATAGCATGTCCACAGTTTGATATATGCTATGCAGTAGGTTCAGAGTTAGTATAGCATGTCCACAGTTTGATATATACTATACAGTAGGTTCAGAGTTTGTATAGCATGTCCACAGTTTGGTATACACTATGCAGTAGGTTCAGAGTTAGTATAGCATGTCCACAGTTTGGTATATACTATGCAGTAGGTTCAGAGTTAGTATAGCATGTCCACAGTTTGGTATAGACTATGCAGTAGGTTCAGAGTTAGTATAGCATGTCCACAGTTTGATATATACTATGCAGTAGGTTCAGAGTTAGTATAGCATGTCCACAGTTTGATATATACTATGCAGTAGGTTCAGAGTTAGTATAGCATGTCCACAGTTTGGTATACACTATGCAGTAGGTTCACTCTGAGTTCCAGGACATTAATCAGAGCAGGTAAACGGCATATACTTGCGGTTAGTTGGTCCTGGCTAGAAAGCCAGTGGCAAGAAGGTAGACAGTCCTTCACGATGTAGTTAGGCATCCAGGTTTGGATATGTGGACAGAGTCTTCAGATACCATGGAGCTAGCAGGGTGCGCACTCCATTAGTGGAACACCCTGCTTAGCACCTGTCTTCAATTTAAGGGCTGAATGGTAAGTGGGCGGAGTCACAGAAGGCCCGGCGGCCACTGCGTTCCACGCTGGAGCACAAGCCAGCGTAACAACACAGGCGGTCGCTGTGTTCCACGCTGGAACGCAAGCCAGCGTATCATCGCAGACGGCCGGTGCCGCTGGAGCGCAAGCCAGCGTATCGTCACAGCGAGCCGCTGCGGTCCAGGCTGTATTGTTACAGTATTGAGCTAAAGATGATCTTCTTTGGGTCAAGACTTCAAGGTAAATGTGACAATATATAAGTGGTACAAGTCGCTGTATCTTTGTACAATGCTGTGGGAAGAAGGGATGCTCTGTGCCTGAGTGCGGCGTCCCGCACTCTCTCTGACTACAGAGGTCACTTACCCTTCACCCGGCGATGTTGTATCAGGTCCTCCAATGACGGTCGCCTGTTCCTGGGAGAATCTCTGGAGTCCAGCGCAGCTTGGAGAAGTCGTCAGCGTGCCTCGTGTTGCCTAGGACCCAGGGGGACGTGGTTCGAGGGCGGTCACGTGATCGCGATCTTCTCAATGTTTTTCCAGAGCGATCCTTTTGGTCTGGTCTGGATGGTGCACCGTAGTTAGTGTTCTAACAATCCTCTATAGGCTTCTTAAACGTGTTTCGGGAGTCTCTCTTGCTCCAAATGTTTTTGAGGGTAATCAGCAGGCCATCAATCATAATTTTTCAAGGGTGTGTATGATGCCCTCCTTTATGTGTAACAAAGGGTGTATTGGAGTGATGTTTCCTTGTAATTTTTGACAGCCCTTTCACTTAGTGCATAGGCTTTATGAGTGTAGGAGTCCCACTACCTGAACAATTGCACCACAAAGTTGTTTCGGAGTGCCTCTTGCTCGTAATTTTTTGCAGCACTTGCACCTTATATACAATTGAATATACTGGACAGAATGTTTCCTAACAATTTTTCCTGTAAAAGTGGCGTACAACTCGGGCAACATGGTTCCCAGCAGCGACCTGGGAGTCAAAGATACATCCAGACATCGTCCCCATGCTGTTCCCGATCCATTTCGATGGGGTTTCTGTCACTTTCAGAATTTTTCCAATGGACCAGGCACCCTCCCTCTTCAGAGCAGGGGGTTCCTGGTTGTCTCCCATTGACTTCCTTTATACTCGGGTGCTCGGCCAAGCACAAGAATATAGCAATGTGTTCGGGCCAAACACCCGAATACTTTGGTGCTCGATCATCACTAATTATCAGCCCTTATGCCTCATTAGAGCCCATAATCAGCCCTTATGCCTCGTTAGCCCCCATTATGCCCCTCATTAGCCCTCATTATGCCTCTCATTAGCCCCAATTATGCCTCTAATTAGCCCCCATTATGCCTCATTAGCCCCCATTATGCCTCTCATTAGCCCCCATTATGCCTCATTAGGCCACATTATGCCCCATTAGCCCCATTATGCCTCATTAGCCCCCATTATGCCTCTAATAAGCCACCATTATGCCTCATTAGCCCCCATTATGCCTCTCATTAGCCCCCATTATGCCTCTCATTAGCCCCCATTATGCCTCATTAGCCGCCATTATGCCGCTTATTAGCCAAATATACCTCATTAGCCCCCTTATGCCTCATTAGCCCCATATGCCTTATTAGCCCCCATATGACTCATTAACCCCCATTATGCCTCTCATTAGCCTCCATTATGCCCCCAGCAGCCTCATTTTTTATAAAATAAAAAACCACTTACCTCTCTGCTCCTGGACGATGACGCTCCTTGCCGCCCATGATCCTCCTGCTGTCGGCTGTGTTCCGAATTGGAACGCACAGCATGACGTCACAAAACGGCCCATGCTGTGCGCAGCCCTGCACAGCCGACAGCCGAGGACCAGGAAGCAGTAAGTACATAGCGTTCACCACTTCCTGGTTCTCCGATACTAATTAGTATTCGCCAGCCAGCAGGCTTGATTAGGGTGTGCCCAGGCACACCCGTCACACCCCGTGTGCACGCCTATAATTTAGATACTGTTTTCTTATAGCCTTTCCTGGATTGTTATGTGTAGAGTAGTTTCATCTAATCCTCCATCTAATACTTTTACAATGTTTCTCTCCACAGTGACATAAAGCCTGCTAACGTTCTCCTAGATAACATCGGACACATCAGAATCGCTGACTTTGGACTATGTGCCATTGGCGTATTTGGGGAGGACATGCAGACAGGCTATGCAGGGACAGTTGGATACATCGCCCCAGAGGTAAGGAATATTCATTATAAATTATTACTGGGCAAAGGAGGATGGGATCACCTATCGGTGTAATGTTTGGCATATGTGGACTGTACAAGCGCTACAATATCTGTAGTCACATTTGTATATTTGTTAATATGAGGGTAGATACGATCAATTTGGGATTATACTCAGAAAAATGTAGGTGAGAGATAAGATCCTTATAATATATGAGAAATAACAATGATCTGATAAGTTCCCGTGTGCATTTCCATTTGCTTGCATCAACTTACCTCTAAACTGATGTCATTACAGATGATGAACGGAGAACCTTACAATCATCTGGTGGATTCCTTTTCCTTTGGCGTCACCGTATTCAAGATGCTAACAGGTGATCAGCCATTCAACGGCTACGGGACAAAGATGCAGTATAAACGATCTCTGCAAGAGGATGAGCCTTATTGTCCAGCATGGATGTGCCCAGATGCCATCAACATCCTAGAAGGGGGGAGTAGGATCATCAGGAGAAGAATGAGGGCAGGGAATAGAAGAAGTGGTGTCAGAACATTAGATTTAGACAAGAGAGAGGAGTGTGAAATCTAATCCTAATCTTAAACAGACCTTTATAACGTGACCTATTTTGTTATATTTATCTGTAATAATCCAGAATAATAATGGTTGATGGTCTCTCATTATGTTTTTAGCTCCTCAGCAAGTCCCCATGTAGCCGCCTGGCAGTAACATCTACCATCAGATCCCAACAGTTCTTCAGACCAGTAAACTGGGCTGATGTGGAGTCCGGCAGCATCCACCCACCTTTCCATATGGACATTGTAAGTGTAATACATAGTGACACCCATAGTGTTATCATCCGGCTCTGTGATATCCATATATACAGTATCATTCTCATTATTATGGCCTATGATCTACCTTCATGGCTGCAGACAAATCACACATGATGCACTTGTAATTGTAATAATATGAAATACTTACCTGGAGGTGTCTGTGTGTCCTCTTACAGCGACCATCTCACAGTCCAGAACTGGAAAGGAGAAGACGATCTTCAACATCATCATCGTCTTCAACATCTACAGACTCCTAGATCCTGGCAAGTACACAACATCTGGACACCTCATCTAATATATTAACATCAAGGAGCAAATGACAGAAGAGTCTTATAATTCACCCTTAAAAGAAAAAAATCCTACCTTACCCCACCCCACCCAATCATAACCCCTTAAAAATAAAAAATAAATAAAAATTCCCTACTTTACACTACCCTTCCCCACCCCACCCTACCCTACACTACCCCACCCTACCCTACACTACCCCACACTTCCCACCCCACCCTTCCCCACCCTACCCTCCCCTCATCATAACCCCTTAAAAAATTAAAAAAATAAAAAAAGGCCAACTTTACACTACCCTTCCCCACCCCACCCTACCCTACACTACCCCACACCACCTCACCCCACCCTTCCCCACCCTACCCTACCCTTATCATAACCCCTTAAAAAAACAGAGAGAGAAAAATGCATCACCCATTTTCATCTCCAACCCTTTTCCCCTCATCATCACCAAAAAAAGAAAACAAAAAACTCATCATCCATCACCACCATCATCCCTTTTCCCCATTCCCCTCCCCAAAATTAAAAAAATAAAAAATCTATTTGCATGATAGTGTCATCTTTTTTGCACATGTTCTTTATTTACATGATAAACATCCTTCCATCTTTAGTGCATATGATAAGGATTTTACCATCTTGATCGACTGCAGGACGAGACCAAGACGCTTCCTGGTCCAGCTGAGATTGGCAAGACCTTTCGACAGGTTAGGGTGGGTTCGCATCGTTTAACATGTACAACCCCAACACCAGCTTTTGCCAAAACAGATTTTTACTTAAATGTGGCAATAAACACAACTACAAATGCTGGGAACATACAATCAATTTACATACACCCAGCGCAAAGGCTGAGACCCTTGTGCTACACAGCACAGCGCCCTCCGATAGATGGAGGAAAGTGCATTAGTTTACCTACTGTCGGGCACTACTAAACTGCCACACCTTACCTGTTATTACCCTAAAAACAAGAACCACTGTATGGGTGTGTTACGGGCTATACTATGGTGCAGCACAACAGCTTACAGTCTTACCAAGTTCTACAGTATTCCCCCTCCCATAACAGGTCCTGTAGCACGTGCCTGAGTATTCCCCGAGCAAAAAAACTCCAGCCTGGCTTGAATTTGTGAGAATTTTATCAGCTCTCCAATGTGAGATGAACAGTAGTAACACTTGTGGCCTGGCACAAACAAAAACCCTAACTAACTAACTACAGGCCTAGTCAAGTCTACGTGTCCTCTTGGTAAGCGGGCTCAATCCGGACCTCCAGTCCATTCAATTGTCATCCAGTCCCCACCGGCAGCATCAATATTTGTTCTTGTCGAGGTGGGATCTTCACCGGGGTCCTCCGCGGCACCCACACGTGTCCAATTGGCCGACTGGACATGTTGCCCTTTCGCAGACTACAGATCCTCACCATCTGCTGTAGAACCTTCTGGGTTGGCCGGTGTGTGGTGGCCCATTGGCAATACTTCGGCCCTTCTTTGGCATAGAGTTGATGGTCTAGGTCTCTCAGCACGTTCATACCTATCACCACATCCATCCCTCTCCGTGACATATGGTCCACCAGAACAACCCCCTTCTTGCCGACGTCTTGCCCAAAAAGCCGTACCCTTCTGGCCTTCCAACTCGGCTTCCATAACAGGGCTGCAGGCATACAGGTCGTTTTCCTCACGCATTGGGCTTAGATTCTTGTGTACCACCACACGATGCCCAGCTACTGCTGCGGTCGGAAGTTTAACGTCGGCTCGGACTTCATCTGTTCTGGGCACTCTCTGGCCCCCTTTTGACATGCCCCCGCGCCTAAGTTATCCTGGGTGGAGTGGTGCAGGGTGCTGGGGTCATTTCCAGGGGCAAGGGATATTCTGCCTTCATCTGTGACACATCCAGCCAAAGTTCTCTCAATTCTGTCCGCAGGGCCTGAAACCACATCCGTTAAGGACTCTGAGTCTTCAGATGCAGACCAACCTCCTGTAGCAAAGGTACTACTGACTACTCTCGCCGCCAAAGGCATGTACTCTTCCTCTCTCTCCACGGTTGCTAGGTAGATGCTGTAGAATGTCATTTACATACACCCAACCCAAAGGCTGAGACCCCTGTGCTGCACAGCACAGTGCCCTCTGATAGATGAAGGAGGAAAGTGCATTAATTTACCTACTGGCGGGCACAACTAAACTGCCACACCTTACCTGCTATTACCCTAAAAACGAGAACCACTGTAAGGATGTGTGTTACGGGCTATACTATGGTGCAGCACAACAGCTTACAGTCTTACCAAGTTCTACAGTATTCCCCCTCCGATAACAGGTCCTGTAGCACGTGCCTGAGTATTCCCCCTGAGCAAGAAAACACCAGCCTGGCTTGAGTTTGTGAGAATTTTATCAGCTCTCCAATGTGAAATGTCACTTTAAGTTATGGAGTCCTTGAAATGAACAGTAATAACACTTGTGGCCAGACACAAACAGAAACCCTAACTAACTAACTACAGGCCTAGTCTCAGTCTCTAGGCACCAACACTGTGATGAGGTGCGTGCACGATCCTTCACACAATTACTTAGTTTCACCTCCCTCTAAGATGGCTGCTCTCTCTTTCTCTTATCTCCAGACTCTGTAAAAACCCCACCTCTCTTAGGAATATATGTGGAGAATGTAGCTGTGTTTAAGAAACAGCGGCATATAACTTCAGTACAATCATGATATGGACAAATTTTTTAATGTTTGAAGCAACAGTTTTGGGAACAACTATGTTTCATGTTACCCATCCGTGCACGCTGTGACACCTCT
Source organism: Bufo gargarizans (assembly GCF_014858855.1). NCBI lineage: Eukaryota > Metazoa > Chordata > Amphibia > Anura > Bufonidae > Bufo > Bufo gargarizans. The sequence goes on along the minus strand of NC_058089.1, from coordinate 94,030,424 downwards.
GCACTCTCCCACTCCACTCCTCATACAAGATCCCATGAACAGTGGATCACAGTCCTATTTTGGTAGCCTTCAGTGTGATTATACCATAATTCTGGCCTCTCCTGAACCCCGCTGATCAGCATGTCCAAGTGGATCTGTGACATTGTGGCTGGACAACACTTGGCACACCGTCTGTGGTGTGGGAGGCAAAGCCAAACCAAACAATCCAGTATGGCATTCCGCTACGGGGGTCAGTTGTCCTCATTTAAATGGAGCAGCAAACACATATGCATGTCTACTTCTCCATTCATTTCTGTGGGACTGACGGATATAGCTGGGTACAAGTGCTTGGCTATCTCCAACATCCCCATAGAGCTAAATGGAGCAGCAGTGACCATGCATGATCGCTGCCCCATTCAAATTATGGAGCACAGGCCCCGTTTCTTGTGAATGGAGAAGGCTGCCGATCATACACATACCACATCCAGTGCATAAGGGATGTGTTGTCTTAATGGTACACCCCTTTAATTCTACCTCAACGAAACCTCTCTAGGTGAGCTTCTAGCAATACTACAACTAACACTAGACCCCTACACATAGAAGACTGATGGCAGAAAAAAGCCCCATGGTCTATTGCATCTGCCCTTACATTATTTCCTTCTTATTTTTCTCTTAGGATACATATGTGTTTATCCCAGACATGTATACATTTACTTACTGTCTTCCCTAGTAACTGCCAGCCACCGGACCTAGTGCAAATGGTAGAGAAGCAATATACATAGTTAATTACAGAACACACAGTATATCCTCATACAGTGTATATACAGATTTACAACAAGAAGAGGAGATCTGTGGCACTCATCGATACACAAAAAATATTGTGATTCCAAGCAATTAAAATATACAGCATGATGGATATATAGACAACACGGGCAATAGTCATCTTGTGCTGTGTGTACTTAGGGCTGAGCACCACCATTTACTGCTGGAATTATAAGCTTGAGATGTGTGAGCGTTGGTGTTTCCTCTCTTCAAGCCTGGCTGATATTTACATAGCTTTAGGTTATCACATCCAACCTCCATACCAAGACCTCTATATTGCCAGCAGTGCCAAAAGGAATAGTAAACGTTGCCATGTCTTATCTCAAGTCTGTCTACAAGGCATTGCAACAAGATGTGGCACAGTCATATACCCAAAACTGCTAAGGGTGGATCCACTGGTAACGGAAAGGTGTTCTGCTCACTCTTCAGTATCTGGACATCCTGGGTCCTATGTTGCTTTTTTCACCAGATGTATTAGGATAGATTACTAAAGGTGTTTTCCCAAGACTTTATACTGATAACCTATCCTCGACGCGCAGGATACCCGCCGATCAGCTGTTTTTTTAAGGCAAAGGCGCTCACAGTAACGCCGCGGTCTTACCAAGCAGTGCCATACATTGCATAGTGGCTGTGCTTGGTATCACAGCTCAGCCCCATTCACTTCAATGGGACTGAGCTGCGCCTAGGCCTTGTGAGTGAACAACGTAACGTCACATGGCCTAGGTTAAGCTGCGAGAAAGCCGCGGCACAGCCTATGTCATCAATATAAAGGTTACTGAAAACCCGTTTACTGCTGCGATGAATATACTTTATTAGATAAAGGAAAAAGTTCTGTTTCAGGAACAGAGCCGTTAATGTTCATGGACTAATATCGCATCTTAGCCCCATTCAAGTGAATGATGTTAAGCTAAAACAGCAGATACAGCCCATGGACATGAAGAGCAGTGGTTCTCTAGAAGACAGGCCCTTTTTCTATTTTATATATATATATATATATATATATATATACAGTACAGACCAAAAGTTTGGATACACCTTCTCATTCAAAGAGTTTTCTTTATTTTCATGACTATGAAAATTGTAGATTCACACTGAAGGCATCAAAACTATGAATTAACACATGTGGAATTATATACATAACAAAAAAGTGTGAAACATCTGAAAATATGTCATATTCTAGGTTCTTCAAAGTAGCCACCTTTTGCTTTGATTACTGCTTTGCACACTCTTGGCATTCTCTTGTTGAGCTTCAAGAGGTAGTCACCTGAAATGGCTTTCACTTCACAGGTGTGCCCTGTCAGGTTTAATAAGTGGGATTTCTTGCCTTATAAATGGGGTTGGGACCATCAGTTGCCTTGTGGAGAAGTCAGGTGGATACACAGCTGATAGTCCTACTGAATAGACTGTTAGAATTTGTATTATGGCAAGAAAAAAGCTGCTAAGTAAAGAAAAACGAGTGGCCATCATTACTTTAAGAAATGAAGGTCAGTCAGTCCGAAAAATTGGGAAAACTTTGAAAGTGTCCCCAAGTGCAGTCACAAAAACCATCAAGCGCTACAAAGAAACTGGCTCACATGCGGACCGCCCCAGGAAAGGAAGACCAAGAGTCACCTCTGCTGCGGAGGATAAGTTCATCCGAGTCACCAGCCTCAGAAATGGCAGGTTAACAGCAGCTCGGATTAGAGACCAGGTTAATGCCACACAGAGTTCTAGCAGCAGACACCTCTCTAGAACAACTGTTAAGAGGAGACTGTGTGAATCAGGCCTTCATGGTAGAATATCTGCTAGGAAACCACTGCTAAGGACAGGCAACAAGCAGAAGAGACTTGTTTGGGCTAAAGAACACAAGGAATGGACATTAGACCAGTGGAAATCTGTGCTTTGGTCTGATGAGTCCAAATTTGAGATCTTTAGTTCCAACCACCGTGTCTTTGTGCGACGCAGAAGAGGTGAACAGATGGACTCTACATGCCTGGTTCCCACCATGAAGCATGGAGGTGTGATGGTGTGGGGGTTGCTTTGCTGGTGACACTGTTGGGGATTTATTCAAAATTGAAGGCATACTGAACCAGCATGGCAACCACAGCATCTTGCAGCGGCATGCTATTCCATCCGGTTTGCGTTTAGTTGGACCATCATTTATTTTTCAACAGGACAATGACCCCAAACACACCTCCAGGCTGTGTAAGGGCTATTTGACCATGAAGGAGAGTGATGGGGTGCTGCGCCAGATGACCTGGCCTCCACAGTCACTGGACCTGAACCCAATTGAGATGGTTTGGGGTGAGCTGGACCGCAGAGTGAAGGCAAAAGGGCCAACAAGTGCTAAGCATCTCTAGGAAATCCTTCAAGACTGTTGGAAGACCATTTCAGGTGACTACCTCTTGAAGCTCATCAAGAGAATGCCAAGAGTGTGCGAAGCAGTAGTCAAAGCAAAAGGTGGCTACTTTGAAGAACCTAGAATATGACATATTTTCAGATGTTTCACACTTTTTTGTTATGTATATAATTACACATGTGTTAATTCATAGTTTTGATGCCTTCAGTGTGAAGCTACAATTTTCATAGAAAACTCTTTGAATGAGAAGGTGTGTCCAAACTTTTGGTCTGTACTGTATATATCCTCTGTAAATGCTAAAACTAAAATATGACGTCAAATTTATCAATAGAAAATATGTGATAATGTATATTCAAATATATTGTGTCCCTATAATATGGAAACTAAGTGAAACCATCTTGTAAACCACAGAACTGTGACCTCACAGTAAGAGATATGTCAAGGCACTTTTAGAACTCCAGTACTATGACCTCACAATCACCAAGAAATATGCCATAAGTGATGCGATGACATCATTACATTCTAATTCCAAGTCAGACCACTTGACCAAATCACTGCCTCTTGCGACTCGGATAGGAGAGGTGGTCGCTCTGTGTTTCGTTTTAAACGAAGCGATTATTGACATTTACAATGATTTTATTGGAGAAAAGAAGAAGAATCCTAAGAGAAAGGATTCTTCAGAGGATGAGACGGATCATGAGAGATCCGGAACCTTTGTTCACTGTTGGACAAAGGAATCAGCAACCACTGGATATGGATAGTGACACCTCAGAAGTGGTGTCCAAAAGGAAAGATCTGGAGAGAAAAAGAAAGATCAAGAGAGATGCGATCCTCACCGAAAAGAGGATAATGGAGAACCTCAAAGAGGCTGACTCTGCAATCTCTGCCTATAAACAACTGCAGAAGACCATTCTCAATAACAGAAAGAACATCAGAGAAGAGGTACCTGCAAGACGGAGGATCAACAAGGAGAAGGTCCTCAAACAGCGCAGAAATATTAACAGCGCAGAGTTAGTACTAGAAGAGCTTCTCCAAGTAACACCAAAACGCATCACTTGCCCCAGATCTGAAAGCTCAGAGAGTCTAAACCTCCGAAGATTGGAAACCCAGAAAAGGATTAAGAACAACAGAGACTGGGTTCTCCAGAGTAGGAGGAGACTCAGATATATGAGCCCAGTGGAAGACAAAAATGGCACAAACAGGTCCAGGCCATCATCTATCAACACCACATCCAGACAATACGAACATCACAGCTGCATGGTGTCTCCAGCCAATACATCAGGTAAGATGGGAACAGGGAAACAGAATCAACCTGGAGGGGTTTGTACTGTTATTTTGTTGCATCATGACATATTATATATAGGATATAGATTTGAGTTCTGTGTTATGTAATATATTATAAGTGCAGATGATCTACAATTACCTGATATTTTTAATGAGGGCCTATTTTAGAGAGCATTTCCAGCCAAAACGTGTATAGATAAATAGAGACAATCAGAATCAGATTCTATAGGATATATAAAATATTTCTATTACACTAGTTTTTAATGGTCATTATGTTAATCAGAAAAACTAACTATCCTGATAATGGACTATGGAAGTATATTTAATAATGTATTTATTATCTCAGCAGGTGAAAGCCTAAAGCCATGTCCTGGCATTTGGCTCATCCCAACTGAGCACTCCAACATCATGGCCCTACCAACAAAGGGCTCAAACATCTGGGACATGCCAGCAGACAGCTCTGATATCTGGGATATGCCATCAAAGGGCGCTAACATCCAGGACATGCCAGTAAATGGCTCTTTTAAGAACTGGGATGTGCCGGCAGAAGAAAGCCTTTCTCCATCATGTGGTCTTATTAACACCAAAACATCTATTGACCATGAGGACCTCCGTTTCCTTAAAGAACTCGGAAAAGGAGGCTATGGAAAGGTAAGTGACTGATTTATATCCATTTATAATAGGAATGATCCGTGTCCCAACCAACTTAATAGTAGCTGTAGAGGCCGAAATATAATTTTATATCTGAGTAATCATTTTATTAGATACTTTACTGAATCGCTGTCCTGTGTCTTCTCCAGGTTCTTCTGGCACAAGATCAAGACACCGAGGAGCTTCTGGCTGTCAAAATAATGGAGAAAAAGCTCATGAACACCAAAATCTCAGTAGAGCTTGAGATCATGGAACTGGCTGTCGGGAGTCGCTTCCTGACCTACCTGCGAACATCTATGGAGACAGCAAAGTATTTCATCATTGTCATGGATTATATGGCCGGAGGAGACCTGCGCCAATTTATGGCAGGAAAGCTGCCTTTGAATATGGACACAGCAAGGTAAATGTCTTACTGATATATTTGCACTGACGTCTCAGAATAAAGGAAACATGTTTTGCATATGACAAGAAATAGATGTCTCATCATTGTGTGTTCTGTGTATGTTCCTGTATATAACACTGATCAACTCTCTTCTCCACTTTACAGATTCTTTGCATCAGAAATGGTCTGCGGACTCCAGTTCCTGCATGAACACGGCATCATCCACCGGTAAGTACAGCTGTTACATTTGATGACAGGACACAAGAGAACATTTAGATACTGTTTTCTTATATCCTTTCCTGGATTGTTATGTGTAAAATATCAATGACACCGTGCTTACCCCAACCTACTGCGGTACACTTACTACACAATGGAGCAGTCACAGACTAGTGGGCTAAACGCTGGAGCTGCCGTAACTTCCTAAGAAGGAACTGCCGTACCTGTCTCCCAATGGAATTCTGGTACCGGCTACGATCCGTAGCTGCAATAGTGACGTCACTATCCACTCGTGAGCGCGCAAAGTACAATTTGTAGAAATGGCATCGTGCCACCGGCCGGGGCACGTACCGTGTAACAAACAACCCCAACCAAGTACCCGCTACCACTTTCAACTACAGTCTACAGGAGCAAGCAGTCACGGAACAAGCATTGGGAGACAGGTACGGCAGTTCCTTCTTAGGAAATTTCGGCAGCTCCAGCGTTTAGCCCACTAGTCTGTGACTGCTCTATTGTGTAGTAAGTGTACCGCAGTAGGTTGGGGTAAGAGCGGTGTCATTGATATTGAGTTTATACTTTTATATTTGATAGCAGTTTGTGCGATTCTGCTACGGTACTGCAGTTAAGGATACAGAGGAGATAACAAGCGCCAGGATTATTACTTTATGTGTAAAATAGTTTCATCTAATCCTCCATCTAATACTTTTACAATGTTTCTCTCCACAGTGACATAAAGCCTGCTAACGTTCTCCTAGACAACATCGGACACATCAGAATCGCTGACTTTGGACTATGTGCCATTGGCGTATTTGGGGAGGACATGCAGACAGGCTATGCAGGGACAGTTGGATACATCGCCCCAGAGGTAAGGAATATTCATTATAAATTATTACTGGCAAAGGAGCTGCAAATGTGTCATGGAGGATGGGATCACCTATCGGTGTAATGTTTGGCATATGTGGACTGTACAAGCGCTACCATATCTGTAGTCACATTTGTATATTTGTTAATATGAGGGTAGATACGATCAGTTTGGGATTATACTAGAAAAATGTAGGTGAGAGATAAGATCCTTATAATATATGAGAAATAATGATCTGATAAGTTTCCGTGTGCATTTCCATTTACTTGCATCAACTTACCTCTAAACTGATGTCATTACAGATGATGAACGGAGAACCTTACAATCATCTGGTGGATTCCTTTTCCTTTGGCGTCACCGTATTCAAGATGCTAACAGGTGATCAGCCATTCAACGGCTACGGGACAAAGATGCAGTATAAACGATCTCTGCAAGAGGATGAGCCTTATTGTCCAGCATGGATGTGCCCAGATGCCATCAACATCCTAGAAGGGGTGAGTAGGATCATCAGGAGAAGAATGAGGGCAGGGAATAGAAGAAGTGGTGTCAGAACAATAGATTTAGACAAGAGAGAGGAGTGTGAAATCTAATCCTAATCCTATACAGACCTTTATAACGTGACCTATTTTGTTATATTTATCTGTAATAATCCAGAATAATAATGGTTGATGGTCTCTTCATTATGTTTTTTAGCTCCTCAGCAAGTCCCATGTAGCCGCCTGGCAGTAACATCTACCATCAGATCCCACCCGTTCTTCAGACCAGTAAACTGGGCCGATGTGGAGTCCGGCAGCATCCACCCACCTTCCATATGGACATTGTAAGTGTAATACATAGTGACACCCATAGTGTTATCATCCGGCTCTGTCATATCATATATACAGTATCATTCTCATTATTATGGCCTATGATCTACCTTCATGGCTGCAGACAAATCACACATGATGCACTTGTAATTGTAATAATATGAAATACTTACCTGGAGGTGTCTGTGTGTCCTCTTACAGCGACCATCTCACAGTCCAGAACTGGAAAGGAGAAGACGATCTTCAACATCATCATCGTCTCACATCTACAGACTACTAGATCCTGGCAAGTCCACAACATCTGGCACACCTCATCTAATATATTAACATCAAGGAGCCAAGAAGAGTCTTATAATTCACCCTTAAAAAAAAAATAAAATTCCCTACCTTACCCTACCCCATCATAACCCCTTAAATAAAAAACTAAATAAACAATTCCCTACTTTACACTACCCTTCCCCACCCCCCCACCCCTACCCTACCCTACTACCCCACCCTACCCCAAACTTCCCACCCACCCTACCCTCATCATAACCCCTTAAAAATAAAAAAAATAAAAAATGTCTACTTTACTCTACCCTTCCCACCCCACCCTACCCTACCCCACACCACCTCACCCCACCCCACACACCTCACCCCACCCCCACACACCTCACCCCACCCCACACTTCCCCCATCCTACCCTACCCTTATCATAACCCCCTTAAAAAAAAAAAAAGAGAAAAATTAATCACCCATTTTCATCTCCAACCCTTTTCCCCTCATCATCACCAAAAAAGAAAACAAAAAACTCATCCTCATCACCACCATCATTCCTTTTCCCCATTCCCCTCCCCAAAAATAAAAAAATAAAAAATCTATTTGCATGATAGCGTCATCTTTTTTGCACATGTTCTTTATTTACATGATAAACATCCTTCCATCTTTAGTGCATATGATAAGGATTTTACCATCTTATATGTGACTGTAGATACATATTCCTGGTTGCCAGCCATCCGTAAATGTACAGACAATCCCCAAAAACGTGTTTTTCTAGACCTTTCGTTTTGTTCAAGCAGAAATTTGCAAGTCAAATGCCATCTGCTATGCACAGTGCAGACTGACAGGGTCAGGCAGTGGCTTATTGTTCAAGCCGATGTGACTCTAAGGCCTGTGATCGACTGCAGGACGAGACCAAGACGCTTCCTGGTCCAGCCGAGAATGGCAAGACCTTTCGACAGGTTAGGGTGGGTTCACATCGTTTAACAAAAAATTGTATATGTTAACAAATGCCTCAGCCTGATCCATACAGTGGCATCCGTTCACTATAAAGTTCCAGTATAAAAAAAAAGTATACCGTTTTTTTACCCAACTTTGCAGAATACAAAAGCGCGGTGCTATGTTTTCCCCCCCCCCAACGTCAAACAGGTGGCAAAAACATGAAACGAAGCCACCCTTAGACCTCATGCATAAGGCCGTTGCTGTATTGCGGCCCACATACAGCAGGTCCGCAAATACACAGTCACCGGCTGTGTGCATCCCGCATCATGGATGCGGGACCCATTCACTACAGAGTTGCTTCCGTGGTGTTTCTGTCCGTGCCTCCGCACTGCAAAAAAAATTTGAACACGTTTTATGCCGCAGCATGGATGTTGCCCGTGACTTGGGGACCACAAATTGCGGTCCCCAATGCACGGAACAGCTGCACAATGGCCGTGTGCATGAGGCCTTAGTGTGCATTAGGCCTTAGTTACAGTGAAGTCAAGAACGAGAAAACCAACCCCAACACCAGCTTTTGCCAAAACAGATTTTTACTTAAATGTGGCAATAAACACAACTACAAATGCTGGGAACATACAATCAATTTACATACACCCAGCCCGAAGGCTGAGACCCTTGTGCTACACAGCACAGCGCCCTCCGATAGATGGAGGAAAGTGCATTAGTTTACCTACTGTCGGGCACAACTAAACTGCCACACCTTACCTGTTATTACCCTAAAAACAAGAACCACTGTATGGGTGTGTGTTATGGGCTATACTATGGTGCAGCACAACAGCTTACAGTCTTACCAAGTTCTACAGTATTCCCCCTCCCATAACAGGTCCTGTAGCACGTGCCTGAGTATTCCCCGAGCAAAAAAACTCCAGCCTGGCTTGAGTTTGTGAGAATTTTATCAGCTCTCCAATGTGAGATGAACAGTAGTAACACTTGTGGCCTGACACAAACAAAAACCCTAACTAACTAACTACAGGCCTAGTCTCAGTCTCTAGGCGCCAACACTGTGATGAGGTGTGTGCACGATCCTACCGACCCGGGTCTGCTTTGCATCCGTTGGGGACTCTGAACAGAACAAATGTCTCTCTAACAAGCATGCGGTACCACAGTGAATGTTGCTTTGTTCCTCTGCTCTCATCAGCGTTCCTGGCAGCAATCCCCTTTCCTCTGGACAGAATCTGATCTTGGACACGATCAGCTTCACTTAGATGCAGCTCTGAGGGATGCTCTCACACCTGGACGCTGTCAGATTCTCTGCTCACACAGTTCCCTAATTTCACCTCTCTCTAAGATGGCTCGTAGAGTCCCATATGTAGGATGAAGGCGGTCTTCGATTTGTCCTTCTTGGCCATACCTGCCAATACTCACTGGCCATGTCAAGAGTTGAGAAGAAATTTGCATGACTCAGGACGGACAACGACTTCTCAATCCGCGGAAGGGGGTAGGCACCTCGGACGGTCTGGGCATTCAGCTTCCGATAATCCACGCAGAATCAGAGACTCCCATCTTTCTTCTGCACCAAGACTACTGGAGCAGCCCAAGGACTTTGACTCTCCTGGATCACCTGGTTTTCCAACATGCTGGCTACCATATCCTTTACCTCCTGGTACATTTTAGGCAGGATTTTCCGGTAACATTACCTGATCGGTGCAGCATCGCCAGTGGTAATTTCGTGTTCGATGGCGGAAGCACCCCTGAAGTCCTCATCATGTCTCGAGATTGCCTCCAGCAACTTCTGTTGTCCTGGAGTCAGGGTCTTGCAGGCCACTGATAGGCTGATCTCCTATCTGGCTGTAGCGTGAAGCTCCTTCGTCAAGGAATATCCCCTTCGGACACATAAACTTTGGTCAGCAAGGTATTCCCTGGAGCGATTAACTCGCAGTCTTCAACATTGAGGCAGCGTGCAGGCACACATCCATTTTTCAAAACAGCGAGGGCCTGTGCTACCAGTGGGCAAGTCTACGTGTCCTCTTGGTAAGCGGGCTCAATCCGGACCTCCAGTCCATTCATTGTCACCCAGCCCCCACCGGCAGCATCAATATTTGTTCTTGTCGAGGTGGGATCTTCACCGGGGTCCCCCGCAGCACCCACACGTGTCCAATTGGCCGACTGGACATGTTGCCCTTTCGCAGACTACAGATCCTCACCATCTGCTGTAGAACCTTCTGGGTTGGCCGGTGTGTGGTGGCCCATTGCCAATACTTCGGCCCTTCTTTGGCATAGAGTTGATGGTCTAGGTCTCTCAGCACGTTCATACCTATCATCACATCCATCCCTCTCCGGGACGAATGGTCCACCAGAACGCCCCCCTTCTTGCCGACGTCTTTCCCAAAAAGCCGTACCCTTCTGGCCTTCCAACACGGCTTCCATAACAGGGCTGCTGGCATACAGGTCGTGTTCCTCACGCATTGGGCTTAGCTTGTGTACCACCACACGATGCCAAGCTACTGCTGCGGTCGGAAGTTTAACGTCGGCTCGGACTTCATCTGTTCTGGGCACTCTCTGGCCATATGGCCATACTGTCGACAGCCCAACAGAGGAGCCCCCTTTTGACATGCCCCCGCGCCTAAGTTATCCTGGGTGGAGTGGTGCAGGGTGCTGGGGTCATTTCCAGGGGCAAGGGATATTCTGCCTTCATCTGGCACATCCAGCCAAAGTTCTCTCAATTCTGTCCGCAGGGCCTGAAACCACATCCTTTAAGGACTCTGAGTCTTCAGATGCAGACCAACCTCCTGTAGCAAAGGTACTACTGACTACTCTCGCCGCCAAAGGCATGTACTCTTCCTCTCTCTCCACGGCGGCTAGGTAGATGCTGTAGAATGTCATTTACATACACCCAACCCAAAGGCTGAGACCCTTGTGCCGCACAGCACAGTGCCCTCCGATAGATGAAGGAGGAAAGTGCATTAATTTAACCAATGGCGGGCACAACTAAACTGCCACACCTTACCTGTTATTACCCTAAAAACGAGAACCACTGTAAGGATGTGTGTTACAGGCTATACTATGGTGCAGCACAACAGCTTACAGTCTTACCAAGTTCTACAGTATTCCCCCTCCGATAACAGGTCCTGTAGCACGTGCCTGAGTATTCCCCCTGAGCAAGAAAACGCCAGCCTGGCTTGAGTTTGTGAGAATTTTATCAGCTCTCCAATGTGAAATGTCACTTTAAGTTATAGAGTCCTTGAAATGAACAGTAGTAACACTTGTGGCCAGACACAAACAGAAACCCTAACTAACTAACTACAGGCCTAGTCTCAGTCTCTAGGCACCAACACTGTGATGAGGTGCGTGCACGATCCTTCACACAATTACTTAGTTTCACCTCCCTCTAAGATGGCTGCTCTCTCTTACTCTTATCTCCAGACTCTGTAAAAAACCCCACCTCTCTTAGGAATATATGTGCAGAATGTAGCTGTGTTTAAGAAACAGCGGCATATAACTTCAGTACAATTGATATGGACAACTTTTTTAATGTTTGAAGCAACAGATTTGGGAACAACTATGTTTCATGTTACCCATCCGTGCACGATGTGACACCTCTGCACACTCCCACTCCACTCCTCATACAAGGTCCCATGAACAGTGGATCACAGTCCTATTTTGGTAGCCTTCAGTGTGATTATCCCATAATTCAGGCCTCTACTGAACCCCACTGATCAGCATGTCCAAGTGGATCTGTGACATTGTGGCTGGACAACACTTGGCACACCGTCTGTGGTGTAGGAGGCAAAGCCAAACCAAACAATCCAGTTTGGCATTCCGCTACAGGGGTCAGTTGTCCTCATTTAAATGGAGCAGCAAACACATATGCATGTCTACTTCTCCATTCATTTGTGGGACTGACGGATATAGCTGGGTACAAGTGCTTGGCTATCTCCAACATCCCCATAGAGCTAAATGGAGCAGCAGTGACCATGCATGATCGCTGTTCCATTCAAATTATGGAGCACAGGTCCCGGTTCTTGTG